>NC_064631.1:139620300-139929270 GCF_023864275.1 Schistocerca cancellata | reverse complement strand
CTATTACAGAGGCAATGTGATGTTGCTTCAGTGATTACAAAATCGTATCATATTTACAAACTTCAAAGCACGATCCTGCTTATTAGTAATGACTTAGTACCCCCCCCCCCCCCTTTCTCCTCTGTCCTCGATATGAGCACTGATTCGATTGGGAAGGATTTCATAAAACCTTTGCATCCTTTCCTGAAGCAGCCTCCCCTACAACTGTTGTAACAGGTTCTCGATATTCTGGATACTGACCCTGGGATAGAGCTGCCGTCAGGGATAGTCTCACACACGTTCTTTCCAGATGCAGTGATCTTGTTGGATACGGAAGGACTTCAGCACCACGCTGACAGTTTTAGAGACATTAGCCACCGGTAAACGCACATCGTCATGTTGGAATCTGGCACCACGATAATGTGGCATGAGAGGTAACGAATGAGGACGCAGAATGTCCATGACGCACCGTTGTGCTGTCAACGTTGTTTCAGTCACCACTAGCCATGATCTCAAGTCATTCCTGACCCCAAGAGTAGCAGCAATGGTCCACTTCAAACCACTGGAAGAATAGAACCTCCTCCCAGGGCGCCGCCGTACTAGTAAACGACGGTTATTCGTGGTAGTGCAAGACGGAAAGTTTTCGCTGAGTACAATGCGAGGCCATTCAACAACATTCCATTCACTCTGGTCACGGCAGGACTCCAGATCCAGCTGTTTGTGTTGTGGCGTTAATGGTAGCCCATGCGTGGGACGGTAAAAGACGTCCACTGTTTTTTGACTGACCAAAACGCCTACAACTTCGTTAGGTAATTCCTTGGTGGGACGATCTTTCGCTCTATAACAGCGACTTTTCGTAGCCGCGAGGTTCCCATTGACCAAATACAATCCTTAACATTCTCTGTCCATCACTCAGTGCCAACCCGCCTGAAGTCGCAGAAATATTCATTGAATTTAGCTCTAGGTTCTGTCACAAAGCAAACGCTCAACTGACATCTAACTACCGAACTTGAGGTCACATGATCAGGTGCTGAACTCTGCGAAATATTTTCCAGTAGCTTTGTCTTACAGGTCACACAGTGGTAGTGAACAAAGCAGGAGGGAAAGCTTGCTGGTGTGCTCATTGGGAAAAGTTCACGAACTGAATTACTGCTTAACGGACATTAATTTACAAAATGGAGCGTACTCTTGAACTGCTTTAAACGTGCAATATGTGTAGAATCTTAACGGTATGGTTCCGTATCAGCAAACTGTATTAACGATTCAGTGGGGATTAGACAGGGTGAGGGTTGCTACAAGGCCGAACATATGGTCACACTCAAAGACTCAAACATTCACAGAGTTTCCAAAGGTAGAGTACACCATTTTCGAGAAGAAGTCGAGTCTGCAAAACTGGCTTGTGCCTCACAGTGGAAAGAAATACGAAAGTCAAAAAATGGTTCAAATGGCTCTGAGCACTATGGGACTTAACATCTGAGGTCATCAGTCCCCTAGAACTTAGAACTACTTAAACCAAACTAACCTAAGTACATCACACAAACCCATGCCCGAGGCAGGATTCGAACCTGCGACCGTAGCAGTCGCGCAGTTCCGGACTGAAGCGCCTAGAACCGCTCGGCCAACTCGGCCGGCGAAAATCAACTGGAAACAAGATGCAAGAAGCGAATCATGACTGAGTGAACAACAAGTTCTTCCCCGTCTGAATTTAGTTTCATGATAACAAAATTATCTCTCACGAGAATCGTATAACACTTCTAACAAATTACTTCAAGTTTGCAGAAAGTGGCTAACATGAGAAATCTGGGCTACCTCCCATCCAAAATCACCGTCTATGTGCTCACAGGAGTGGCACATTTCAGTCACAACAAACCACCTCAGTGATGCTTCTACGAGAGACTCGAGGTCCACGAGAAAGACAGGCCGCGGCGCGTATGTCACGAAGGTAGTCCTGAATTCTCTCGCTCAGCTCAGCAGACAAAATGCGTTTCTAAACATGTTAACTCGCAGCTGGGCGTGTAAGTACTAACGAGAATTGCATCTTCCACTGCAATTTGCTATTATGAAGTATTACTGATTAACAGTACTACAGCAAAATTTAATTTAAGATCAATGCTCGATCGGCTTGTTTATAGCATTTAGTCTCTTCTGCTTAACAGTACTCATTAGATGCAAGAAGTGGTGCCTTATGCAACTGATAATCATTTCAGCATGATTTTATTTTATTGCACACCAGTCTATATGATATATTATATAATCTATATTATATACGAGGTGCATTCAAGTTCTAAGGCCTCCGATAATTTTTCTAATTAACTACTCACCCGAAATCGATGAAACTGGCGTTACTTCTCGACGTAATCGCCCTGCAGACGTACACATTTCTCACAACGCTGACTCCATGATTCCATGACAGCGGCGAAGGCTTCTTTAGGAGTCTGTTTTGACCACTGGAAAATCGCTGAGGCAATAGCAGCACGGCTGGTGAATGTGCGGCCACGGAGAGTGTCTTTCATTGTTGGAAAAAGCCAAAAGTCACTAGGAGCCAGGTCAGATGAGTAGGAAACATGAGGAATCACTTGAAAGTTGTTATCACGAAGAAACTGTTGCGTAACGTTAGCTCGATGTGCGGGTGCGTTGTCTTGGTGAAACAGCACACGCGCATCCCTTCCCGGACGTTCTTGTTGCAGTGCAGGAAGGAATTTGTTCTTCAAAACATTTTCGTAGGATGCACCTGTTACCGTGGCGCCCTTTGGAACGCAATGGGTAAGGATTACGGCCTCGCTGTCCAAGAACATGGACACCATCATTTTTTCAGCACTGGCGGTTACCCGAAATTTTTTTGGTGGCGGTGAATCTGTGTGCTTCCATTGAGCTGACTGGCGCTTTGTTTCTGGATTGATGATTGGATCATCCATTGTCACAATCGACGAAAAGAAAGTCCCATTCATGCTGTCGTTGTGCATCAACATTGCTTGGCAACATGCCACACGGGCAGCCATGTGGTCGTCCGTCAGCATTCGTGGCACCCACCTGGATGACACTCTTCGCATTTTCAGGTCGTCATGCAGAGATTGTGTGCACAGAACCCAATGAAATGCCAACTCTGGAGGCGATCTGTTCAACAGTCATTCGGCGATCCCCCAAAACAATTCTCTCCACTTTCTCGATCATGTCGTCAGACCTGCTTGTGCGAGCCCGAGGTTGTTTTGGGTCGTTGTCACACGGTTTTCTGCCTTCATTAAACTGTCGCACCCACGAACGCACTTTCGACACATCCATAACTCCATCACCACATGTCTCCTTTAACTGTCGATGAATTTCAATTGGTTTCACACCACGCAAATTCAGAAAACGAATGATTGCATGCAGTTCAAGTAAGGAAAACGTCGCCATTTTAAGTGTTTAAAACAGTTCTCATTCTCGCCGCTGGCGGTAAAATTCCATCTGCCGTACGGTGCTGCCATCTCTGGGACATATTGGCAATGAACGCGGCCTCATTTTAAAACAATGCGCATGTTTCTATCTCTTTCCAGTCCGGAGAAAAAAAATCGGAGGCTTTAGAACTTGAATGCACCTCGTATTATAAGTAGGCCCATGGACCTGCCATCATTATAGGACTAATAACAGTAGACTCCATAATAGCGCATTCCAGTAGAAGATTCAGTTTACGTTTGTATTACCATGCCTAGTTACGAGTTAACATTTGTAGAAAAGTAGTTTGTCTGCTGATTTGGGAGAGCGAACGAGCGCAGGACTGCCTTCGTGACGTACGCGCCACCGCCTGTCTTTCTCGTAGGCCTCGGATAGACTAATCCTGTATAAAATCTAACACGCTTCGCCTCGGTGCACTTAGACTGAAGAAACCGTGGAGGGGAAAACTGACCAATGAAAAAGACGAAATTTTCAGTGGTGCCAGATGCCTCCTCCAATCAGAAGATGAGGAGACGACGCCTTTTCATTTGTCCACAAAACTTTCCACTGGTTCAACATCCAAAAGTTGAACGAACACGTCTCTCGCGCGTGGGTTCGGAGTATCCCGAGCGCGCCCGTTGTGAAAATCGGCGCATATAACGGTCTGCCTGAACGGCGCATCTAGTCAGCTTTGGGGTTTGTCAGGCCTCTGCTGTAAACCTGAAGCAAGAAAAGCCACCTGAATTCCCTAAGTTGCAGACGTATGCAGTTACCCACATTCATTCAACCCAGTGATCATCTACGCTTCGGACAAGTTGTTACTGGTGCATTGCGTGCTGCAGTATCAAATGTAGTGAAAATGAAAATAAGACACACTCCACTTCGGTTTCTCCCTAGCACGGAAAAATATGAGAAGACACATGCAGACAAAAGTCATTTTGCAAAACGTGTTAACGCCACAAAATTATGTTAAAGGTACTGACTGACGCCTTTCAACGGTAATTCTCTAAACCGGCTGCTGCTAGCCTCCGATCAATGGTGTATGGTAATAATGAATGTTCCAGGGAGTCCACTACTTCTTGCTTCATGACAGGCGCAGATGTGAAGAAGTTACGATGTGCTAGGAGTACAGTACAGCTATCATCCCTTGCGATGGTCAGACGTGGTCGATCTGAACCTTTTTTTGAAGGCCGGTAGTTCCGCCTTGACGTTCCTACGCAGTGCAAAGTCGTGCCACTGTCACACTCAAATGCCCCACAAAACTCGATATTGCACTATTCTAAGAGTGAACTAAATAGAGACCACAATGAGGCCTATTTCAAATGTTTACAAGTGCTGATAATGCTAACTCAGACTAGTACAGCAGATATCCATGTCCTTTTCAGTGATCACTCAACATGCAACGCAGTCCAAAGCCACTATACACCATACCAGTTCTAGTCACAGCACTGATACACTCTGGGGCCCTTCTATCTCTTACAGGCAACTGTAAATCTAAAAATTTACATACCTGCCAACTGCATGTACTTATGCGATGTTACACAGATATACGACCATCTGTCTTGTCAGATGCTTGACTGTTTGTGTCCGGCACTAAAGAACCGTATTATTACCTCGCATGAAACTAACAAAGTTGTTCTGGGTAATGTCTTTGTGTACAACAAGATTGGTTCGCAATGAAATATACGGCTGTGAGGAGAAAAGAGCGATCAAGACATACGTGTTCACGTTTGTGCGTGCGTGCTTATGTGTGTGTGTGTGTGTGTGTGTGTGTGTGTGTGTGTGTGAGCGGTTGTACGTGTTTGTTTGACAGTGCTAGTTGAAACTGCGCTCAAGCTATCCCAGTCTCATTCACATCCGCTCACATATTCACACTGTAACACAAACTGTAAAAGCCACTTTACTCAAAAATTCTAAAATTATATTACGGGAAAGAGGCGAAAATACCACCACAGGTCTGTATGATTACCTGGCCACTACCAACAGCTACCGATGAGCCAGCCATCCTGATTAAATACGAGTATTAAAAGCTACCACTTACTGTTTTTGAAAGCAAGTCAGACATATCACAGAATATTAAAATTTTACTACATTTGTCCACTTTTCAGATGAAATAGAAGGCAGACTAGTGGATTTATCGTCCTCTTCCATTTTTTGTGAATATAAAACACGATCAATTCGATGGTAGTGCCCTGCGATCAGCACGGAAAAAGCGCTACAAATAGTAGGGTCCTTTTGGTGGGGAAAGAAACAATGGCCATTAGTGTGTCTTCTACACGTCGTAGAATGAGAACGATTTCTTCTCGTCCGTGTGTTCGAATACAGGTATGTTAAGCTATGTCGTAGGCTAGCCAGTCATCTGGCTACCTTATCCTTCGTCGTAGGTAAAGTTGGTGCTGTTGTGGTCGTTTGTGTCTAAAAATGTCAGGATGTCATGTGATGTGTTCCACTGTACCGATTTACCCACTTCTGGATATTTCAGTGTCACTTAGTCCAACACGATGGAGATGTTGTGGGTATGGTCCATGCCCTGTGACAAAGTGGACGATACCACGTGTCGGGTGTATATATTTCAGGTACATCTCGGAGACGTGTGATGGTAAGTGCCACCTCCTTAGCTTCACCACATGGTGTGGTTAGTGGGCTGGTCCTGTAAGCATCTGTGCCGGCAGTGATGTCGACGTAAGTAGGTCACGTTGACCTATACAATGCTCCTATAATGTAATCTGAGCTCACGAAGGCAACATGATACAGAGACAAACGAGTCCCATCTATACCTCAAGACATGTAGCTAACGTACTTCAAGTCCTTAATGCATTCAAGGACTTCATTCTCAAGTAGCTTTTGAATGAAAGAATACTGGACGTTATAATGAACGGCTGGTGACAAACAGAAAATAATGTAGCGTGGAGTGTTATTCACGGAGGCTTAACAGGATCGCTAACCTCCTAATATATTACGTAACTTTTCTAATAGTCAGCAGCTAAGTCTAGCCGCAGGGGTCAGGGATTTTCACCTGCCTCGAGATGACTGGGTGTTTGTGTTGTCCTCATCATTTCATCATCATTCATGAAAGTGGCGAGATTGGACTGAGCAAAGGTTGGGAAATTGTACGGGCGCTGATAACCGCGCAGTTTAGCACCCACAAACCAAACATCATCGTCATCATCGTAAGTCTAAGAGTCTTGAGAAAAGGTGATATGAAGTGACAAAAAAAATTGACATCAGCAGAATGGAATTGGAAACTATATTTGTTACCTAAATTCTGTAGAACTGCAGCGATTCTGTCAAGAAAATCACACATGACAGTCTAGTGCGCCTGCTACTGTGTTCTTACCAAGTGCACCCGATAGCAGAGGTCGAACTGATGGGAGAATCTCTTATAGGAGTGATTCGGTACAACCCCTTGTAAAGTGTCCATTTCTTTATTTCGACCGCACTGAATAGCATAATCAGCAAAAACTGAAACAGCAGGAATGCAGCAAATTACGATATTTTGCTCATGTGTTTTACACCATAGTAGGAAGAAAAAATGATTAAATTTCTGGGTGATTTGGCGGTTTTCAGGGTGTTAAATTTTAGCACATTAAGGTTAAAAGAGAGGTGTCGTCTTTCTACTAACATGCTTCGTTATTTAAGAGGGGCATAATTCGTCTGATTATGACAACTATTATAATCTTTTAAATTATCTATTTTTGCCGCATAAGATGAACTTATTTACATACACTAGCCACTCAAGAAGCAGGGGAGAAATGACTAATATCTTTTCTTATCATCTTCGCTCATTATGTGTGCAATGCCACACAGGACAGTACAAAACTTTTTAATCAAGCCCAGAAGTGTGGAATATCTGTCTTTTTGAATTGTGCAACGGGTCTTGCCATGGCCTCGCTTTGATTACACAGTGACGGTTCACTGGAGATATTATATTACACATCAAATTAGTCTATCCTTTAGTGAAAATCGATCTTACAAAAATAATTTCTTTAGGGTTTCGAACAACCTCGCATTAAGCTTTACTGTTATCGAGGGCCACAATTCTACAGCAATGGGTAAAAACTAATTTCAATGCCATTGTTTCCTATATACATCTGTTAGGTTACACTGTATTTATCTTACTGAGATGCGCAAGGAGTAAGTCTTATTCGGGACAAAAGATGTAAAGTCTCACACTATACCACATATAGCCTCAACTATCCATGCTCCCAAAACTACTACAGTGTTTCTGCTACTCATTCTCTTAAACGACGGAGGCACCTTCACAGCCGAGCAATTCAACTGCAGACAACTCTCTCCTGCTCTATGCTATCCAGTTCATTTCCACCATTTCCTTAACAGAAACAACACGAACATATGGCAGACTACTGTATACAAATAATGTATTCGAGTAGGTTTTGATGGGCGTATGAATTTCACTCAGAAGTTTCAGACTGACACACAAATGATCGATATGTAAAACCTTCCCCTAACATTTCGTCTCCGGATGCGGCAGACCTCTTCTGAGTTACTTTTAAATTAAGGTCCCTGAAGGCACTGAACATCTTGAAGTGCCATAGCGGTTGGACTTGAGATATAGAAACGGCCCGTCTGCTCCGGTTTCACGAAACCTTCCTAAAGCCTCGACTCTACTATAGGTGCGTTTGTTTTAATTTATTAGGCTATAGTATTAACCATTTATCCAGAGAAGTGAGTAACTACAGATTTGGTGTACAATATGATATGCCTAGGCATTAGAAATAACATTAATTCCAGATAAACTTCAAGGAACATTTGGTACATTCACACACCTGATACAGTCCACAAAACACAACTTCTTACGCTGGAAACTTAGTGTCTGATTTATTATTGTGTATCTGCTTCTTGCAGAAATCAGGCAATACTTACATAGTTCGTTGTGTTCAGATGTCGAAACGAGTCTATCACAGATATAGGTTGGGGAATTCCTGCTCTGATTAAGGCCTTAAGAAAGTAGCTGCGTTATCTGTCATAACGTGAATACCTGAGTGACACATGGTAGACGTCTGCGATCTCAGCTTGGTGCAGTAAGGAGATGGCTGAACCTTCAACCCATAATGATATGAAGGATAACAGCCATGACCCAGCCGGATGAGCATTATAGTAGTGGTATGACATCTGGGTAGCTTGATTTGAGAGAACCAGGTAATCCGCGAAATATTCGGTTGTACTGCGGCGGAATGTCTTCCTTTGAACTGTTGTCAGATGCGTCACGTCTGTGACTATTCTTGACTGACCTTTATCTTCACGCCAGCAACAAAATCTGCTTGTTGAGAGCATGTCTAGTAAGGTTGGCTATCAGTCACACTTTGTTTCGCCAGCCAGATCGCCATCTCATTACATACGACAACAGAGTGTCCCTCGATCCATAACTACTGGACACGTGTGCGTTGAGTATCACGCTGATAGACTAACTTAATTACACAGAATACATGGTGATTAGTGCTGGAGCCCCACTGCTGCTTTTCCAGGTTTTCTAGTGTACTTCTTGAATCAGTGACAGTAAGTATGTCGTCAATCTGATCTGCTGCGTATTGAAGGGCTTCCTGAATTGCAGGCATTTCCACAGTAAAGTCGGTAGCTTAAACATAGCCCAAGGTAATGGATTTCCGTAGAAGTAAACAAAGCCGTCAGTGAATATTTTGACCGATGGGAGCCATGCTGATGCAATCAGATGAGAAACACAAGTACATGCAGTGAAAGTTCGATCAGACCCTCTGGGCTGATAGAAAATTGTGGGCCACTAGTTCAGTACTTCGTCTTCCAAGCTAAATTCTGGAGCCAGAGAACCTTTTAGGAAGAGGGGAATCGCATATCTTTGCCGTCCGAAACTTTGAACAAGGAGAGGCATCCTCCTTCGAATCCTATTGAGGTACCCGTTGTCATAATGAAGCAGTTAAGATTTTCGAGAAGGGGATGAACTGTTTGTGCTGCTCTATTAGGGATGAATTTACGAGCCAAGATAGTCCTCCACCTAGAAGGCATTCACAGGTGTAGAATTCATTGGCCCAAGGCAGATGCATATGGCACGGTACTGCAGGGTACCGATCTTGCTTAGTAGAGATGTCGAGGCATTGCCATATAAGGTGAATCCATAACCAGTATAGACCGAATCATTCCAGGCTAAAAAGTGAATTGGACTGAAACATTAGCTCCCCACCACGCATGAGATATTGATAATAGGATACTGAACGATCGACCGACCTTGCAAATTAAATATTCAACATGGTTTGCCCATGTCAATCAGCTGTCGACAAACAGGCCAAGCTATTTCACTGAGCTCCTTACTGTAATTGTGAAAGGTCCTAATCGTACCCCCAGGCGCTGTGATTGTCTATCTCTGCCATGTAAACCGCAGAATATTTGGTATCTGTCAGATTCAGTTCAATTCTGAACGTCCACGAGTACAACACGCATGCCTCTGTGTCCAACCACCTTAGCGTCGTCCTCCTGCTGAGAGAAAACGTGTACATGCAGATGTCATAGGCGTACATCAGGATTTTTACCGAAGGACCAAAGACTGTGCCAAGGTCTGACGAGTACACTGCATAAAGAATACGACTTGGGGTAGAGCCATGTGGCAGTCCTCTGAAGACCACACGAGGTCCATGCAAGGTCTTGTCTGTTGTCTGACATAGATTACATGTTGTCGTAGGAGAGAGTAAGTGTTTCGGATAACGAGGTCTGGCACACTGACTGGAGTTTTTGTATCAGAACGTTCACGTCCACATCGTCATACGCACCGGAAACATCGAAAAACAGTGCAGTCATGTAACAATTCGAAGCTACATACGTTTTATATCGGTAGTTAAGAGACTTAACATGTATATGGTGCCTCTTCCTTTTCGATTCTCGTGCTGAGAGCGGCACAGAAGAAAGTTCCTCTCAAACTATGATTCCAAATGGTGCTTCATAGTCCTTTCTAATGTTTTAAACCTGCAATAAGAAAGGGCCGTGGACAGTACGAACCGCCCAAATCGGGGTCTTTGCCGGGCTGGAATGGCTCTAAGCACTATGGGACTTAATATCTGAAGTCATCAGTCCCCTAGACTTAGAAGGCTACGTGGGGTTTCCTACCGTGGGGTTTCCCACAGTGGGGTTTCCTACAAGGCTGCAGCAGGTAGCGAAGCTGTCCCGAGCAACCAGTTCCCTAACGATGTGTTTGCGAACTGAGCCTCTCCCACTGCTTTTCTACCCCAATCGCTCACCTTCAGTGCAGGTGTTGTCACCGTTTCTCACACAGTGTCGTCGTCGATAGCTTTCGTTCCGTCCGTTTTCCTATACGACTTCTGTTCTATGCAGTGTACACGATGAACGTGATAACAACAACGAAAGGGAGGCCGTGTCTTATCAAGGATGGTCATCGCTACCATATTTATAGGAAAAATGAAGAATGTACGAACTGAATGTGCGTCAATTATGAACGGAGTAGGTGCAAAGGCCGTTTAAAAACTGTAAATGGTGAAATCGTTGCTGAACAGCGACATTCTTGTCCACCTGACAAAACAGATGTGGAGATAAGGAAAAGACCACATAATTGCAGAAAAAGAGTTCGTGGAGAAAAGACAGTGCCTATAGCCCAATTTTTTAAACAGTAATTTCAAGATTTGAAACATAGAGGATTAGAATTCGTGGCATATATTTCGAATTATGACAGCTCCAAGATGTGTGAGGCGAGAAGAGGAGCTATTGGGACAACCCAGAACCCTGGCTCTAGTTTGGAAATTCCCCTTAGCGAAGACCTTTTGATATTAACGGAAGGTAATAGTTTTTTGAAGATTGATGATGGCTCTGTTCCAGGCAAGAGACTTCTAGTATTTGCTCTTTAAGAAGCAGAGAAAATCCTTTGTGACAATGGAACTGTGCTTATGCATGGGACATTTGACAGCTGTTCGAAACAGTTCAAACAATTGTACATAATCTAAGATGGAAATGGTTACAATTAAAGCAATGAATTCAGTGTTCCCTGAAACACAACTTTCCGGTTGTAACTTTCACTTTAACCAGTGTCTGTGGAAGAAGATACAGGAACTGGGAGTAACGGAAGACTACAGGGATAGGGAGGAAGTCCGATTGTTTTGTCGCATGTGTCCTGCAGTGGCACGTCTTCCACTTTACACTGTCGATGAAGTGTGGATTTTAATAATGGAACAAATGCCAAGTGGAGAGAAGATCACAGCATTTACAGATTATATGGTTGATCAATGGATGGAAAATCCTAATATACCTATTGAATATGTAATGTTTTTAACCAACGACACAGAACGACGAATGCTGTCGAAGGTTGGCATAGACAACTAAACTCCTCAATAAATCAGAAACATTAAAATGTGTATTTTCTGATTGAAAAGCTGAAGGAGAAAGCAGTGAATGCTATTATTCGAATTAAAAAAGATTCCATTGGCCTACCTCTTCAAAAAAGAAAGACAAGATTCATAGATCTTGACAAAAGATTAAAAGACATTATGAAAACATATGAAGACTCTGGAGATTTAAAAAGGTGTTTAAAATCTCTAGCCTTTTTACAAAAAATTTAATAAGAAATTACGATTGATAAGAAAAAAACGTTATCAGTTTGCTGCTGTAAAGTTGAACAACAATAACAAAAACAACAAAAAATAAATAATAACAAATACAATGAAAAAATTTTAACATGCCTATGTACTAGGGCATAGCCAGTCCTAAGCCTGGATAAAATGTGAAGGGATGTTCTTATTTTCATGTCAGTCGGGAAGTTCACGGTTATGATATTTATTTGTAGTCGGAAACACGAGCGTCACCATGGAGGGGGTCTAGAGATTCGAAAAGTTGGATGATAAAAAATTTACAGTCATGTTCTGTGTGAAAAATTCTGGGATTAGCCGTGGGCCTTAAAAATATTGTTGTTTCAAAATGGTATGTGTAAATACAGCGCACAATTTAACCAGAATCAATAACTTCGCAAAGTTAACTTGCCGATTCTGGAGTTTCGTCATATATGTCATACGAAACTATTTATTTCTATTTGGCGGATCTCATTCATAAAAGTACGCTTTTAACGGTATTTCTAAAGTTCTAATACAAAATCTGCTATTTATTGAATTTTTAACTCAACAAAACTGAAATTTTACTTGGGAAATTTCTTACATAACACGATCAATCGTCTTCTGAAGCTTCCAGAATTTTGGTGAGGAAGGCGGAATGAGGACTCAGACAGCTGGTTGCCCACTTTTCTGTCAGAGTCTTTTAAACACGATCATATTAGCCTTTATTGTGCTCCAACAGGAGCACTTTTCAACTGATTATTATGTAGTTCATTTTATAAAGATGAAATTCCAACTAGATAAACTTTGGTGGAGTCATCTATATTAAGCAGCGAATTTTGTCATCTGTAGACATCAAGAACAACACTCTAGTTATCGAGACTTCATACACTGCATTTAACCATAGGAAAATATTCCGTAATTTCTTTCAGATGAACACGCCCATTTTTACGTAAATCTTTATCTAATTACTAATAGTAAACCCGGCGTTGCCCGGATATTTATTCATCCCAGTTTTATGTCAGTTCATCCCCTCTTCCCTCATCTCTCTTGTCCATTTAGTCCTACCTCGTCTCTCTATCCACCTCCTCCTTCCGCCCATCCGTCTCTCTTTCCATCTCCTCCATCTGCCCCCTCCCCCTCTCTCACAACATTACCTCCTCCTCTCCATGCTCCTCTCCTTCTCCGTCCATCTTCCCGTCTCTGTCCACCTCCTCCGCTTTTGCTAACAGTACATCAAATTCACAATAACACAACTAATTTATGCATTTATTAAAGTGTTCCATTAGTCATTCACCACCTTCCCCCTTTCTGTGTTTACCTGATGCTCCCTCTTTCTTTTAATCTGCTTCTCTCACTCTGGATGCACCTCCTCCCCCCCTCCCTGCCACCATCACGTTTTCCTCTCTCCGTATATTTCCTCCTCCGCCTCCATCATGCCATCTCCTCTTTCCCCATCTATGAAAAAATTCGTATATATGCCTACTTTCATGTTCATTGACGAAACGATGTTGAATTTATTTAAAGGTAGGACAACCCTCCGCCATCCAGCATACGTTGGCTTGTATAAATGCCTTCACCACGAAAATATACATACATGAGCCAACTCCCAAGCTGATCAGTCAAACGGTGTGTAATTCTGTTGTAAGGTACCCTCCGCGTACATGGTGAGGTTCCTCTTGTTTTGAAGATCAAATGAACAAATTTTCATCAAGATCGGAGCAGCACTGTGGCTTTTGTTGAAATCCGTAAGTGAAGTACCCTCCACTATGCACTGAACGAAGTTTTATGCAGACGGTAACCTTCCTCTTGGTTTATGAAATAGGGATTCATTTTTATACACCCTGCTCGCTCTACGCCGGCTTACTTGCGAAACATAAATAATTGATTCATTACATGATTTCTGTTGTATAAGGGGAAACATAGCTATTAAATAATAGCAACGAGATTACGAGAGCAGTCACTTTCAGTGTTACGTAAAATAACGTTATACCTTGTAAATTATCGCGACACGAAATGAAGATAATAAGTAATGTGGGACTTCCCTCTGTTTGCGTTTGAAACTCTCGGAGAACTCCTGTGTGGTGAGAAGGGAGGGAGGGGACAGCAAGGCGAGCCTCAATTTGTTTTGCCGGCCCGGGCCGCTGACAGGTTTAGCGCGCCACTGCTGGTAGGAAACCCCACGGTAGGAAACCCCACGACACCACTTAGAACTACTTAAACCTAACCAACCTAAGGACATCTCACACATCCATGCCCGGGGCAGGATTCGAACCTGCGAGAATAGCAGCCACTTGGTTCCGGACAGAACCACTGGGCCACAACGGCCGGCCCGGGCTGGAATATGGGAAGTGCATCAACCGTCCGGAGAATCGTGTAGTTCCCATAAATGGTTGTAGATGTGTAAGGCATCGACCGGCAAGTTGGCCAGCATTTTGTAGTGGATGTAGTCATATCCTGGAGCGGCATCGCTGGTAGCTTTTAAGATATTCCTCAGTTCTGAGAATTTAAATGGTCTCAGTAAGGACTGTGTAAATCCCAGGGACGAAGGAGAAACAGCATCCGAGTTTTGCTGTGATTCAGGGATGACCGACGGGGAAGCGACTATTTGTGCGAAGTCAGCCATGGAAATCTTTAGTCAAAGGGGACTTGTTTCGGAATGTGTGTATGGTGGACCAAACCGATGGCAACGGAGTTCACGTAGTGAGCGTCTACAAAACACTTTCCAAGACTGATTCTTCCGCTGTTTCAAGAACCGTTTGGTGACGGCAGCCACCTGTTTGTATTGGAGAAAATTCTACCGGGTTCGTTGTGTTTTATAGACGCTATAAATTAGATTTCTTGTAGAAAATTGTCTTGAGAGCACTCTTGATTCCACCAAGGTAGTGGCCCGCAGCTCGTGCTCTAGGGGTTAGCGTTGCGGCCTCAGGATCACGGGGTCCCGGGTTCGATTCCCGGTCGGGTTGGGGATTTTCTCTGCTCCGGGACTGGGTGTTTGTGTTGTCCTCATAATTTCATCATGATCATCATTTGTGAGAGTGACTAGATTGGATTGTGGAAAGTAAATGGACTGTGTACTCGCAAAAATTATGACTTCGTACGGGCGCTGATGACCACGCACTTGAGCGCACCACAAACCAAACATCACGAAGGTACTGAAAGACCTTTCGGCCTCTGGATCGGTTTCACTTGGCATTTGGAAAATATGGCCGCCTCATTTATCAGGGAAATGTTCGTTTATAGGTCCTTGTAATAAATCTGCATGAGTGTGTTCGTTAATAAATGTCTTATAAGCCTCCCAGTCGGCTTCGCGCATCTTCCATTTTGATGATGACATGTATGGGCCTGTATCAGTCTCATTTATCATAGTTATTCGAAAAACAAAATAATGAGACACCACTGAATAGGAGCAGACTTCAATGTTAAATTCTTGGAAGATTTTCGAAGAACACAAGGTGGTATCTGTTGCAGACGAGCGTCTTCCAGGAGGAGAGATGAGAGTTAGTCAACCGTTATTCGTATCAAATATATTGAATTCATCTATGATGTTCAATTCAGCTGTCCCATAACTGTCGTTGATCTTGCATCCCCAGGTCGAATTGTGCGCACTGAAGTCTCCACAAAACAGGAAAGTGGGGTCGAGCTGATTAACCAATATACGAGACACATCAATTTCGATTTTCGTTCTTGTAGAGTAACATAGTGGCAGCCTCGGAGCTTCTTATGTGTGTGTGGTCGACATCTCTAGCAGAAGCAGCAACTGAGGATCTAACGACCAATGGGACTCCGCCTTTTCCGTCGTGTCTGTCTTTCCGAAAAATGTGGAAGCTTGGCTGTGAGAACAATGAATGTGGTTTAATTCAAGTTTCTGAGCTAGCTGGAATTTCAATTATTCAAAAACAGTCTTAACCTCATTCATTGTTATTATACCACCAACCGGTTACAACCCGACGTAGGGGTCATCTTCTGGGCGTTTAAGCTGTGAAATTATAGATGTCCGTCAGAAAGACTCCATTATACAACAGCTAAAATTACGTAAATTTCAAATGTGTTACCCATTGGTCGACTGCTGGTGGTGTCACTCCTGTCTACATAACGGCAGGAAACTAAGCGAGATTAGCCCTTTGTATGGGCTTAAATAGCGTGCTGAGATCACGTGAATAGACGGCAACACCCCAGCGATGATCAACGGCATTTAATACAGTTTATTATATGTAATTACTAGTCACCTTGGTTTAACATAAATTTAAGCGACAGTAAATAACATAAACGGAACCATTCCATTTAAAAAGAGTTTCAATTCTAGTGTTAATTATAAAATAACAACAAATGTTCCGTAGTCAATACATAAGATTCGTAAAAGTGTATTAGATTATGTGCCATAACATAAAGTAAAACAATTTGTGACGCACAAAAGCTGCTGTCGTCCTGTATCATAATATATATATTCGTACATTTACAAAGAAAAAAATTTGAGTCAATTTACTAAAACGGCTAATACGGAAGGACTACAGAGCCCTCTACTCCTTGTGGTGAGGACGCCGTTGCCATGGATTATAAAGCGTATATCAGGCGCCCTCTAGTCTGTGTAGCGAGGACGCCGTCGTCATGGCAGCAGCTGGTGTGTTCGCATGGTGTTATCTCACAGCGGTAGTAATGGGATGGTTGTCGTTGACAGTCAACAACACATGGCACATGTTACGCTGGACGTTGCGTGTTCAGAACGAAAAAGGTATTAGTATGGATTGGTGACGAGTAGTGCTCACTTTGTATTTGCATTCAGAGCCCGAGGTCGACGTGCAATAAGAGCCCTATCAGAGTTCCAAAGAGACAGATTGTTGAGGCCCGATAAGCTAAAGCATCAGCCAACTTATTGACTGTTTCAAGAGCAAATCTTAAACAGTCATAACTGTTGTGTCGGCAGATTAGCCAACACGACGTACACTAATTTATAGAGGAGGCCGAAATGCACGCGTCAACTCACGCAGGCTTGCTTCAGGTCTGAAACAGGATACGTAATGAATGCTATAAAGAAAAGTACGTAGCTGCTGGAATACTTAACTTTAATCCATCATTTGTATACAGCATTCTTGATAATACAAGTGAGACTCTCTCTAGAAATGGTTAATGGCGCCTTGCTAGGTCGTAGCCATGGACTTAGCTGAAGGCTATTCTAACTGTCTCTCGGCAAATGAGAGAAAGGCTTCGTCAGTGCAGTCGCTAGCAAAGTCGTCGTACAACTGGGACGAGTCCTAGTACGTCTCTCTAGCCCTGCCGTGTGGTGGCGCTCGGTCTGCAATTACCGACAGTGGCGACACGCGGGTCCGACATGTACTAATGGACCGCGGCCGATTTAAAGCTACCACCTAGCAAGTGTGGTGTCTGGCGGTGACACCACAATAACAGCCTACACAAAACATGGAAGGACATCATCGTGTAAATGCAGTAGTGAGCGCAAATCAAAACAAAATGGCAGAGATCGACGTGCGCTAAGAGGAATTGTGTAAAACAAACACAAAGCTACGGCGGCAGAGCTCAACAGCCGTCTTCGAGACGGCGTATCTATAGACACTGTCCGCCGAAGTTTCCATAAAGCGAGTATTCATGGACGAGCTGCTGTATCAAAACCATTAGCTACGACAACCAACGCAAGGAAGCGTAAAACATGGTGTCAGGAGCATAAATCCTGGTCGTTTGATCAGTGAAAACACGTCATATGGTCCGACGAGTCAACGTTTTCGTTATTTCCAACATCGGGTCAGGTTTACGTCTGGTGAACACCAAAGGAAGCCTACAATCCTGACTGCTTGATTCCAACGGTTAAGAATGGAGATAGAACTGTAATGGTGAGGGCAACCATACCATGGTATTTTGCTTGTCCCATCGTTACTCTAGACAAACTGCAAATCGATTTAGAAGAAATATCGGAACGGTGAGAAAATTGGCCGTTGACCCTAAATAACGAAAAGTGTTAGGTCATCCACATGAGTGCTAAAAGGAACTCGTTAAACTTCGGTTACTCGATAAATCAGTCTAATCTAAAACCCGTAAATTCAACTAATTATCTAGGTATCACAATTACGAACAACTTAAATTGGAAGGAACACGTAGAAAATGTTGAGGGGAAGGCTAACCAAAGAGTGCGTTTTATTGGCAGGACACTTAGAGAATGTAATAGACCTACTAGGGAGACTGCCTACACTACGCTTGTCCGTCCTCTTAAAATACTGCTGCGCTGCGTGGGATCCTTAGCAGATAGGACGGACGGAGTACATGGAAAAAGTTCAAAGAAAGGCAACACCTTTTGTATTATCGCAAAATATGGGAGAGAGTGTTACAGAAATGATACAGGATTTGGGCTGGAAATCATTAAAAGAAAGGAGTTTTCGTTGCGACGGAATCTTCTCACGAAATTCAATCACCAACTATCTTCTCCGAATGCGAAAATATTTTTTTTTGACACCGACTTACATAGGGAGGAACTATCACCAAGATAAAATAAGGGAAATCAGAGCTCGTACGGAAAGATACTGGTGTCCATTCTCTCCACGCACTATACGACATTGGAATAATAGAGAATTGTGAAGGTGGTTCGATGAACCCTCTGCCAGGCACTTAAATGTGATTTTCAGAGTATCCAAGTAGGTGTAGATGTAGAAGATCGTGCTACGGCTAACGATTATGTGAATATTTTAAGGTAATCAGGTGCACCCGTGACTCAAATGTTGTTCCCCAACAATGATGCCATTTTTCAGGACGACAATGCACCCATTCACACAGCCAGAAAAGTACAGTCATGGCATGTGGAGCAAGCAACTGCAGCGCCTTCCCTGGCCAGTACAGTCCCCGGACTTGAACATTACAGAAACCTTGCGGGCGGTATTGGAGCACAGACTCCCGAGCAGATTTCCGCCTTCCTCGTCACTACAGCAGTTAGAAGAGGTTCTGAACAAAGAGTGACATAACATTCCACTGGAGACTATACAGTCATTATATGCCAGTACTCCAAGAAGAATCGCAGCTGTATTACGCGCAAATGGGGGTTCAACTGCTTACTAATAAACCATTCCCAAGTAACGTGACAAATAAATAAAAACACCCTCAGCCGTCTGAGACGCCCTGCTAATCCCGAGGACAGGACAGATATAAATTGTGGAAAGGGGCCAAAATAAGGGGTTGTCAGTTACACTCGAACATACAACTTTATTATTTGATCAAACATTAAAAGAGCCCAAACAAATTTTTTAAACACATAGATTTAACCTTTGAGGCTTAATTACCGGCTGAAAGTCACTTTAATCTGAAAACGGCTGAAGGCCAATAACTTAAAACACAAGTATAATCAAAAAATTAAAATGAAAGCCTTAACTTAAAACAGTTCTTTAGTTAGGCTGAAGTAAACAAGTTAAATTCAAATCGGCTGAAGGCCGATCACTTGAAACTCCAAAACATTAATTATTTTAAATACCAAAGTCCATACGTGAAACAGTTCTTGAATTTAGGCTATTGGCCTTAAGAACAAACAAGTGAAACTCAAACCGGCTGAAGGCCGAAAACTCAAAAATTCAACAATTTTTTAAAATCCGAAAGTGCTTACGTGAAACAGTACGTTAATCTAGGGTGAGGGCCTTAAGAGTAATACAACTCTAATTTAAAACACAAAACCGGCTAGAACCCATACAAGTACAACAATAATAACAAATTAAAAAAAAGGCAGTACACACAAGGGTGGCCATATGTTCGAGGGTCGGCCTGTAATCCGAACACTAACGCTCGCTTAGGTGAGACAGGCAGTCGGGCCCACCATTCACCATCCGATGACAACCCAACCGACCGGTAGTCAGCGGATCCACTGACAAGATAACTTCCACTCCACCTGACCAGGACACAACAAGAAGTTCAACGGAACAACATTGAAGATATTGGCGCTTACAACCAATCATACACGGAGCTGTCAAATTACACACCGTGCTGGACAGCAACAACACGATGAGGAAACTACACTGCCTGAAATTTACGTCAACGCCCAGGGCAGGTAATCGGAACATTAACGGCCACAAGGCAGAAAATTCCGCTGGAGCACTTCAATTCAAATAACCAAATACAGTGAAACTCCACCGGAGAGTGGCTAGAATTTTCCAACTTGAAAACCGCGTTGTTGCTCGTGGGAATATTCCTACAGCCGACAACGAACTCCATACGACACAATGTGAACAGTCATGACTTGCTGGCAGGTTAAATCAAAACTCATCTTTCGTGTCCAGGGTCGGTGAGCTATGAACCTCGTAGCAATGGGAACAGAACCACACTCTCCGACACCGCGTAGAGACTGCCAGCGGGTCCCGGCCAAACTACGCCCCGCCGAGAATTCCTCACTACTCCACGCCAACCGACCAGCTCCTCGGAGCCGGTACGCCGACAACATTTAAAATCACACAAGCGACACACAGTTTCACGAACACTTGCACGGAGAACCAGACAATGCAGTGACTGTACAGTAACAGGGACGAATCACGAGTCGGCACACACAGCCAACCCATAAGCGATCGCTGGCCAAATACACGTCGTCCAGCAAAACGACCGACCGACGACCAACGAAAGTCGTACCGAATCCAATCATGAGTGTCGGCAACCGTCGGGCGAGTCATGGCGGTCCAGACCTCACTGCTGCCGCGCCCCGACTAAACATGTGCCGCGTGCCAACTGAAACACTGCCAGGTCCAAACTAACTGCTGGCACGTCACAACTGACTCGTCTACACATGACGACCGGGAAGTAATAGCAAACCAGCAACCAGCTTATATCGATAAGCCCTGCTGCTGCCGCTCACGGGCAGGCAAAGCAGCAACTCAGTGACACAAGTAATGGAAATTCAAATAACGAGGTGGCAGTACGGCAAAAACAGGATGTTAAATAAGAAATGGTACGAACACGAGCCACGCGCGGCTCACCTTCTCTTATTTTGTTGCTACCAGTTTCAACACTTGAAACAAAATAAAATCATAAGGACGCAGTAGGTGTGTTTATTTGTTTGTCGCTATAGTAAACGGCCGTGGTCCCAGAGACCTCGCTAAAAGGATGGACATACGAAAGCTGTTGCCTAGTAAGTACAGGTGTTCATGTTATTTTCCTATCTCCTGTACATCTGTGCGGCTGAGCGGCAGAGATGGGAAGGCTCATTCATTACACAGGGGTGGAGGCATGCGGCCTATGTGAGATAGCCGTCTAGGCTTCCAGGAACGTGACGACTCGCCTAGTAGCGACTACCTTAAAATACTTCTGGGGTGCGTACTCTGGGCACTCCCGATTTACCCGCCTCGTGTGCCTGGTTGCAACGTACATGGCTCTGAGCACTATGGGACTTAACGTCTATGGTCATCAGTCCCCTAGAACTTAGAACTACTTAAACATAACTAACCTAAGGACATCACACAACACCCAGTCATCACGAGGCAGAGAAAATCCCTGACCCCGCCGGGATGCAACGTACACACCGCGGCTGAGAGGAGGGGTAGTCGACTCCCGTGTCTCCACCACGTGTGACGCATCGTACGGCAGAGCAGCACTGTCTGCTTACATGATTAAGTGTAAGACAGTCAAAACACGGCCGCGCAGAAGGGACACATATAACAAATTGTAACGAAGTCTGGGAGTACTTGCGCGGCACACTGAACCACACACGTACTAAATGCTGTGGTAGTGGTAATTCCGTCCTTCAGCACCTTTTTTAACAAGCGCTTAACATTCAAGACGGTATCGGGTGAAACTATGGCATGCAAGAGTTCTTCCGCATTTAAGCTGGTGTCAACTTTTCTGATTACACCCTGGTGCGTAATGACGTGACTTGTTATGTAGGCCTCCAGTTGGTGAGCAGAAAACACCAGAGACCCTACCATTAAGTTAGCTGCTCCGGGTCAAGCTCAATTTTGATTCTGTTCCGTCCTAATGGTAAAGCACTCCGTCTTCAGGCCACAAGTGGCCCATCGGGACCATCCGACCGCCGCGTCATCCTCAGCTGAGGATGTGAATAGGAGGAGTGTGTGGTCAGCACTGCGCTCTCCAAGTCGTTATGGTGGTTTTCTTTGGCCGGAGCCACTACTGTTCGGTCGAGTAGCTCCTCAATTGGCATCACGAGGCTGAGTGCACCTCGAAAACTGACAACAGCGCATGACGGTCCGGATGGTCACCCATCTAAGTACCGGCCACACCCGACAGCACTTCGGTGATCTAACGGGGACCGGTGTGTCCACTGTGCCAAGACCGTTGCCCGTCCTACTGGTAAGGTATTTGTAAAGTCATTCCAGTACTGTGAATTCGTTGTAAACACAAGCTTCCCAATTCCCATTTGAAAAGCCCGCTAAACCCTCTGGGCAGAACAGGTAATAAGATTGGGGAAAGGGCCAAGGGTTGAGGTCAGTTTCTCCTTCTAATTGTTATTTATTGTAATTTTATAATATGTACAACAAATGCGACACACAGCCGGACCTTTACCAAATGCAACTCTTTCACGGCTGAAGGCCCACAAACAAGAAATCTTAACAAATCAACAAGATAAAAATCCAATTAAGACGGCAATAAAATAATTAAAAAAAACATCAGAGCAAAGTAGATAGAACAAACATATGCAAGGTGCAATATCAATGGCTGAATGCCACAATTAAGTTTCAAAATTTTAATATATATTACCATAATCTTTTAATGGCAGAAGGCCGCAATGTTTAACCTTGAAAGATAAATTAAACAATTAAATTTGCCAAATTTTTAAGAAAAAGAAAAAATTATCATAAGCCTTAAATTTTAAGCAGCTAAAAACAGATAATTAAGAACCGGTGGCACTCAGGCACTCAGAAACCTCGAGTGGGGCGGGGGGGGGGGGGGGGGGCGGTCTGCCCCCGTTCACTTAGGCGAGACTGGTGGTGAGCCTAACTACACTTGATCCGTCGGAACCCAACCAGGGGACAGCCACGGACCGACCGACACAACGACTTGCTTCCCATCATTCAGTACATGAGAACTCAAACTCAAAAGGTTACACACCCAACTTTGACGTCGTGGGCCGGTGAACCACGAAACTCGTAGCGACCGGACAGCTCGACACGCGCTGCGAGACTGCCCAGGGCCCGGCAGCGGACCCAGTCGAGTGCACCGCACGGAGATTTCCTCCCCGGCCCGCACCAACCTACCAACTGTCTGCTAGTCCGTCCGCGACTGCTGCTTCGTCGCGACCGCACTGCTGGTCCGTCTCCCGCTCACTTCCAGACACACGACGGCGGAAATACTGGCTCGGACCAAACCATGCCGAGGAAACACGCCCACTGGCTAAACGGCATCCCTGCACCACGAAGGGACCGACCCAAGTTCCACAAGATGATAATTGAAAGGGCTTAAAAGTGCTAAGAGTACCAGTTACACGCCGCCCGATGAGACGACCGACCTCTCAGAGCCAATACGCCTACGACATTTAAAATAACTTGTCAATTAAAATCACACAAACTACACACACAACCAGACAAACACTTGCAGGAAGACCAGAACGATACCCAACAGTAACTAAGCACGGACGAAGACAAATCGGGAGTCGATGCACACAGACACAGCCGATTCATGAACGATCGGCGAGCCAAAACGCATTGTCCTGTAGGACGACCGACAGACGATCAACCAAGACCGTGGCCCGACTCAAGCGATGCGCTGCGGCAATGGTCGGGCGAGCCATGTCGACGCAGACCTCACAGCTTCAACCCGACTGGTCGATGCACACACCCACAGCCGACTCGTAAGCGATCGGAGAGCCAAAACGCGTCTTCCGGTAGGACAACCGACCGACGATGCACCAAGCCCGTGGCCCGGCTCAAGTAATGCATGGCGGCAATGGTCAGGAGAGCCATGTCGACGCAGACCTCACTGCTGCTGCAACCCGACTGCACTAGTGCCCCATTGCATCTCCGCGCCTGGCAGGTCTGGACCGCGCTCCGGACGCGTTACAACTGACCGGCAGACCCGAACTCCCGACACGAACTCCCTATCCGAACTGCTACCAAGCCCCTTACAACAGACCACGAGCGGGAAGTAATAGCAGTCAATTAAAGATACTATGAGAGGGGATACATCGATACGCGCTGCTGATGCCGCTCACGGTCAGGCAAAGTTGCAACTCAGTGACAGTAGTAATTTAAATTAACGTAGTAGTAAAAACAGGGTGTAAAATACATGATGGTGGGAACACGAGCCACGCACAGCTCACCATTGGATGCAATTTACCAATTTTTCGTTCACGTCCTTTCACAAACGTATATATACAGATAGGCCGAATATCACTGTCGTGTTAATGGTTCTTTCTTTGCTTTGCGTAAGCTGACTTATCGGAGATATCAGGATTGTTGGTGGACCTGTAGAAGAGCTTGGCAAGTGCAGACTCAGGGATGGATCTACGGCTGCGAGGCTCTCTAATGGAAGAGCCTTATTTACGCACTGCTGCTTCCCTTGTTTGGTTGTCGTAGTGCTACACGCCGAGTGCTGCTCGTTTGTCGCTCTTCTGTTCTTCCTCATGCGCCAAGGTCCGCTTCTATACGGCACCCGAAGCACCGATACCGGATGAGGTGATGGTGTCGTGGCTGGAACTGCCACAGAGAACTTCCATGCCCACCGCGACCGCTGAGTTTAGTTCCTCTAGGTCTGCCGCCGAATGACGCGTGGATGCCGGCAAAGGGGCCGGGTAGTCAGTCGCCTTCCCGGTACGGCCCACTGTCCGTGTTCAGAATAACTTCATGTGGCTCCTGTGTAAACTACTGCAGCCTATTAGCATGCCGCAAGAAGAAGAATTTAGGTCTTCCGGACACACTCAGAACAAACTCAAGCGACGTAGTGACACTATATGCTGAAATCGAAGTAAACAACGCTCCGCAAATACAGGAAAGCTAACACCTCGGAGTCTCTGCACGGGATGTATAGGTGCGTTGTACGGATTAGCTTGATGCACTTACTGTGGTGTCACCGCCAGACACCACACTTGCTAGGTGGTAGCTTTAAATCGGCCGCGGTCCATTAGTTCATGTCGGACCCGCGTGTCGCCACTGTCAGTAATTGCAGACCGAGCGCCCCCACACGGCAGGTCTAGAGAGACGTACTATCACTCGCCCAGTTGTACGGACGACTTTGCTAGCGACTACACTGACGAAGCCTTTCTCTCATTTGCCGAGAGATAGTTAGAATAGCCTTCAGCTAAGTCCATGGCTACGACCTAGCAAGGCGCCATTAACCATTTCTAGAGAGAGTCTCACTTGTATCATCAAGAATGCTGTATACAAATGATGGATTAAAGTTAAGTATTTCAGCAGCTACGTACTTTTCTTTATAGCATTCATTACGTATCCTGTTTCAGACCTAACGCCAGCCGGCGTGTGTAAACGCGTGCCTTTCGGTTACCCGTCACTGTGGACTGGCTGTCTTGTCAGCCCACTACACTTACATTAAGATCATTGCCACTCTTCTTTGAGCAGTGTGTCTCAAGTGTCAAGAGAAATATCAAAGTACCGTCTAAGGACTGCATACACAAATTAGTTCCACACCAACCAATTCAAGATTTATTAATTCTCAAAGAAGTTTGTTTGTACATATTGGAAATTATTAAAGTTATCTTAAGGCTACAACTACTTGGAAAAGACCAGTCAACATTTGTATGGTTGTCTACCTAAGTATAAGTCCCTGGAATTTTTGAGGTTTGCCACATGTTAACTTTCTAGTTCTTAACATTCTCAGTTCCACAACGTTAAGACGGATGACCTTCCATACATGAAATGGACCGTGGTGCATATGAATTAATGCTCATTAGCGCAGTTTCTGTATTATTAAAACCATTCTGCTCTAGAAGTGATCACGAAACTCACTGACACACCCATCATCGCCTAGTCCCTTCTCAGACAGTCATTAAATTCGAACCATATGACTTCCCTGCCCACATTTTCTGTTGGACATTTTTCAGCTTATAACCACGTAATATTGTTTCAAGACGTTCAGACCCAATTTTGCCTTGATAATTAAGAATGGAATGCTCAGAGAATTCGTATTCATTTTATCTGACTGGCAGAGGAGCTCAGTCCTTGCTTGCTTCTGAACTTCAACACTTTTCCCTGTCACAGCACCTCTCATCCTTGTCCTTTGCATAGATATTAGAAGCCAAGCTCTTTGCTGACTACAAGCATCGAACACACACTTCTGCTAATAGCCAAGACCTGAGTCCAGAATAAAGTGTACGCACTTGTTAGTAGTATTTATATTAAGAATTGGGAAGCCAGCAGGACTCACGTCATCATCTTCCGCTAGGGCGTCCTGCACTTCCGCAAAATTACATACACCACAGCGCCAAAGAAACAGGTATAGGCATGCGTATTCAAATACAGAGATGTGTAAACAGTCAGAATACGGGGCTGCCATCGGCAACGCCTATATGAGACAAGTGTCTGTCGCAGTTGTTAGATCGGTTATCAAGATTTAAGTGCGTTTTAAAGTGGTGTTATAGTTGGCGCACGAGCGGTGGAACACAGCATCTCCGAGGTAGCCATAGACTGGAGATTTTCCCGTACGACCATTTCACAAGTGTATCGTGATTATCAGGAATCTGGTAAAAAATCAAATCTCTGACATCGCTGCGGCTGGGAAAGATCCTGCAAGAACGGGACCAACGACGACGCAAGAGAGTCGTTCAACGTGACAGAGGTGTAACCCTTCCGCAAATTGCTGCAGATTTTAATGCTGGACCATCAACAAAAGTCAGCGTGCGAACTATTCAACGAAACGTAATCGGAGCCGAAGGCCCATTCGTGCACCCTTGATGATTGGACGACACAAACCTTTACTCCTCAGTTGGGCCCGTTAACACCGACATTGGACTATTGATGGCTGGAAACAGGTGGCCTGGTCAGACGAATCTCTTTTCAAGTTGCATCGAGCAGATGAGCGTGTACGGGTATGGAGTCAACCTCATGAATTCATGGATTCTGCATGTCAGCAGCGGATTGTTCAAGCTGGTGGAGGCAGAACAATGGCGTGGGGCGTCTGCAGTTGGGGTGGTGTGGGACCCCTGATACGTCTAGATACCACTCTGACAGGTGACATAACGTAAGCATCTTGTCTAATCACCTGCATCCATACATGTCCAGTGTGCATTGCGACGGACTTAGGCAATTCGAGTAGGGCAATGTGACACGCCCATGATTTCTACAGATTGACTCCAGGAACACTCTTCTGAGTTTAAACACTTCCGCAGGCCACCAGACTGCCCAGACATATTGAGGATATCTGGGATGCCTTGTAATGTGCTGTTAAAAAGAGAGCTTTACCCCTTTGTCGTCTTAAGGCTAGTGTCAAGTACCTCCACCTCTACTTCAGACATTAGTCGAGTCCATGCCACGTCGTGTTGCGGCACTTCTACGTCCTCGTGGGGGCTTTACACGATATTAGGGCGGTGTTCCTGTTTCTTTGGCTCTTCAATGTATTGTGACGTAGGTTCCATTTCATTAATTGTAGCATTTCCCAGTCTACTCCTTGACTGTCAGTTTCGCCTAGATTCACTCTGTTCTCCATGTTCCTCGTTTTCCTTTGAACAACTCTCCATATCTCTATGATTCCTTAAACCGTTCCATGACCTGGCAGTCCCTCGTTTCTGTAAAAGTTACGCCTGTCATTGAATCTGTAACGAGGTGAACAATGGCCTCTCCTCAAGTTGTGGTTCCACCAATAATTATTATGATACAGGAGATATCATGGTCGTCAATCCCTTTGGTCCAGGGCATCACAGTCTGCTGGAAAATTACTCCTGACCTGTTGTGTTTCCTCCTGAATTTTGACATCTTGACCGTATCCTACTTCTTGTAATAAACATTGGAATGCTGTGATTTCATTGATATTGCATCCTGTGATCGCGATTTTCCTTTGCAGAAGATTTGGTAGCTTCATCAAGTAAATTCCTAATATCTCAGGCGGGCTCTACTATGCAGCCAAAAATTTATTCTCCTGCACCATTTCCCGAAGATATGAAATCGGGTTCCTATAGGCGGAAGTGTTATGTACCTCCGTAATCAGGATGCTTAATGTAACATGCCCTAGAATGCACTCCTGAATTCCACATAGTCCCTACACTCATGTACCAATAAACGGATATGGGTTGTCACTTCTTCTCTGACATGGCAACAACAAAATTCATTTTCAGAAATGGGCTCCATGATACTGGCAAAGCGCCCTCTAACTAGTCAGTCCAAATGTATGAGTACTGATCACATCTGGTGTTGAGGAATAGAGCGAACTTTTGTACTAACACAAATTGCCTCCTACTCCCATTGTTGTAAAATTCACTGACTCCTTGAAGTTTGCTTTCGGGCTCATTGGGGTACTAATCTTTCTGCCAAATTTCGCAGTTCCTCAGATTCTGTTCGCTTCCTCTTTCTTTCGTTCCCAAATCTGTCGTTTACACCACTTGCACTCCCTCGTGTTTCTTCATTGTGTGCAGATATTCGTTGAAGGTGGTTTAGTGGCTTATGATTTCTATGGGTTATTTCCATGTTATTTGGCTTAACCTGTAGCAGTGACCTTAGTTCCTTGCTTTCAGTATTCGAACTGGATGTGTGGCATCTAACTTGCTATCATTTCGGGGTGGCAACTGATCAAATGCACGTAATAATACTTACAATATACCTGCAATTTTATTAACTTCTCCCCATTGTCGTTTCAAAATTCCGCCATGAGATACTTGTTGGCATAATTCTTGTAAGACCCCAGTTTGCTTTTTGTTCGCTTCCCTCAACAGTTATCGAATTTTCGCGGGTCCAGTTTAGACTCTATCTGATCATAGCACCAAGTCACCTTCTAGAGCAGTTATTCTATTATTAAGTTGTAGCACTGATATATTGCGCAACTCAGCCTTAGAACACGTGGAGGCGAAGTAGCAACCAGTCCAGCCCTCTGACAAGGGAGAGCGCCCTTTTAAAACTTATATCGATTGACTCGTAATCTAAAGACGAAACTAAATCCATTATCAAAAGTAATGATTAAGTCAAGCTGCCGGAGTGGCCGAGCGGTTCTAGGCGCTACAGTCTGGAGCCGCGTAACCGCTACGGTCGCATTTTGGAATCCTGCCTCGGGCATGGATGCGTGTTACGTCTTTAGGTTGGTTAGGTTTAAGTAGTTCTAAGTTCTAGGGGACTTATGACCTCAGAAGTTAAGTCCCATAGTGCTCATAGCGATTTGAACCATTTTGATATAAGTCACTGGCTGATTAATTGCTGATTGCTTATTAAATCATATCAAACGAATTTTTGCCGGCAATTAGGAACCTTGGTGGGCTTGCCTAACTACTCGATTCTGGGTTCGTGAAGATATTATAATTTTCCGACGCCTGGTTTAATTGATACAGAACTGGTATAATATGACGTATTACTAGAAGGTCAAAGTAGCCATCAGTTCGAATCTCACCCTAGTCGAAGCCGGTTCTCAGTAGTTGCAAGTTCGTCGGCGATTGAATTGCCACCATTATGCGCAAATATGCATGTTATTTACATTGGCCATTGATCGTGCAACACCATACATCATGGTCGGTAATCAGTTTCGGCGTAATAATAGGTGATAGTCGGTAATAATTCCGATGCGATGCGATTGCGTGTATACCAAGTGATTCGTGTGGGAATTGTATCATGTTTCCGTAAAAGCAATCTCAGCCACTCCTGCCTGGACTGATCTCCTCAGTTCTCATGACTACTACTATATCAATAAATTTCAATAATCTTAATTCAGGGATTCCCGTTATTTTTGCTGTTTGATTATTATTGTGTTGATCTTCAGCAAGATGAGCTGTTGGTAGCTTCTTAACTTTGTTGGCGAGCGGTAGCCGTTACTCACGTGTAACAGACTACCTCTCACTTAACGTGTTGCCCTGAAACAACACATACAGCTTCACACCAGATCCGTCTGTTTATTTTCCGGGTATGTGGGTCCCCCATGTTGTCTCCTTCTTCATCAATTAATTGCCGACACCCAGCTACACGTGATGGAGTGGTCGAGAGAGCGGAAGAACCACAGGTGACATTTAATACCGACAGTTCTTAGGGAACAAGAAAAACGGACAAATTAAATATTCAATTATTCTCCATTCAGTTTCGTAAACCTCCTCCACCAGACACAAAGTCTTCAAATACTTCCGAAGGATTTCCATCTTATCTCTTTCATTCTTTCACTGACCTCTTCCCGCCAATGATTAATGATTTCCAATGTCGTTTGGGCTTCCACAACATCTCTCTCAACTTCTTTGGTGATGCTCCTAATCTCTGCAATAATTTGATCTAATTTTCCATTATGTTCACTAAACTTTTTATTTAATTTCTTGTTCTGTGTGCCAATACAGGCTTTCAATGCTCAAAACTGTTTCAAACCAGAGTCTGAAAGCATGAAATCTACATTAGGCGGCGCGGCTGTCGCTGCTCCGTACGCTATTAATTCTGCAGTCGACGTCTTGTGAACATTCACGTCTTCCACGGACGGTTTAGTGGTTCGCATCAGACCAGCGCCACCTTTTGTCTTAGCTGAGCATGGGGTGGCACATTCTGCCTCCCATCCTCTCTGTCGAATCGGACTCCATTTCCATTGTACCATACATGTCTAGAATACCACACTAGTTCAAAATTACAGCCATCCTATATAGCGTATCCTGCTCCAACTATGAAACGTCCCCTGTGAAAAATTAATGAATGACTGTGCTGATAAACCTCTTACATTATTTGCTTTTCAAACAGGTGAGCAAAACTGAACGTACTCAGACATTACTCTCTTTACTTATTCTGATCAGCACTAAACTGACACAATATTTTTAACGCGACGCAATCTGACTTTCAATAATCCCTACAAAAGAATGGCCCTGACTAACATTAACCTATACCTTTCACAAATCACTTACCTCACAAAAATCTTCGTTACTCGAACTACTGCAATACACCGAGCACCACTACTGCCAGCTAAATAATAGATTCAAACTACTGAAGGTACTAACTACTGATAGGCATAGTTAGCAACAGAAAGATTTTGTAAAAAAAAAACAAAAAATGGTTCAAAGGGCTCTGAGCACTATGGGACTTAACATCTATGGTCATCAGTCCCCTAGAACATAGAACTACTTAAACCTAACTAACCTAAGGACATCACACAACACCCAGTCATCACGAAGCAGAGAAAATCCCTGACTCCGCCGGGAATCGAACCCGGGCGCGGGAAGCGAGAAAGCTACCGCACGACCACGAGTTGCGGACTGATAGAGAACAAACAATGTATTTACCTTAATAGTGTTCAAAAGTCATTATATATATATATATATATATATATATATATATAGCAGTTCATGACATCCAGTCTTAGAAATTTACTGTCTCTGGTGGACACACGTCCAGATCATCCGCTCTCAAAACTCCGCCATTTCTCTCCCCACATCCACCACTGCTGGCGGCGCACCTCCAACTGCGCAACGCTACGTGCTGTTAACAGCCACCTGCCCAACACTACAATAGCAAATTGCAACAACGAAAACCAGCCACAGACTGCACATAGCACAGTCAGTGATTTTCATATAGAGCGCTGCGTGGCGTTACAGCCTACTTACACAACATATCGTTTTGTTTGCTACTCATCCTAGACAGACTTCTCCCACACAAGGTAGTCGTCAAGCGTACTCCTTACTATAACATCTGCCATCTGCCAAATTCTGTCTAAATGCTCCACATAAGTTATCTGCACAACAAGCAAATTTTCAGAATCCTCACAAATACAATTTGTTTTCGCTTACACAGAGAACATCAAAGCCTACCCATGAGAAACGAAGTTTTCCCCCAAGAGAAAAAACAGCTTTTATCCATCCATGTCACACCAAGGGAACAAGGCCAATTTGCAATATTATAATCGGCACCGAAAACGAATTATGAGACTACTGTAAAGTAAATAAATAAGATTACACGTTACACACATTACAATCGAAACTACTTCTCACAAGATTACAGCAATAATGTAATCCAGAGTAAGCAACGCTATGTGAAAGAGGTATAGCGGCTTTCGATTTCTTCATTATTGCCATATAGAATGGACTTATTTATGTACATGAACGTGGCAAAAAGAAAGGTAAATGTGACTCGTGACTTTTGTTATAATCCTCACTCTCTGGGTGTGCAATGGTGTGCAGCCCAATAGCAAACTTTCTTATCAGAGCCTGCAGCTTAGAATACGTATCTCTCCGAAATGTTATGTGGGTATAATCATGGTGTCACTACGAATACACGGTGACTATTCGCTCATTGGGATTATTATATTAAACTAAAAACAAAGGACGCACCACGAAGGAATTAACCAAATAGCACAGACAAACAAATGATTACAATTTAAGAATTGAAGGGAAAGGGCTTCACAAATTGAACAAATCAATAACGCGTTAGTCAACGTCTGCCCTTTGTGGAAGCATTGATTGATGTACACTCATGCTCATAAATTAAGGATAACTGCAGAATTTGGTGCCACATAACGTGGCACTTCACAAAACTGGCGCTAAAAGTATAGGCACATAGGGAACACACACGACACAGATCTGTAAGTGTCCGGTATTGGTGATAGTCGAGAAAACCGCCCCGAAACACATGTGCTACAAAACGCCATTGCTTCCTGTGCATGTACCCCAACATCAATATGGGATATGATCACCATGCAAACGTACACAGGCCGCACAACGGGTTGGCATACTCTGGATCAGGTGGGCGAGCAGCTGCTGGGGTATAGCCTCCCATTCTTGCACCAGTGCCTGTCGGAGCTCCTGAGGTGCCATAGGGGGTTTGAAGATGTGCAGCGATACGTCGACCGAGAACATCCAGACGTGCTCGATGGGGTTTAGGCCTGGCGAACAGGCAGGCCACTCCATTCGCCTGATATCTTCGGTTTCAAGGTACTCCTCCACGATGGCAGTTCGGTGGGGCCGTGCGTTATCATTCACCAGGAGGAAGGTGGGACTCACTGCACCCGTGAAAAGGCAGACGTACTGGTGAAAAATGACATCCCGATACACCTGACCTCTTACAGTTCCTCTGTCAAAGACAGGTAGGGGTGTACGTGCACCAATCATAATCCCACCCCACACCATCAAACCACGACGTCCATACAGGTCCCTTTCAAGGACATTAAGGGGTTGGTATCTGGTTCCTGGTTCACGCAAGATGAAAACCCGGCAAGAATCACTGTTCAGACTATACCTGGACTCGTCCGTGAACATAACCTGGAGCCACTGTTCCAATGACCATGTGCTGTGTTCTTGACACTAGGCTTTACGGGCTCTCCTGTGAACAGGGGTCAGTCGAATGCACCTTGCAGGTCTCCGGGCGAATAAACCATGACTGTTCAGTCGTCTGTAGACTGTGTGTCTAGAGACAACTGTTCCAGTGGCTGCGGTAAGCTCCCGAGCAAGGCTACCTGCAGTTTTCTGTGGCCGTCTTCAGGCACTGATGGTGAGATATCGGTCTTCTTGTGGTGTTGTACACTGTGGACCTCCAGTACTGTAGAGCCTGGACACGTTTGTCTGCTGGAATCGTTGCCATAATCTTGAGATCACACCTTGTGGCACACGATGTCCCGTGCTACGACCTGCTGTGTTTGACCAGCCTACAGTCGCCTTAGTATTCTACTCCTCATAACATCATCAATATGTGTTCTTTGAGCCATTTTCAACACACAGTCACCATTAGCACCTCTGAAATTGGCTGCACACTTACTCGCTTTACCGTACTCTGAGATGCACCAACACACCTCTGCGTATGTGGACTGCTGCCAGCGCCACCGTGCGACGACCGCAGGTCAAATGCACCGCATGGTCATACCCCGAGGTGATTTAAACCCGCAAACCCCCCACAAGAGCGTTGTTTCACCATGTATCAGCATTATCCTCAGTTTATGAGCATGAGTGTAGTTGTTGGAACCCTCCTGACGGATATCGTGCCAAATTCTGTCCAATTGGTACGTGGGATTGTCAAAGTCACGAGCTGGTTGGAGGATCCTGCCATAATGCTCCAAACGTCAGTGTCGTCGTAACTGCCGCCTGCTTCACGTCTGCTGTGCAGCGAGCTACCTTAATTTAAGTATTAACTGTATTTTTCTTACTTGTCACTTCTTCTTCCGTGTGTATTTGCTTTTAGGAAGCTTTATTTTTCGAGTGCTCTTAATAGTGTTCCATAGATTTCGTGTTTGTTTTGAATACAGTAAGAGAGAGTCCCTGTAGTCAACCATAGTGCCAGTAGTGCTAGAGTTTGTTTTCAATACAGTCCAGAGACAGGTAGTGCTATTTTCATTGTTTTCTACAAGAAGGGGCTAGCAACCACAGTTTAGTGAATAAGCAGCCGCCTTTAGTGAATTAGCAGTCTAGTTAAAGGTTGATTAACTCCCTTCAGTAAATTGTTTCCTTAGGATGGATAGGATGTGTGACTGCTGTGTACGGACGCAGGAGGAGCTGGCCAATGTTCGCGAACAGCTGAGCGTGTTGATGGCCGCGGTCAGCCGTCTTCAGGCTGCTGCCTCGGAGTGTAGCGGCAGTGGGGAGTCTGGTGCGTCGCAAGGTACACCCCAGGTGTTACATGCTTCACCCACTGTCCCTGCTGTCGAGACATCTTCGCGGGTACCGGGCGCGGTTGGGCCACCCTCTCCCCAAGGGGAGTGGCGGGTTCAGCGGCGTTCGCGGCGCACGAGGCGGAAGGTCAATGTGGAGGCTGGCCGTGTGGCATCGCCCGCTCTGCCTGTGAGGGGACATGTGGCTGCTCCTTCAGCAAGGTCCGAGCAGACACACGGGGGGAGGGGTTTATTAGTTATTGGGAGCTCCAACGCTAGGCGGGTGATGGAGCCCCTTAAGGAAATAGCGAGAAGGTCGGGGAAGAAGGCCAGTGTTCACTCTGTCTGCTTGCCGGGGGGTCTCATCCGAGATGTGGAGGAGGCCCTACCGGCGGCGATAGAGAGCACTGGGTGCACCTGACTGCAAATTGTTGCTCATGTCGGCACCAATGACTCCTGCCGTCTGGGTTCAGAGGTCATCCTCAGTTCGTACAGGCGGTTGGCGGAATTGGTGAAGGCGGAAAGCCTCGCTCGCGGGGTGCAATCAGAGCTAACTATTTGTAGTATCGTTCCCAGAACCGATCGCGGTCCTCTGGTTTGGAGCCGAGTGGAAGGCTTAAACCAGAGGCTCAGACGATTCTGCGGAGATCTGGGGTGCAAATTTCTCGACCTCCGCTATCGGGTAGAGAAATGTAGGGTCCCCCTTAATAGGTCAGGCGTGCACTACACGCCGGAAGCGGCTACAAGGGTAGCGGAGTACGTGTGGAGTGCACATGGGGGTTTTTTAGGTTAGAGAATCCCCTCCCTAGGCCCGACAAGACGCCTCCTGAGACGCGGCAAGATAGGAGTAGGCAAAATGCAACAGGGAATAACAATATTAATGTGCTAATAGTAAACTGCAGGAGCGTCTATAGAAAGGTCCCAGAACTGCTCTCATTAATAAACGATCACAACGCCCATATAGTACTAGGGACAGAAAGTTGGCTGAAACCAGACGTAAACAGTAACGAAATCCTAAACTCAGATTGGAATGTATACCGCAGAGACAGGCTGAACAGTGAAGGGGGAGGCGTGTTTATAGCGGTAAGAAGTGCAATAGTATCAAAGGAAATTGACGGAGATCCGAAATGTGAAATGATTTGGGTGAAGGTCGCGGTTAAAGCAGGCTCAGACATGGTAATTGGATGTCTCTATAGGCCCCCTGGCTCAGCAGCTGTTGTGGCTGAGCACCTGAAGGATAATTTGGAAAATATTTCGAGTAGATTTCCCCACCATCTTATAGTTCTGGGTGGAGATTTTAATTTGCCGGATATAGACTGGGAGACTCAGACGTTCATAACGGGTGGCAGGGACAAAGAATCCAGTGAAATTTTTTAAGTGCTTTATCTGAAAACTACCTTGAGCAGTTAAACAGAGAACCGACTCGTGGCGATAACATATTAGACCTTCTGGTGACAAACAGACCCGAACTATTTGAAAAAGTTAACGCAGAACAGGGAATCAGTGATCATAAAGCGGTTACGGCATCGATGATTTCAGCCGTAAATAGGAATATTAAAAAGGGTAGGAAGATCTTTCTGTTTAGAAAAAGTGACAAAAAGCAGATTTCAGAGTACCTGTTGGCTCAACACAAAAGTTTTGTCTCAAGTACTGATAGTGTTGAGGATCAGTGGACAAAGTTCAAAACCATCGTACAATATGCGTTAGATGAGTATGTGCCAAGCAAGATCGTAAGAGATGGAAAAGAGCCACCGTGGTTCAACAACCGAGTTAGAAAACTGCTGCGGAAGCAAAGGGAACTTCACAGCAAACATAAACATAGCCAAAGCCTTGCAGACAAACAAAAATTACGCGAAGCGAAATGTAGTGTGAAGAGAGCTATGCGAGAGGCGTTCAATGAATTCGAAAGTAAAGTTCTATGTACTGACTTGGCAGAAAATCCTAAGAAATTTTGGTCTTATGTCAAAGCGGTAGGTGGATCAAAACAAAATGTCCAGACACTCTGTGACCAAAATGGTACTGAAACAGAGGATGACAGACTAAAGGCCGAGATACTAAATGTCTTTTTCCAAAGTTGTTTCACAGAGGAAGATTGCACTGTAGTTCCTTCTCTAGATTGTCGCACAGATGACAAAATGGTAGATATCGAAATAGACGACAGGGGGATAGAGAAACAATTAAAATCGCTCAAAAGAGGAAAGGCCTCTGGACCTGATGGGATACCAGTTCAATTTTACACAGAGTACGCGAAGGAACTTGCCCCCCTTCTTGCAGCGGTGTACCGTAGGTCTCTAGAAGGGCGTAGCGTTCCAAAGGATTGGAAAAGGGCACAGGTCATCCCCGTTTTCAAGAAGGGACGTCGAACAGATGTGCAGAACTATAGACCTATATCTCTAACGTCGATCAGTTGTAGAATTTTGGAACACGTATTGTGTTCGAGTATAATGACTTTTCTGGAGACTAGAAATCTACTCTGTAGGAATCAGCATGGGTTTCGAAAGGGACGGTCATGTGAAACCCAGCTCGCGCTATTCGTCCACGAGACTCAGAGGGCCATAGACACGGGTTCACAGGTAGATGCCGTGTTTCTTCCGCAAGGCGTTCGATACAGTTCCCCACAGTCGTTTATTGAACAAAGTAAGAGCATATGGACTATCAGACCAATTGTGTGATTGGATTGAGGAGTTCCTTGATAACAGGACGCAGCATGTTATTCTCAATGGAGAGAAGTCTTCCGAAGTAAGAGTAATTTCAGGTGTGCCGCAGGGGAGTGTCATAGGACCGTTGCTGTTCACAATATACATAAATGACCTGGTGGATGACATCGGAAGTTCACTGAGGCTTTTTGCAGATGATGCTGTGGTGTATCGAGAGGTTGTAACAATGGAAAATTGTACTGAAATGCAGGAGGATCTGCAGCGAATTGACGCATGGTGCAGGGAATGGCAACTGAATCTCAATGTAGACAAGTGTAATGTGCTGCGGATACACAGAAAGATAGATCTTTTATCATTTAGCTACAAAATAGCAGGTCAGCAACTGGAAGCAGTTAATACCATAAATTATCTGGGAGTACGCATTAGGAGTGATTTAAAATGGAATGATCATATAATGTTGATTGTCGGTAAAGCAGATGCCAGACTGAGATTCATTGGAAGAATCCTAAGGAAATGCAATCCGAAAACAAAGGAAGTAGGTTACAGTACGCTTGTTCGCCCACTGCTTGAATACTGCTCAGCAGTGTGGGATCCGTATCAGATAGGGTTGATACAAGACATAGAGAAGATCCAACGGAGAGCAGCGCGCTTCCTTACAGGATCAGTTAGTAATCGCGAAAGCGTTACGGAGATGATAGATAAACTCCAGTGGAAGACTCTGCAGGAGAGACGCTCAGTAGCTCGGTACGGGCTTTTGTCAAAGTTTCGAGAACATACCTTCACCGAAGAGTCAAGCAGTATATTGCTCCCTCCTACGTATATCTCGCGAAGAGACCATGAGGATAAAATCAGAGAGATTAGAGCCCACACAGAGGCAAACCGACAATCCTTCTTTCCACGAACAATACGAGGTTGGAATAGAAGGGAGAACCGATAGAGGTACTGAAGGTACCCTCCGCCACACACCGTCAGGTGGCTTGCGGAGTATGGATGTAGATGTAGATGTAGAACGTTCTTATTTGGGAAGAGATCCGGCAACCTTGCTCACCAAGGTAGGGTTTGGGAAGCTTGAAGAAACGCATAGAAACACTCGCTGTTGACGGCGGGCATTGTCTTGCTGAAATATGTCCAGGATAGCTTGCCATGAAGTCTAACAACTCAGATTGAACAATATCGTCGATGTACCGTTGTGCCGTAGGGGCCCTAGTACAAAAAAGAAATGGCACCCCAGACTCCTGGTTGTAGGGTCGTTTGGCAAGCGTCAGTCAGGTTGGTACCCCACAGCTATCTGGGGCATCTCCAGAAACGTCTTAGGTCTGGACTCTCATTGAATGGAGAAGAATTGTCTACAGCGAAGAGTCTCGCTTCGATCTGAGCTCCAATGACCAGCGAAGTTGCGTCTGGAAGCGCCTCTGAAATGCTAGAATAACAAACGGGCAGTCCCCCACGGCCCGACAATCGGGAGTGACGGTCTGGGGCGCCATTTCTTTTCATAACACGACGCCTTTCGTTGTCATCTGTTGCACCATTACAGCATAGTGGTATATCGACGATATTCTACTCCCAGTTTTGTTGCCCTTCATGCCAAGCCATCCTGTGCCTACATTTCACCAAGATAATGCCCGCCCGTACATGGTGAGAGTTTCGACTGCTTGACTTCGAGTTTGCCTAATCCCACTTTGGCGAGAAAGGTCGTCGAATCTCTTTGCTACTGAGAACGTTTGGAGCCATATTGGCGGAGACATCCACCCATCTCTGGATTTTGATCGCTATCTGGCCAGGCAGTTGGACAGAATGTGGAACGATACCCCTCAGAAAGACATCCAACAACTCTGTCAGTCAGTGCTAAGTCGAATAATCGCTTGCATAAGCGCCAGAGGTCGATTAACACCTTACTGACGTGCTCAATTTGGAAACTCTTTCTTTGGAATAAATCATCCGAGTTTTGTGAAACTGTAACCGTTTGCCTTTCGCGGGCAAGTGCTCTACCAACTGAGCTACACAAGCACGACTCACGCCCTGTCCTCACAGCTTTACTTCTGGACCGAGCGAGGTGGCGCAGTGGTTAGACACTGGACTCGCATTCGGGAGGACGACGGTTCAATCCCGCGTCCGGCCATCCTGATTTAGGTTTTCCGTGATTTCCCTAAATCACTCCAGGCCAATGCCGGGATGGTTCCTCTGAAAGGGCACTGCCGACTTCCTTCCCCATCCTTTCCTAATCCGATGAGACCGATGACCACGTTGTCTGGTCTCCTTCCCCAAACCAACCAACCAACCAACCTTTACTTCTGCCAGTACATCGTCTCCTACCTTCCAAACTTTACAGAAACTCTCCTGCGAACTACTTGAGTCGTGCTTGGGTAGCTCAGTTGGTAGAGCTTTAGCCCGCGAAAGGCAAAGGTCCCGAGTTCGAGTCTCGGTCCGGCACACAGTTTTTAATCTGCCAGGAAGTTTCATGTCAGCGCACACTCCGCTGCAGAGTGAAAATCTCATTCTTTAACCGTTTGTTTGAAGTACATGTACATCACATCATCCAATTTTCATTTCATTTGGATAATTACATCGTTGAGCGTTGTTCCATCATTTTTCTCTTTTCTTACAGTGTACATGTCAGACTAATCTTTTCGTTACTAAAAAGGGCCCTACAAAAGCAACACTTTTAAGTTTTATAATGCTTTTCTCGAGGATCCTTTGGAGAATTATAAAGGGAAGTGATATATGTGAGAACGACAGCAGTACACATACGGAGGTTTATTATAATCACATTTTGAATACATTACAAGCACTTCTGATACGATAAGGGTACAACATTAATTATGTGCTGTCCCGTAACGTACATCTACGTCGTTAATCACTTTTTTAGGCATAAACATCAGTACGGATACCTCACGATATGATTAAGATACGAGCTCCAGTAGTCTCCAAGGGAAGAATAATTCTGTTTCAGAGCTAACATAATCAATCGCACGAAAGAAATTACGGAAAACTACGCCCCGTTAGGAAAGCCCCATGATATAAAAGGGCATTCCTATGTGGATAGAAGTCAAGTCCACAGTCTTCCGTCTAATGCGCCTTAAATTTGAGAAATTCTGATTCTTAGACATACCTTCATATAGACGGGATTTCGATTTGTACAGGACAATCAGCTCTAATGAATGTAATTACTCTCCAACGGAAAACCATTGCTTTTGTCACACCTAGTGGTTGATCAATACCAAGGAAAATTCATAATAAAGGGGAAAACAGCCTTATATTCACGACAAGTTTAATAAATAGCACACACGAATAACAGTAGTGAATCACTGAGAGCGATTAATTAAGTGAATAGTTATGGACTTTTCACAGTTGGAACACAGCACTGGGGATCATCATACAAGTCATGTGAATCTGACAATATTACGAAAATTTCGCTGAAATCGCTTATTCTGGTGAGTTTAATATTTCACCGATGGGGGCACACTAATTATTAGGCTTGGTGCAAAACACTGTAGCTAATAACCAGAAGTGCTGAAGGCACATAAGCAAGTCTGGACGACAAACAATCCCGGTTTAAGGATCACGCATTGCACTGAGACCTAATCAAATAACATGGCGATGTAAACAAAGACAATCAAAAAATCCTGATAATGTAATTGAGGTGCTATGTAACAGTATTCAATATTTAATCTTAATACAGCAACCTCAATAATTTTCGAAAGAACAGTGACACTGACGGGTCAGTGGTGGGTATGGGTATACCTCAATATACGATCAATGGTGCCGCCCCCCCTCCATTTTGGTGTGGGGCCTGTGTTTTTAGCATGATGGGGGTGGTGTCCGGTGGACCTAGCCATTTGCACCAATTAAAAATACGGAAAAGGTCTAAATCGACATCAAGCTACACTGATTGATATCTATGTAAAGCCTGTGATATTATTACAACATTCCTCTTAGGAAGCGAAACGTCTCTGGCCACTACCGCATTCAGATCCACTCAACCACATATTGTAAGACGTCGTGGTCTCCTGACATATTCCGCCCTCACAATCATATTCTGCACATCAAGACGCTTCATTAGAACCCAAACTCGATAAGATAAAGTCAATGTTGTATGAATTCGTGTAAACGATATGCAATTAACAAGTAAACGCACCGTGATTGAAATACTCGAGGCTGGCGTACACACATACATTCCAGTCACAATGGTCACAGAAGCTTTTAGTTCGGTAGAGAAACCGCACAACGGGACGCCAGTCCCTTCAAAGGACGACCCAGCCTATGTCGGCTGGTGAGTGCCCGTGTAGCGGACAGCATGGGCCCAAGTGAAAGGGGGGAACGACCCCGTGTTCAGCTTGAAAGCAAATTCCGCTACATTGTGTGGGAGCGACCAGCCTATGCATTCTTTACACATAGCACGCAGTTTCAGAGATTTTCACAGGGAGACAGCAAACGCCAAATGCCAATGCTACAGGTTTCCGGATTGGTTGCCTTAAATGAAACGTCATTCTCCTGTTTTAGAAGAGCAATGCTGATTGGTAGACGATATTTCTGACGCCTTGAGCTGAAGAAATAATGGAAGAGACCAAAAGATACACCCCTTCACGTCTGGCATGGAGAGGCGCCATTCCGTTGTCGCTCTTGGAGCGAGGAACAAGTCTCTCCTCAGTACTTCACTGGGAGAGCACCTCTGTCGAGAGCGAATCGAAGTGCTACTCTAAATTGAGTCCTTGCGATTAAGCGTTGTTAACTGTGTTGGCCAATACACTTATTGTGCGGTGTGAGCGGACAGAGTTATAGTTAAATGCCTGCGAGGGAATTTTGAGTGGCATCGCGGTGGACTGGTTATCTGACTGGTGTACCATGCCAATAGTTAGACTAGGGCGAATAGGAATCCTTGACTTCATCCAGGCATAGGGGGAGTTTGATTGGCGAAGGTCAATCCAGATAGATCGAGAGTTATCTTATTTGTCAGCAGCGAGTGGCGCAGACAGCAGCCATCGCAGCTTACGGTATTGTGCGCTACAGCTATTGCGAGCCCCATATTTACGCCACAACAGTACACTTCACTGCATTTCGCACACGACAGCCTCGACCGTACCTAGCAACATTCTAAAGGATAATTATTCAAATTGAGTAGGCGCGCTTCTCAGCCATTCTGCCAAGTCAACAAACATCTTAAATTTTGTACAGAAATTTCATTAGCGAATCCTATCCTTGAGAGGTAACTTCACATTCCGAAAAGAACCAGGATATAACTTGTTCCACTCATAACTAAAAGTGCCATTGTCATTTCTCAGAATTTTTGCAAAATAAATAATAACTTTTGTTAGTTTCATGTTTTTCTTACACTAACTAGCACTACTCCAGTACCCAAGTATCCCACTACTTACGTATGAAATTTTGTGAATTTTTGTGTCATTCCCTTACAGCGGACGACTCCAGAAGATATTTATTGCTGGAAGTTTTTCAGGCACTTCTCTTTAGAACGTTAGGAGCGTCTGTCTGACTTCTGTAGTAGTGTGGCGGTGGAAATTGCGTCTTCCAGGAGCCACGGGGTAAATGGTACATCTCAGATTAATCCGTTGCGCAGAATAACAGATCATCCCCACACCTCAGAGTATCTACACAGAGCAGTAACTATTCAACGAGAGGTGGGGAAACGGCAGAGCTTGCTGATATCAAGACAAAATAAGGAAGTCGCTTCAACTTTCCCCTTTTCCAAGTTATTGATCAGGGAACAGAACAGCATATGTGAGATATTTTAATAAGATAACATGACACGATAATTGAAAAAGAATATGAAAGGTAGCTATAATAGACCCATTTCAAGGTGTCACCTCTGTTAACAACAACTGTACTAATGAAGCTGTGCATCGAGTCGAACTGGGCTCAGATGACTGATGCGGGTTTGTCATTATAAGGTACTTCAATCATACTCCAGAGTTCATCAGTCATACAAATATGCGGAGTGATGGCGAGCAGCTCTCTTGGCAATCTGTGACCACCTCGAAGACACAACTTCAGGGTTAATGAAATGCGTTCTGTCCAAATTACGACTGTGACATGAAAAGTTATCGTATCCTGAACCCAGCGCCACTCCATGTCATCACGTCGAGTTTTGGGTCCATATGACGATGAACCGACCATGGCCTCACGCACTTAGTCCGCCCTTGAGCTTCCTAGCACTCATTGCCTACCATGGCCTCGCGGACCTCATCAGTGTAAAAACATTTCAGTTCAATGATCAGTGGTCATTTAACTTCAGTGATCGGTGATTGAGTTTTCAGCCCGAACTAAGTAGGGTGGCTCACGTCTGAAGGACTTAAAAACATGCCGTTGTTTACTTGATACTTGCATTTCTTTGTATCGTGTTGTTCCTCCTCGTCACAAACACTAAAGCGGCATTCCACTACTGTTACTAGGCAGGCTCCACTTTCACCATATCAAATGGATTTTGTTCAATTACTGAGATTGGTCAGACAACTGTAGCGAAATACTTTACTTCTGATACACTCACTCACAAGAGGTGCAAGGTCGTACTGAAACAACACGAAGGTGATAGATTCAGTCCTAGTTTAAGTGATCATTAAGACACGAAATGACAAAGAATGCTTCGGATTCTGCACAATTGTATGATGCTGACAAATACTTTGTGGACTCATAAATACACTCCTGGAAATTGAAATAAGAACACCGTGAATTCATTGTCCCAGGAAGGGGAAACTTTATTGACACATTCCTGGGGTCAGATACATCACATGATCACACTGACAGAACCACAGGCACATAGACACAGGCAACAGAGCATGCACAATGTCGGCACTAGTACAGTTTATATCCACCTTTCGCAGCAATGCAGGCTGCTATTCTCCCATGGAGACGATCGTAGAGATGCTGGATGTAGTCCTGTGGAACGGCTTGCCATGCCATTTCCACCTGGCGCCTCAGTTGGACCAGCGTTCGTGCTGGACGTGCAGACCGCGTGAGACGACGCTTCATCCAGTCCCAAACAAGCTCAATGGGGGACAGATCTGGAGATCTTGCTGGCCAGAGTAGTTGACTTACACCTTCTAGAGCACGTTGGGTGGCACGGGATACATGCGGACGTGCATTGTCCTGTTGGAACAGCAAGTTCCCTTGCCGGTCTAGGAATGGTTGAACGATGGGTTCGATGACGGTTTGGATGTACCGTGCACTATTCAGTGTCCCCTCGACGATCACCAGTGGTGTACGGCCAGTGTAGGAGATCGCTCCCCACACCATGATGCCGGGTGTTGGCCCTATGTGCCTCGGTCGTATGCAGTCCTGATTGTGGCGCTCACCTGCACGGCGCCAAACACGCATACGACCATCATTGGCACCAAGGCAGAAGCGACTCTCATCGCTGAAGACGACACGTCTCCATTCGTCCCTCCATTCACGCCTGTCGCGACACCACTGGAGGCGGGCTGCACGATGTTGGGGCGTGAGCGGAAGACGGCCTAACGGTGTGCGGGACCGTAGCCCAGCTTCATGGAGACGGTTGAGAATGGTCCTCGCCGATACCCCAGGAGCAACAGTGTCCCTAATTTGCTGGGAAGTGGCGGTGCGGTCCCCTACGGCACTGCGTAGGATCCTACGGTCTTGGCGTGCATCCGTGCGTCGCTGCGGTCCGGTCCCAGGTCGACGGGCACGTGCACCTTCCGCCGACCACTGGCGACAACATCGATGTACTGTGGAGACCTCACGCCCCACGTGTTGAGCAATTCGGCGGTACGTCCACCCGGCCTCCCGCATGCCCACTATAAGCCCTCGCTCAAAGTCCGTCAACTGCACATACGGTTCACGTCCACGCTGTCGCGGCATGCTACCAGTGTTAAAGACTGCGATGGAGCTCCGTATGCCACGGCAAACTGGCTGACACTGACGGCGGCGGTGCAGAAATGCTGCGCAGCTAGCGCCATTCGACGGCCAACACCGCGGTTCCTGGTGTGTCCGCTGTGCCGTGCGTGTGATCATTGCTTGTACAGCCCTCTCGCAGTGTCCGGAGCAAGTATGGTGGGTCTGACACACCGGTGTCAATGTGTTCTTTTTTCCATTTCCAGGAGTGTAGTATCGAAACTCATTACACTAGTCGGATGTTCTTACTACAATATTGTATCTTTGGGCGTGGAACCTCGTGATTATTGAAGACATATGATATACTAACGAATGTGAAGCATGGAAGAGGATGAATCAGCTGCAGATTAGATCCACTAAAATCAGCATCTATTACACAGAACACCTTTTCCACATTAAAAAAAGTCGTTACATTACTAACAGACATTAGATCACCATGGTTCCTTACACTCTGAAACTAGCTGAGTTCTTCAACAAGCAACGATTACCTGTCGGTACGAAATGCGATATGATTCTTTGGATTTAATGAAAAAAAGATGTACTGGATCCCTCAAATGATCAACACCCAAGGAGAGGAGAAAGACTACGTCCAGTACCCCTAGAAGAACCCAATTATTCCAATGAAATATGATCCAGGGGAAGATTATAATGCATACAGGAATTCATTATACTTTGGATAATTAGCTCCAAGCGGTTACAGAGGTTGTTGTTGTTGTTGTCCTCAGTCCTGAGACTGGTTTGATGCAGCTCTCCATGCTACTCTATCCTGTGCAAGCTTCTTCATCTCCCAGTACCTACTGCAACCTACATCCTTCTGAATCTGCTTAGTGTATTCATCTCTTGGTCTCCCCCTGCGATTTTTACCCTCCACGCTGCCTTCCAATACTAAATTGGTGATCCCTTGATGCCTCAGAACGTGTCCTACCAACCGATCCCTTCTTCTGGTCAAGTTGTGCCACAAACTTCTCTTCTCCCCAATCCTATTCAATACTTCCTCATTAGTTATGTGATCTACCCATCTAATCTTCAGCATTCTTCTGTAGCACCACATTTCAAAAGCTTCTATTCTCTTCTTGTCCAAACTATTTACCGTCCATGTTTCACTTCCATACATGGCTACACTCCATACAAATACTTTCAGAAACGACTTCCTGACACTTAAATCTATACTCGATGTTAACAAATTCCTCTTCTTGAGAAACGCTTTCCTTGCCATTGCCAGTCTACATTTTATATCCTCTCTACTTCGACCATCATCGGTAATTTTACTCCTTAAATAGCAAAACTCCTTTACTACTTTAAGTGTCTCATTTCCTAATCCAATTCCCTCAGCATCACCCGACTTAATTTGACTACATTCCATTATCCTCGTTTTGCTTTTGTTGATGTTCATCTTATATCCTCCTTCCAAGACACTGTCCATTCCGTTCAACTGCTCTTCCAAGTCCTTTGCTGTCTCTGACAGAATTACAATGTCATCGGCGAACCTCAAAGTTTTTACTTCTTCTCCATGAATTTTAATACCTACTCCGAATTTTTCTTTTGTTTCCTTTACTGCTTGCTCAATATACAGATTGAATAACATCGGGGAGAGGCTACAACCCTGTCTTACTCCTTTCCCAACCACTGCTTCCCTTTCATGCCTCTCGACTCTTATAACTGCCATCTGGTTTCTGTACAAACTGTAAATAGCCTTTCGCTCCCTGTATTTTACCCCTGCCAACTTTAGAATTTGAAAGAGAGTATTCCAGTCAACATTGTCAAAAGCTTTCTCTAAGTCTACAAATGCTAGAAACGTAGGTTTGCCTTTCCTTAATCTTTCTTCTAAGATAAGTCGTAAGGTCAGTATTGCCTCACGTGTTCCAACATTTCTACGGAATCCAAACTGATCTTCCCCGAGGTCGGCTTCTACCAGTTTTTCCATTCGTCTGTAAAGAATTCGCGTTAGTATTTTGCAGCTGTGACTTATTAAACTGATAGTTCGGTAATTTTCACATCTGTCAACACCTGCTTTCTTTGGGATTGGAATTATTATATTCTTCTTGAAGTCTGAGGGTATTTCGCCTGTCTCATACATCGTGCTCACCAGATGGTAGAGTTTTGTCATGACTGGGCCTCCCGAGGCCATCAGTAGTTTAATGGGAATGTTGTCTACTCCCGGGGCCTTGTTTCGACTCAGGTCTTTCAGTGCTCTGTCAAACTCTTCACGCAGTATCTTATCTCCCATTTCGTCTTCATCTACATCCTCTTCCATTTCCATAATATTGTCCTCAAGTACATCGCCCTTGTATAAACCCTCTATATACTCCTTCCACCTTTCTGCCTTCCCTTCTTTGCTTAGAACTGGGTTGCCATCTGAGCTCTTGATATTCATACAAGTGGTTCTCTTCTCTCCAAAGGTCTCTTTAATTTTCCTGTAGGCAGTATCTATCTTACCCCTAGTGAGACAAGCCTCTACATCCTTACATTTGTCCTCTAGCCATCCCTGCTTAGCCATTTTGCACTTCCTGTCGATATCATTTTTGAGACGTCTGTATTCCTTTTTGCCTGCTTCATTTACTGCATTTTTGTATTTTCTCCTTTCATCAATTAAATTCAATATCTCTTCTGTTACCCAAGGATTTCTATTATCCCTCGTCTTTTTACCTACTTGATCCTCTGCTGCCTTCACTACTTCATCCCTCAGAGCTACCCATTCTTCTTCTACTGTATTTCTTTCCCCCTTTCCTGTCAATTGTTCCCTTATGCTCTCCCTGAAACTCTCTACAACCTCTGGTTCTTTCAGTTTATCCAGGTCCCATCTCCTTAAATTCCCACCTTTTTGCAGTTTCTTCAGTTTCAATCTGCAGTTCATAACCAATAGATTGTGGTCAGAATCCACATCTGCCCCAGGAAATGTCTTACAATTTAAAACCTGGTTCCTAAATCTCTGTCTTACCATTATATAATCTATCTGATACCTACTAGTATCTCCAGGATTCTTCCAGGTATACAACCTTCTTTTATGATTCTTGAACCAAGTGTTGGCTATGATTAAGTTATGCTCTGTGCAAAATTCTACAAGGCGGCTTCCTCTTTCATTCCTTCCCCCCAATGCATATTCACCTACTATGTTTCCTTCTCTCCCTTTTCCTACTGACGAATTCCAGTCACCCATGACTATTAAATTTTCATCTCCTTTCAGTACCTGAATAATTTCTTTTATCTCGTCATACATTTCATCTATTTCTTCATCATCTGCAGAGGTAGTTGGCATATAAACTTGTACTACTGTAGTAGGCATGGGCTTTGTGTCTATCTTGGCCACAATAATGCGTTCACTATGCTGTTTGTAGTAGCTAACCCGCACTCCTATTTTTTTATTCATTATTAAACCTACTCCTGCATTACCCCTATTTGATTTTGTATTTATAACCCTGTAATCACCTGACCAAAAGTCTTGTTCCTCCTGCCACCGAACTTCACTAATTCCCACTATATCTAACTTTAACCTATCCATTTCCCTTTTTAAATTTTCTAACCTACCTGCCCGATTAAGGGATCTGACATTCCACGCTCCGATCCGTAGGACGCCAGTTTTCTTTGTCCTGATAACGACGTCCTCCTGAGTAGTCCCCGCCCGGAGATCCGAATGGGGGACTATTTTACCTCCGGAATATTTTACCCAAGAGGACGCCATCATCATTTAATCAAACAGTAGAGCTGCATGTCCTCGGGAAAAATTACGGCTGTAGTTTCCCCTTGCTTTCAGCCGTTCGCAGTACCAGCACAGCAAGGCCGTTTTGGTTAATGTTACAAGGCCAGATCAGTCAATCATCGAGACTGTTGCCCCTGCAACTACTGAAAAGGCTGCTGCCCCTCTTCAGGAACCACATGTTTGTCTGGCCTCTCAACAGATACCCCTCCGTTGTGGTTGCACCTACGGTACGGCCATCTGTATCGCTGAGGCACGCAAGCCTCCCCACCAGCGGCAAGGTCCATGGTTCATGGGGGGGAAAAAACATATATCACGATTAAAAGGAAAGCCTCAAGGCAAGGCAGATCGAACAAACAAATGCAACGTGCAATACCAGTGGCTGAAGGCGACAATTAAGTTTCAAATTTTAAAATATATTACCATAATCTTTTAAAGGCAGAAGGCCGCAATGTTTAAGCTTGAAAGATAATTTTAAAAATAAGGTTGCAAGACTGAAAGTTCACAATTAATTTTGCAAAATTTTTAAGGAAAAAAGAAAAAAATAGCCATAAGCCTTAAATTTTAAGTAGCTGAAAACAGACAATTAAACACCAGTGGGAAAGACAATAAAAACAACGGCACTCAGATGTCTGCAGGGTCACTTAGGCGGGACAAACGGTGAGCCCAACCACACTTGATCCGTCGGAATCCAGCTAGGGGACAACCACGTACCAACCGACACAACGACTTGCTTCCCATCAATCAGTATATGAGAACTCAAACAGAAAAGGTTACAAAGGTGATAATCCACAATGGAGTGTGTATTAGCTGTCAAAATTACACACTATGTTGGACAGCGACAACAGGTGAGGAAAGCAAGCCGCCTCAAATTACGTTAGTGGCCAGGGCAGATAACTGGAACGCTTAAGTCCACAAGGCAGAAAATTCCACTGGTGCACTCGAATTATAGTCAACAAAAATAGTTATTTGCACCGCATGGCGGCTAAATTTCAGCAGTAGAAACACTCGTGTTGCTCACAGGAAAACCTTCCCAACAGCAAACCACCGAAACGAACCACCACAACATGAATGGACGTGGCTTGGGTAGTTGAAACCACTACTCAACTTTGACGTCCTGGGTCTGTGAACCACGAAGCTCGTAGCGATGGGACAGTTCCACAAACGCTCCGACATTGCGCAGGAACTGTCAACAGACCCAACCGACAGCACCGGAACAACCGACCGACTCCCTCAGGACGCCGAATACATCTAAAATCGTCAGTAGAAACAGCACCAACTACATACACAACCTGACAAACACTTGCACGAAGACCGGAACGATATCCAACAGTAACTAAACACGCACGAAGACAAATCGGGAGTCGTTGCACACACACAAAGCCGACTCATGAACGATCGGTGAGCCGAAACGCGTCGTCCAGGAGGACGACCGACTGACGATCCACGAAGAACGTGGCCCAGGTGAAGTGATGCGTGGCGCAATGGTCGGGCGAGCCATATCGACGCAGACACCACTGATGCTCCAACCCGACTGCACTAGTGCCGCATTCAACTCCCCAGCTGGCAGGTCCGGACTGTGATCCAGACGCGTTCCATCTGACTGGCAGACCTGAACTCGCCATCCGAACGGCGGGAACACGAGCCACACACGGCTCACAAACGTAGTAAATAATCGTAGCAATACACAAATCACTGAACGTAGCAACAATATAACAAGATAAAACCACGTGCATGGATACTGCATTAGAACAAAGGGCGTCCGTAAGGCCTTATGGGCGAACTAGATTCAAAAACGAGTTTTACTAGAAAAACATTATTAATTACTAACTGGACATAAAACTGCAGATGCATTACTCTCCGACAACATCCTAACTAACACAATGCAACTCAGTTTACACATGTTGCTCTGGAACTGACATACTCACATCTTGGTGACTGCAACATGAGGTAGCACAAACCCACCCTCCAGGCAACCGTTACAAATGGAGCCTCATATTTTTCTTGGAGGCAGGTGTCTCCCTAGGGCTGGCTAATGGAGTGAAAGTGATTATAGAGGGAAGGCCATAGATTTACTACATGCTGTGTTAGTGGAAACTGGGAGGTTGGTATTACTACTCTCTGAGAGACAAACTTCTCTGATCCGGCCCAGAACATTTGAAAACACACACCCACGCACCGTATCATACAGATATTTAGTCAGGGCCTGGCAAGGGATAAGTAAATGCTTACTGATCTCAAAGGAAATAAAAGAGTACCTCTCCACTGAAATACAGTATTCCCAAATATCGAAAAATTGTCAACTAGACAGCATAAGCGGCAAACCTGAGACATTAGCCAAGCAAGAAATCATAAATAATTGAAGTGGTGAAAGACGCATCCCTTTACTTCAGGGAGTAAATTTAGAGAATGAGAAATAGAAAGTGAAATTGAACAATCTCGATATACCTCAAATGTGTGAGGTGTGACGGGGAGTGCCGGCCAGGCTGGCCGAGCGGTTCTAGGCGCTACAGTCAGGGACGGCGCGACCGCTACGGTCGCAGGTTCGAATCCTGCCTCGGGCATGGATGGGTGTGATGTCCTTAGGTTAGTTAGGTTTAAGTAGTTCTAAGTTCTAGGGGACTGATGACCTCAGAAGTTAAGTCCCATAGTGCTCAGAGCCATTTTGTGACGGAGAGTAAACAGTGAGGTAGAGATAAGTGAACATAGGCTGGACCATTCGGGAGGGGGAAAAAGAGGACTCAACGGAGTGGAAAGTTGTTAGAACGGAAATTACAAAATAGAGTAAAAAAAGTAGAACATATAGACGGAAGACCGATTATGATAAGACTACAGGGGGAAAAATGATGTGGTATTAATATAGATATGCATACCAAACAGCCAACATGAAAGTGAGCAAACTGGAGAATAGTATCCAAAAACAGATTTACATTTACATGATTATCACACTTACGTATTTGGAGGAGGGTTCACAGAATCACTTTCAAACTACATCTCTAACTTTCTACTCTTGAACAGAAATTGGGAAAAATAAGCACGTAAATCATTCCGTGCAATCTCTGATTTTCCTTATTTTACCATTATGTTCATTTATTCCGAAGCACGAGTAGACGGGAGTCAACATAATATTTTGGCGTTTGGAATAAAAACGTTGGTGAATGTAATCTCATGAAAAGATCTATCCGCAAAAATAAACGTGACACACTTTCCCCTGTTTCGAGCTAATAGAAAACGAGCCACTCATGCTTGAACTTCTTCAATCTCACCGTGAATAACGTCTGGCAACGGTGCCATACCGCGCAGCAATATTCCAGAAGAGAACGGACAAGCGTATTGTAGGCTGTCTTTTTAAATTTGTTGGATATCGTGAAAAGAGTGAAGAGAGAACCTGTATTATTGTTATAAGGAACTGGAACACTATGGTGGGCGAAGGAAATAAAGGTTATGTAGTAGCACAAGGCCCCGGGAGTAGACAACATTCCATTAGAAGTACTGATAGCCTTGGGAGAGCCAGTCCTGACAAAACTCTACCATCTGGTGAGCAAGATGTATGAGACAAGCGAAATAACCTCAAACTTCAAGAAGACTATAACAATTCCAATCCCAAAGAAAGCAGGTGTGGACAGATGTGAAAACTGCCGAACTTTCATATTAATAAGCCATGGCTGCAAAACACGAACACGAATTTTTCACAGACGAATGGAAAAACTGGTAGAAGCCGGCCTCGGGGAAGATCAGTTTGGATTCCGTAGAAATGTTGGAACACGTGACGCAATACTGACACTACGACTTATATTAGAAGAAAGATTAAGGAAAGGCAAACCTATGTTTATAGCATTTGTAGACTTTAGAGAAAGCTTTTGACAATGTTGACTTGAATACTCTCTTTCAAATTCTGAAGGTGGCAGGGGTAAAATACAGGGAGCGAAAGGCTATTTATAATTTGTACAGAAACCAGATGGCAGTTATAAGAGTCGAAGGGCATGAAAGGGAAGCAGCGGTTGACAATGTTGTAGCCTATGCCCCATTTTATTCAATCTGTATATTGAGCACGCAGTAAAGGAAACAAAAGCAAATTTCCGAGTAGAAATTAAAATCCATGGAGAAGAAATAAAAATTTTGAGGTTCGCCGATGACATAGTAATTCCGTCAGAGACAGCAAAGGACCTGGAAGAGCATCTGAACGGAATGGAAAGTGCCTTTAAAGGAGGATATAAGATGAACATCAACAAAAGCAAAACGAGGATAATGGAATGTAGTCGAAGTAAATCGGTTGATGCTGAGAGAATTAGATTAGGAAATGAGACGCTTAAAGTTGTAAATGAGTTTCGCTATTTGGGGAGCAAAATAACTGATGATGGTCGAAGTAGAGAGGGTATAAAATGTAGACTAGCAATGGCAATGAAAGCTTTTCTGAAAAAGAGAAATTTGTTAACATCGAGTATATATTTAAGTGTGAGGAAGTCGTTTCTGAAAGTATTCGTATGGAGTGATGCCATCTATGGACGTGAAACGTGCACCATAAATAGTTTGGACAAGAAGACAATAGAAGTTTTCGAAATGTGGTGCTACAAAAGAATGCTGAAGATTAGTTGGGTAGATCACATAACTAATGAGGAGGTATTGAATAGAATTAGGGAGAAGAGAAATTTGTGTCACACCCTGACTAGAAGACGGGATCGGTTGGTAGGAAATGTCCTGAGGCATCAAGGGATCACCAATTTAGTATTGGAGGGGAGCGTGGAGGGTAAAAATCGTAGAGGGAGATTTATACATTAAGCAGATACAGAAGGACGTAGGTTGCAGTAGGTACTGGGAGATTAAGAAGCTAGCACAGGATAGAGTACCATGGGGAGCTGCATAAAACCAGGCTATGGACTAAAGACCACAACAACAACAACAGTAGCACAGTTTGGACTGTTCACAAGGAATGATAGAGATGAAATGTTTATCAATTTTTGTAAAGAAAACTCTTTAGTTAATTGCGACAACCTGTTTGAGAGCCATAGAAGGAGCTGATATACATGGGTTTCTCATTTGAATGAAAAGATATCAACTGAACTACTCTGTACGAACTTATACAGAAAAGATGTAGGTAGTGTCTAAAGAATACTAAAGCATTCCAGGGCGCTTACAATTACTGAATATGTAGGATGCTAACTTCGGTTGGTCGATAGACCCGAGAATATTAGCCCGATATAATTAGTGGGCAACGACTGTATCCAACTTACAATTAAGGAAAAGGTACACACTCAGAAAATACAGCAATCTGAGGCGGAACCGACACTATAATAATATTATCGGCAAAGTACAGCTGTTTAGGGGTAAACTATTAATGACATGATACCAAAAATGTAGGCAATAAAAGCAGATACCCATCGACCTCAACGATTATGATTATAAATTGTTCAGGTACAGTTCATTTCGGATATAGAAAGATACTGAGACAAATCACAGATCCTCGTGTATCAGCAGATGACTGTGGCGCTTTACGAAGAACCATGGAAACTACGGAATATTCTAACATTACTAGAGATTAATCGCGTTCCCTTGTTGGTTGTGGTCTTAAGCACTGGATATGACATTTTCCTGGGGAAGTTTTGTCCTTGCTAATAGGTCAGTATCATAATACAGTGGTAAGAATATAATGGAATTCAGGTGAGATAATTCACTCGAAAAATTATCAGATACAAAATAATCTCGCTGACCCCTGCCATCGGCAGATCACACCTTTCAAACGACTTCTTCTTGGGCTGAAACAATTGTGTGATCCAAGCATCAACAGCTTTTGCTGTTCTGGTTATGTTCTAAGTCGCCAAAAAAACCTAACAAGTAATATAGTTTGCTATTTCCATTCACTAGCATGGAATAATATTCTGTGGGAATGAAGGCATATCATAAGCGTAATCTGTCTTGCTCATTTAAAAACGTTGCATTCTATTATGTTTTTAAAACTTTCGAACAATACGCCTGTTATGAATTTGCAGACAATTATTTATGACAAATAGAGCAGTTACATTTATGGCAATAGCATTAGATGAAAAATTTTTACTTTCATAGGCCTTCTATGAAGGTTCAGAAAGGTACTCATTATTGTGAACAAAAAATTTTCAGTTACCTCCCGAATGTCATACGACGCAACGATACTTGTAAAGTAACTAAATATGTCACCTCTTGACAATTACCTCCTCTTTAGGATGCATCTACTCTGGACTTCGTGGCGTATTCAGTGAGGCGAAAACTAACATACATTATATGCAATTTGTCAACCTAATGTTTCGTTATAGTGTATTAATGTTTAATCAGACTGAATGTATCCACGTTGAAAACCGAATTATTGTATGTAAATTGTCTTCTTCCTTTTAATTATGTCGTGGAAATAACTGTGGAAGGAAACTCAGTCTTTTCGAACGCATGAAGCGATGTGTTGTAAATGTGTTGCGTCCCTGATGTAGAAGAAAACGATATAGGGTGATTATCGTAAAGTTTTTATTATTCGTTACTCCTGTACGTGTGACGAGATTCAAACTCATGAAGTACCACGTATTTTATATCTTTAATTTTTTTTAAATTCTTCTTAACAAATGGTGTGTTACTTTTAACGAACTGTAGTATCTGAAGCACAATCTTGCATGGTAATAAATGCAGAGTAAATATTTAGATTTGAGAGGCAACATCATAGAAGTAATAGCAATTCTAAATTGAAAATTGCAGAACGGAATGTGAGAAACCATGTCTTGTTGTGGAACACTAAACTTAGACAATTTACATACTACTAACATGTGTTACATTAATGGTTCCCATAGTCAGGTTTATATGGATGAGTGAAGAGGAACGCAAGTTGACCCTTTCAGTGGTGCAATGACACCGCAGCATGCCAAGAATTACGACGCTAAATGCGGTCGGGGAATGCCTGTACGGCAGTAACGTGTATTTTATAACCACGTCGACTACTTTCCGGTCCGTAATTGCCTCATATCATCTGGCGTATTATCAAATGATATGCTACCAGCCATAAATGATTATGTCATTTATTCCGCCAAGCAGCTGTTCCGTGTCCCAGCCTATCATCTCGCATCGATTTAAAGCCTGCGCTAAATAAGTATTAAGTGCATACTTTTCTGACGATGGACGGGTTAATACAAAAGTCGATACACTCATACATCAACAGCGTTACTCATTATGCCAATAAGCAGCTTGATATTACAGCATTCAAAAGTTACTTTTTATAGGACCCACAGGAGAAAAATTAAGATTAATTTCTTAAAATATTTGTTGGTTCGTCGAACGTAGAATCTTATCATTTATTTCATGTCACAAACTCAGATAGTGGGATGTGATATTAATACTGACGCAATAGAACATGAGCTAATTTTCTGTTCTGGTGACAATTTTATTTAAAAAATGTCACCAGTTTTAACAGTTGCTTCAAATCTAACATCGAGACCTCAACATCGATTTAAAGAGTTGATAGATTTTACTACTTCCTAAGCAAAAAAATGCGGAATGTTAATTGAAAAACGTTGTTATTGTTAATTTATTGAGAAACCACAATACCCCAACCACAATGAAAAATTTCATCTTTTTTTGGGAACGAATGTACTGTTAAACTCAAAGAACTCCAAGTGACATTGTGATTGAGAACAAAAATTTTATTTTTTCTTGCAGTCTTTATTCCCCTGATCAGCTATAGAGAACATAAATCTAGAAATAAACATTAAAATGTGCAAAAAACAACTGGTACAAGCTATAAAATCTCTACGAACAACCAATGAAATAGTGCATTGATGGTGAACTGTTGAATGTTAAACGACACCACGAATTCTTACCCATTAGAATAGATAAATTTCAAATAAATGAAATCTCTCAGTCAGTTGCTACCTATCATACAAGCAGCACAACCAAAAATATTCATGTGTATGTTACCGGAAAGGGTGGAACAATGAACAGTGAAAATGGATTGTGAAAAGATGTGAAAACTTTCAGAAAACTACGTCATTTAAGTACGCTTCGAAACGAAACCACAATCAAATCTGCATAAATTTTGCAATATGTTTTAATGATCCTTTGTGGTACGAATCAGACGTATTTTTTAAAAAAGACAGACGGTCAACTTATACATGAAACACTTGAAATACAGCACCTGATGTACCACATATTTCTTCATAATTGGCTTATTACAATTTGAATAACAGTATCCATAATGCTTCGTTAAGTCATTAAATCAGTTAACAATAGTTCATGAATTCAATCTGAATTTTAAAAAATGGAAAGAAATAAAGAAGATGCTCCATTTTTAAAATTAAAAAATTGTGTTCATTGAATACGCTAAATGTGCAAGCGTTATATAGTAGTACTTAACGTAAAAATGTAAGAATAAATTTCTGTTCTCAGGATCACGTAGAACTTAACACTACAAGTAATTACCATAACTGTGACAAACAAACCAACAGGAACGTAAATTGGATGTACAATACGCACTCTCGTATGCGAACGTAAATGAAACACAAGGCTGCATGTTAGAGACAGATTACTTTCACTGATGTTTTAAGTAACGTTACCTGCATTAGCGTCCAATGAAAAGTAGTGGCTTATTAGCGGTACTCTTTTGTAGCACTCAGATGTCAAACTTAATAATCGTTGATCCGAAGGGTGCCAGAATCAATGTGCCCTGTAACGTAACACTTCCACCACTGAAGTGAGTAGGTTGCGCAGTATATTGCCGGAACTTCACGCGTTTGTACAGACTGTAACTAATTTTCCATGCCAAGTACAAAGTAGATGACAAAGTCGATGGCTTAGTAATGGTATTTATGGAGGACCTGCCAGAAAACATCATTTAGGCTAACGATACATTTCGGCCAATACATAAAGCAGTGGTAGGTGCGCTATAATTGTCAGGGTTGGTTTGGTGCACTCCAGTCCTTGACCTTTCCATGTCCGAAAGAACAGACACCACGCATTCATGTAACTGATTCGTCTTGATGGGGATTCAATTCACAATCATCATTGTGGATGCACAGTGTCATTCGACTTCTAGCGGGAATCTAAAATTAGCGAGCATGGAAGACACGGACGGGGAGTGTAGTTAGTTGGCCCTAGGTGGTAATGAAGGTTGGCCAGTGAACCTGCCGAAGTAATCGGTGCATTTGCGATACACACTGTTCTAGATGCAGCAGTGGTTAACGAAGCTTCCTAGTGAGCGGGAGATGCCGGGTTTGAGTCCCGATCCGGCGCACATTTTCACTCGTCGCCGCTGATTCCGCATAAAGTTCCGATGCAGCTTATATCATCAGTTCCTTCACTTTCCTTCCTTCCTCCTCCGTCCACTTTCAATTTACATAATAAATGATACTTTTCTATCAATGACAGGAAAAAAAAGCTTTACAAACTGATTCAGCACTATTCAACACTTACACTCACGTACACCATTTCGTAAATATTTGTAGCACCCTGAGGTAATGTGGCAGTACTACTGAACACTTTTGGACTGCTTAAGAATACTAATGTGATTAATAAAGATTGAACACCTTAGTATTATTTTCATTTCATTGCGATTGAATACTTGTATCGCAGTAATTATATTGCAAATATTTTACTACGACTTTATCTACACGCTCATCTGCTGTCGAAATACGAACAGAAACTTTTTTCTGCCTTTTAAAGCACCGCACTCACAATATTTAAAACTTAGAACTTCACAAAGTACAGGGTGATTCAGAAAGAATACCACAACTTTAAAAATGTGTATTTAATGAAAGAAACGTAATATAACCTTCTGTTATACATCATTTCAAAGAGTATTTAAAAAGGTTTTTTTTCACTCAAAAACAAGTTCAGGGATGTTCAATATGGCCCCCTCCAGACACTCGAGCAATATCAACCCGATACTCCAACTCGTTCCACACTCTCTGTAGCATATCAGGCGTAACAGTTTGGATAGCTGCTGTTATTTCTCGTTTCAAATCATCAATGGTGGCTGGGAGAGGTGGCCGAAACACCATATCCTTAACATACCCCCATAAGAAAAAATCGCAGGGGGTAAGATCAGGGCTTCTTGGAGGCCAGGTTACATTTTCATCACTCGTTCTCGGCCGTCTAGAACTTTTCCCTTTGCACAAACCCCCATTCTCTGTAAACTGTTTATACCAACATTTAATACACCACCAATCAGGAGGTTTAACACCATACTTCGTTCGAAATGCACGCTGAACAACTGTCGTCGATTCACTTCTGCCGTACTCAATAACACAAAAATCTTTCTGTTGAGCGGTCGCCATCTTAGCATCAACTGACGCTGACGCCTAGTCAACAGCGCCTCAAGCGAACAAATGTACAACTAAATGAAACTTTATAGCTCCCTTAATTCGCCGACAGATAGTGCTTAGCTCTGCCTTTTGTCGTTGCAGAGTTTTAAATTCCTAAAGTTGTGGTATTCTTTTTGAATCACCCTGTATAATGTTGATATTGATACTGTGTTCTTGATTCGTGTTGATACTCAGCTGGTTTCAGAACGAGCAATAACAAAGACAAAACACACAGTAATAATATCCTCTTTGCATTTTGTAAAATTTTAAATTTTAACTTGTCTGGTTCAGTAAATAACATGTACAGGTTTCTGTACGTATTTCGACAGCGAATGAATACGAAAATAAAGACAATTCCCACGAAAACTTCAACGCAGGAAAATGACGCTTGTAGATAAAGTGATTTAACTCGCCAAAGAAACTTACTATGACTCATTTTCTTGCAGATGACAAACTACGTAATAAAATAGAGAAGTTCCTACAGAAGCTAACACTTTAGGCAATGAGTTAATAACCATCAAGGTTTAAATCGCGACAAAGTTATTCAGAGAGGTTGCTTTTGCTACACGACTAACTGAGAACGCCCTTAATAATGCTTCAAGACGGTGAATGTCACGAACCCACTTTTTATGAAAAGTTTGTTGATTCGTATCGGGCATGGTCCATCATCACAGACGATAAACATGTTGATTTAAAGTATGGTGTTAGGCTATAACTGTATTACATTGCACACCGATGTTATTTAGCAATTGATACGTCAATCGACATAATCTTTATTTCTGACACTTTGGTACGGGGGCCATTCGCGCTATGCATCAATACAACTTTTACAACGAGTACGTTCTTTTTGATGATTGATCTAAAACAGTATTAAGGGCATTCTCACTTAATCACAATAGATAAAATTTTATTTCCAATAATCATTGCGTGAAAGGTGTTTCGATTTCTACAGGTGTGTTAAAAACACCCATTGCTGTGGGCAAAAACGTGGTGAAAAATGTTTGGGAATTACAATGCGTAGTTGTTTGCAGATTAAATTATGGGAAAACAGGTTCTTTTATTTTACACACCTGCTTTCCCTATCAAACGATGATGACTGGTATAAATACAACAATTCTAAGCATCTGGATCGCTTCTAGCCGACTCTTTGCTTACTGCGACAATATAAGTTTCGTGTCAGATACGACTAACAATAAATCTGAAGATTGATTTAGATTTTACGAAAGTTCCAAATACACTCTCACGTTGTGGAACAGATATATCGACATTTACCTGGCCACGTTCACCCTTCGTCCTCAAAACTGAAATTTTCTATACAAAGAATATGATGCTGCTGCTATTATTATCGTCTTAATATTACTGTCGTCTTAATACATTCTTCCGAGTTGTCCGTGATGTGAATGTTTTCTGTTAATATTCCCATGATTCTTTGTTGTTCAACACCTATTTATAAATAAATCTTGGTTACCATTGCAGACATTTCATTTTAGGTTGTTGATCTGTCCATCATGTAAGAAACGTACGATTCTGTCAAACTTGGGTAGTTCATACTCATACGGAATACATTAAGTTGTTCATATGCACATTATTCGTCTTCTTTCTATAAACTGACTGGCTCATGGCTGAAACAAACTGCGTGAGATTACAAGTGGTAGTGTCTAACTTTCGAGAATCTAACAACATGATCTCTTTTTATAAATCTTTTCGTTGATTAGTACCTTGTCAACGTAGTCCATTTACGCAATTCTTGATAAGTCCTCATTCAAATACTCGTAATTTCAATGTAAGAGTAAAGACAAGCAATATCGATCGATTTGACATCTCACTGTAGCATTTACACGCTACGTCCACAATTATGTTTTTAGGTATATTCTAATCTCTGCCTTCTCCTGGGTCTTTTATTCTCTACTCCTCCGTCAAGCGTCATATAAGTCATTCCTTAACGTCTCAACACATGTCCTGTCATCCTGCGTCTTCTCCTTGTCGACTTTTTCTATGTGTTTCTCTTCTCTCAGGTTCTGTAAAGAACCTCCTCATGCCTTATCATTCCAACTGCTTTCGACCTCCTCCCATGGTACATCTCGAACCCTTCTACTCTCTTCTTCACTGTTTGTGATTGATCTAATATAAAAGCATTGTTAACACAGCAAATGTTAGCAAATAAATCAAAACTAATAGTGGTTTTTCCATAATTTGGCTATAAATGAATAATGTATGTGTTTATAAAGGGAATTAGCAAAATTATAAGCAAGAAAGTGTGTCACAACACGTGCAATCGTACAAGGAAACAGTCCAATCCGACATGTCGAATTTATTTATACGGGAAGATTACACGGAAAAACCTTTACAAAATATTAGCTGCTAAGGCACACTGCAAGTATTTTTAAAAGAAATTGTTGAAAATTGTCATATTCGTAGCACCTTTATGGTAGCTGTAGCAGACAGTTCGGGTGCAACACATCCCTCACATATCCTTGACTGATGACACATCGGTAAGCAGATAACACAGCATAACATGATTGTAATTTCTGAAGCGAATTTCAGTTTCCATTGATAGTGTCACTGATACATTTGTTAACAGTTACCATTCTCTAGAATCTGCAGCTGATTTTGTATCCACAATAATTAGCATTTGACTTTGCAGTATCGATAAGTGTTAACAGTGGAGGTGAAACAGTATTAATCTCATTGTTTTCTTCGTATGTGATTAGTAATAACATGTCTTTATGGAAGTTCCTCACTTTCACAGTAATGTGGTATCCAATTGATAACCTCTTAAAGAAAAAATAAGAAGAAGGTGATATGAAATTGAAATCACCTACTTCTCCTGAAGACCTACATATGTGTGATTTATTGGTTAGAGGAAATAACTCTGACGATTTCGTGAACTGTGTTTCGAACTGTGATTGTTGTGCTAATTTAAGAAAATAGTTCATGGCTTTTGCTGGACTCTTGACCTGTTCCTAATGACATTTCTGTCTCCAGGAGGAGAACAAGAAGACTGTTAATATAATTCTGATTCCACACGGAACTAATGTGATTCTGCCCCTCAATAAACAAATGTTTCAACAGTGTGAAGCTCTTTTCAGAAAACTGTCAGATAATATGACTTCTAATACCTCTACGTCATTTCAGTTTGTTAAACTTCAGTCATTTGTGCATTGTCAGGTTGTAACGTTGCGTTTTACGAATATCATCAAGTATGTCTGAAATGCATTACAAAATGGAGAACAATGTCCATGTCTACTTATTAATCAATTCCGGTTCTATGTAAATAAAACTAGTGAAGTGCCTCAGTGCATTAATTTTTCTTTTATAAGGTGTTTATCGTGTAAGGAAAATGTTTGTTTTCGACATCCAATACACACTTTGCATTTTTGTGACAGCTACAGGGGTAAACAAGAAAACGGTTCATTGTCAGTAAATTATATATTAATAAAAATTATAGTAAGAACTGTGCTACAGGAATTTTTAGAAATTATTTCGTGCTAACAAATTAAGGAGCCAATTGATGAAGTCGTCTATAACGTAATATAGTACTCTGCCTTCTTTTAGCTTGATTTGCCAATCATTTGTGTAAAAATTACGACTGCGTCAGGTCAAGTGCCAATATTAACTGCGAGTTATTGAAAAATTAGCGATTTGAGACATTATTGGTATGATTTAAGCGATTGAAAATCCCTTGTGTCTGCTTTGGGGTTCGTGCTATGCAGTGCTGCATTATGTTCTCACGGTTGTGCCTGCTTATTCGCCAGATTGCGCGTTAGGCAAGAAGGGCTGTAAAAGCCGCTGTTACACGCGGTTCTTTGTTCATCAAAACTAACTTAAAAAAAAATAAAGAAAGGAATCGCTGTGTGCCTTAGTAGCTAAATTCTGACAGTGCGTTTCTCGTGATCCATTCTTCCTGTGTGAAAAATCTTGACTTGGCAAAATAAATACAGGACAATGCCCATCCCCATTACACGATGTATCTTCGTCGTAGCGGCGTCACATTTTATCGTAATGTACACTACTGGTCATTAAAATTCCTACACCACGAAGATGACGTGCTACAGACACGAAATTTAACCGACACTAAGAAGATGCTGTGATGTGGAAATGATTAGTATTTCAGAGCATTCACACAAGGTTGGCGCCGGTGGTGACTCCTACAGCGTACTGACATGAGGAAAGTTTCCAACCCATTTCTCATACGTAAACAGGAGTTGACCGGCGTTGCCTGGTGAAACGTTGTTGTGATGTCTCGTGTAAGGACGAAAAATGCGTGGAAACGTCCCCTTAGAAGAAATATACATGACTGTGCTTAAACTGACACACAATATTTTTAGCGCAACGCAATCTGAGTTTCAAAAATCCCTACAAAAGAATGGCCCTGACTAACATTAACCTATACGTTTCACAAATCACTTACCTCACAAAAATCTTGGTGACTCGAACTACTGCAACACAGCGAGCGCCACTACTGCCAGCTAAATAAAAGATTCAAACTACGGAAGGCACTAACTACTGATAGGCATAGTTAGCAAATGAAAGATTTTAATAGAGAACAAACAATGTATTAACCTTAATAATCAAAAGTCATAATATATATAGCAGTTCATGACATCCAGTCTTACAAATTTCAAAATTCCGCTCTTTCTCTCCCCACATCCACCACTGCTGGCTGCTCACCTCCAACTGCGCAACGCTACGCGCTGTTAACAGCCAACTGCCCAACACTACAATGGCCAACAACAATGCAAACCAGCCACAGACTGCACACAGCACAGCCAGTGATTTTCATACGGACCGCTACGTGGCGTTACCAATAAGAAAACCTAAACAGCCAACTCACATAGCCTATCGCGAATGCGGTTTATCGTATCGCGACATTGCTGCTCGCGTTGGTCGAGATCCAATGACTGTTAGCAGAATATGGAATCGGTGGGTTCAGGAGGGTAATACGGAACGCCATGCTGGATCTCAACGGCCTCGTATCACCAGTAGTCGAGAGGACAGGCATCTTATCCGCATGGCTGTAACGGATCGTGTAGTCACGTCTCGATCCCTGAGTCAGCAGATGGGGACGATTGCAAGACAACAACCATCTGCACGAACTGTTCGACTACGTTTGCAGCAGCATGGACAATCAGCTCGGAGACCATGGCTGTGGTTACCCTTGACGGTGCATCACAGACAGGAGCGCCTGCGATGGTGTACTCAGCGGCGAACCTGGGTGCACGAATGGCAAAATGTCATTTTTGCGGATGAATCCAGGTTCTGTTTACAGCATCATGACGGTCGCATCCGTGTTTGGCGACATCGTGGTGAACGCACATTGGAAGCTTGTATTCGTCTTCGCCATACTGGCGTATCACCCGGCGTGATGGTATGTGGTGCCATTGGTAGCACGTATCGGTCATCTCTTTTTCGCATTGACGGCACTTTGAACAGTGGACGTTACGTTTCAGATGTGGCTCTACCCTTCATTCGTTCCATGCGAAACCTTTCATTTCAGCAGGATAATGCACGACCGCATGCTGCAGGTCCTGTAAGGGCCTTTCTGGATACATAAAATGTTCGACTGCTGCCCTGGCCAGGACATTCTCCAGATCTCTCACCAATTGAAAACGTCTGGTGAGAGATGGCCGAGCAACTGGCTCGTCACAATACGCCAGTCACTACTCTTGATGAACTGTGGTATCGTGTTGAAGCTGCATGGGCAGCTGTATCTGTACACGCCATCCAAGCTCTGTTTGACTCAATGCCCAAGCTTTAACAAGGTCGTTATTACGGCCACAGGTGGTTGTTCTGAGTACTGATCTCTCAGGATCTATGTATCCAAATTGCGCGGAAATGTAATCACATGTCAGTTCTAGTGTAATATATTTGTCCGATGAATACTAGTTTATCATCTGCATTTCTTCTTGGTGTAGCAATTTAAATGGCCAGTAGTGTAATTTTCGCTCTAGGACAAGACCAACTATACTCTGAAGTACGGTTAACTTGTGCCTAAGAAAGAAACGGGGCACTACTTGACGCGAGCTAGACTTTGGCACAGATACCGGGTAGAGCTGGAGCTAATGCGAAGCACCGCGCCTGTGAGGTAGGCCACCTGCCGCGCGCCGCCGCCACCGCCGCCGCCGCTGCCGCTGCCTACTGCCTGGCCCTCTCGTTATCGGCGCCGGCTGATGGTCGGGCCCTGCGGCACCTGCAGCAGTGAGTGTCATGGCGCCGCGCCGCACCGCGCCGCGCCGCCGGCTCAAGATAATGATGAGGACGCGTGGACTACTTCTTATTGAACTAATCTGCGCCAGCTGCTATTCGTAGCCCGCAGCCGCGCGCGCCGCTCCGCAGGCCGTGATATCCATACGCGGCCCTGGCCGGCGAGGCGAGGCTAGGCGACCGGGCCAGCGCAGGCGTGGGTGGCTAGCGTAGCGGCGGACGCTCGCATCTGCAGCCGCATGTACGGCAGGGCAGCCGCTGCGATATTCCTCCCTGATACGAGCTGCAGTATGTAAGCACATGTCTCCTGGTGCACTGCTGCTAGTCCATCTTGTTCCTCCGAGTAAAAGTGATACACGAATGTATCAGATGGCTGTCACTAAACTGACGGTGTTCAAGTGCTGCAGTGCGGGCTGCATACAGACGCTCGAAATTTCGCACCGACTTCAATGTGAGATGCCTTTAATAGGTTCCACAACGAAACATTGTCTCGAAATTTGGTAGAAAATCCGGAGTAATTCTGGTCGTATATAAAGTACACAAGCGGCAAGACGCAGTCAATGCCTTCGCTGCGCAGTGCCGATGGTACTGTTACCGACGAGTGTGCCGCTAAAGCGGAGTTACTCCTTCGCCAGGGAAGACGAATGGAATATTTCAGAATTTGAAAAACGAACAGCTGCTAGCATGAGTGTCGTAGAAGTAGATACTTTAGGGGTTGCGAAGCAACTCAAATCGCTTGATACGGGCAAGTCTTCAGGTCCAGATTGTATACCGATTAGGTTCCTTTCAGATTACGCTGAAACAATAGCTCCCTACTTAGCAGCCGGCCGCGGTGGTCTCGCGGTTCTAGGCGCTCAGTCCGGAACCGCGGGACTGCTACGGTCGCAGGTTCGAATCCTGCCACGGGCATGGATGTGTGTGATGTCCTTAGGTTAGTTAGGTTTAAGTACTCCTAAGTTCTGGGGGACTGATGACCACAGATGTTAAGTCCCACAGTGCTCAGAGCCATTTTGAACCCTACTTAGCAATCATATACAACCGCTCGCTCACCGATGGATCTGTAGCTACAGATTGGAAAATTGCGCAGGTCGCACCAGAGTTTAAGAAGGGTAGTAGGAGTAATCCATCGAACTACAGACCTATATCATTGACGTCGGTTTGCAGTAGGGTTTTGGAGCATATACTCTATTCAAATATCATGAATCATCTCGAAGGGAACGATCTATTGATAGGTAATCAGCATGGTTTCAGGAAACATCGTTCTTGTGCAACGCAGCTAGCTCTTTATTCGCACGAAGTAATGGGCGCTATTGACAGGGGATCTCAAGTTGATTCCGTATTTCTAGATTTCAGGAAAGCTTTTGACACCGTTCCTCACAAGCGACTTCTAATCAAGCTGCGGGCCTATGGGGTATCGTCTCAGTTGTGCGACTAGATTTGTGATTTCCTGTCAGTAAGGTCGCAGTTCGTAGTAATAGACGGAAAATCATCGAGTAAAACTGAAGTGATATCAGGTATTCCCCAGGGAAGCGTCCTGGGACCTCTGCTGTTCCTGATCTATATAAATGACCTGGGTGACAATCTGAGCAGTTATCTTAGGTTGTTCGCAGATGATGCTGTAATTTACCATCTAGTAAGGTCATCCGAAGACCAGTATCAGTTGCAAAGCGATTTAGAAAAGATTGCTGTATGGTGTAGCAGGTGGCAGTTGACGCTAAATAACGAAAAGTGTGAGGTGATCCACATGAGTTCCAAAAGCAATCCGTTGGAATTCGATTACTCGATAAATAGTACAATTATCAACGCTGTCAGTTGAACTAAGTACCTGGGTGTTAAAATAACGAACAACTTCAGTTGGAAGGACCACATAGATAATATTGTGGGGAAGGCGAGCCAAAGGTTGCGTTTCATTGGCAGGACACTTAGAAGATGCAACAAGTCCACTAAAGAGACAGCTTACACTACACTCGTTCGTCCTCTGTTAGAATATTGCTGCGCGGTGTGGGATGCTTACCAGGTGGGATTGACGGAGGGCATCGAAAGGGTGCAAAAAAGGTCAGCTCGTTTTGTATTATCACGTAATAGGGGAGAGTGTGTGGCAGATACGATACGCGAGTTCGTATGGAAATCATTAAAGCAAAGACGTTTTCCGTCGCGGCGAGATCTATTTACGAACTTTCAGTCACCAACTTTCTATACCGAATGCGAAAATATTTTGTTGAGCCCAACCTACATAGGTAGGAATGATAATCAAAATAAAATGAGAGAAATCAGAGCTCGAACTGAAAGGTTTAGGTGTTCGTTTTTCCCGCGCGCTGTTCCGGAGCGGAATGGTAGAGAGATAGTATGATTGAGGTTCGATGAACCCTCTGCCAAGCACTTAAATGTGAATTTCAGAGTAATCATGTAGATGTAGATGTATAAGTGGAACTATTACTTTTTTCCGGATGCTCCGCAAGCACACAAATGAAGCAAGAGATAGATGTCCTCAAACATATAGCCTGCAGCAGTGGGTATGACGCGGCCATGGTGGACAAGTTGTACACAAAAATTACAAACAGCAAGGATAAGAAGGAAACGCCATCTAACAATAGTAGGGATAAAAAGTATGTTTCCAATGACATATCAAGGCCCCCTGTCTGACAAAATAGACCGACAGTTGCGTAAGTCCGGCGTGGTCCTGGCATTTAGCACGAAAAATAGTTTGCGCTCGAAACTTAGGCATACGATTGAAGAAAGCATTGGCAAATTTAGAAACACAGGGGTATACAGATTAAAATGTGGCGGATGTGAAGGCTTTTATGTGGGGCAGACAGGGAGATCGTTTTTTACGCGTTTTCGTGAGCAATCGAGTGCCCACAATAAATCCGCTTCGGGTGACCATCTGCGGGATTCGATCCATAGAATTACTGATATGCAGCAAGGTATGAAAATCTTGCATAAAGCACCGAAAGGAAGGAAACTGAACGTTTTGTAAAACATCGAAATTTACAATAACAGAAAGAGGTTTGCGAGCAAATTGTTGAACGACCAGTTAGAATCGGCGGACCACAATTTCTTTGACATATTTGATGCGGTGCTCTAGAGACCCTGTGAGACCTATTCACACATTGTGATGGGTGCTGTGTATCTGTTATGCTCAGAAAGCCACCTTTAGAATACTGCTAATGTTATTTATATGTTTTTTTAGGAGGGCCTACCTGGGTAAAGTTAATACCTGTTATAAGGCTTGAAGTGCAGTTGGCCAGCTTCGCCAGTAAAACTTTACTCGATAATTACCATTGCCGCCAAGCGTGTCTTCGTTACGTTCTTATTTTATTTATTTTTATATTTCACAGATATATTGGTGTATGAAGCTAGGACGCTTGTGGTTTTGGTATCATAGTAATATAGTTTGTCATTATTCCCCAGTTGGTGAGGCCCGTGGACGAAACGAGTACCATGCCGATGGGAGCGTACGTGGAGTCACTGTGCATCTTTGTCCGCCTGTCATTTTCCCCCTGTTCTTGTGCCCTTCGGTTTGCTTCTGACCTGGCATTCCTTAATTCCATGTGCCTATGTAGGTTTTCGTAGTTGATTCGTACCCTGCTCATAACGAATGTATAGATGTTGAGAGACTTAATAGCAAGTGAATATATTCTTTTTTTAGCGCTTACAATACTTAAGACGATAGTGCCTAGACAAGTAAAGCCCAGCATACAGGTTTTAATCGCTCGTCACATTGCACCTAAGTCGTGTTATAAACAGCTTTCTCTGCGCATATCCCTGACGTCCTTATATGAACAAAGGTAAATTATAATATGTAGTTGTGTAAGGCGATAATGGATAATGTCTGTGCGTCAGATGCTTTTACTTTGTAATTGTCGTACGTTATAGTGACTGTAGTATGTACAGGAAATGTATGCGCAAATGTGGACTTTGCATGGGTATGTGACAAGCAGTTATCGTAAAGTTGTGTTTTTGTAGTAATGAGTGGTTATACCGAGGGATTGTGTATGCGCTGCTTGCACAGCGCTATCTGGTGGCCGTTTGTGAACCGCTAGAATGACAGCAGGTAAGCCTGCGCGGAATAGGGCAATAATGATGCCGACCGGTGTCATGCAAACAGTGGTAGTTTCATCTGGTGACTTCAGTTTTATATTTTATGGAAAGAATGAACATGATAGGAGTTTTTTTTATATTTTTATTAGTTGTGACAATGATTTTATCAGATGATCTGCCTCATATGCCATGATGTCCATATGGTTTTACAAATATTGATCCACGTTTCAGGTATGTGGTTCTGTAATAATTGTAAGGTATATAGTTAACTCATGTAAGCCCTCCCTCAAACTTGTTATGTTATACCTTCACAGATCTGATGATGGCACCTTCAGAGTGCTGAAACCGGTCATCTAATAAACGATTGAAGCGATCGTGGCTTTTCAATTATTTTAAAAACAGAGTGATCGCCCCACGACACACCATGTGTTCACTATAAAGTAAATAACATAACTAGGATATTGCCAAGAGTTGACCCAGTCTTGTATTCGAGGCTATTTGTGCCAGTAACTCTGTAATTCCTTGGCTGCGTTACGAGTGCTGCGCAGGTTAAGTTGCGTGATGGACCTGCCTTATTTTCTGTCTGGGTGTTTCAGCATCCTGCGATGTATGCAATCCACACTGCAGCACTCGGAACACCATCAATTTACACTCCTGGAAATTGAAATAAGAACACCGTGAATTCATTGTCCCAGGAAGGGGAAACTTTATTGACACATTCCTGGGGTCAGATACATCACATGATCACACTGACAGAACCACAGGCACATAGACACAGGCAACAGAGCATGCACAATGTCGGCACTAGTACAGTGTATATCCACCTTTCGCAGCAATGCAGGCTGCTATTCTCCCATGGAGACGATCGTAGAGATGCTGGATGTAGTCCTGTTGAACGGCTTGCCATGCCATTTCCACCTGGCGCCTCAGTTGGACCAGCGTTCGTGCTGGACGTGCAGACAGCGTGAGACGACGCTTCATCCAGTCCCAAACATGCTCAATGGGGGACAGATCCGGAGATCTTGCTGGCCAGGGTAGTTGACTTACACCTTCTAGAGCACGTTGGGTGGCACGGGATACATGCGGACGTGCATTGTCCTGTTGGAACAGCAAGTTCTCTTGCCGGTCTAGGAATGGTAGACCGATGGGTTCGATGACGGTTTGGATGTACCGTGCACTATTCAGTGTCCCCTCGACGATCACCAGTGGTGTACGGCCAGTGTAGGAGATCGCTCCCCACACCAGGATGCCGGGTGTTGGCCCTGTGTGCCTCGGTCGTATGCAGTCCTGATTGTGGCGCTCACCTGCACGGCGCCAAACACGCATACGACCATCATTGGCACCAAGGCAGAAGCGACTCTCATCGCTGAAGACGACACGTCTCCATTCGTCCCTCCATTCACGCCTGTCGCGACACCACTGGAGGCGGGCTGCACGATGTTGGGGCGTGAGCGGAAGACGGCCTAACGGTGTGCGGGACCGTAGCCCAGCTTCATGGAGACGGTTGCGAATGGTCCTCGCCGATACCCCAGGAGCAACAGTGTCCCTAATTTGCTGGGAAGTGGCGGTGCGGTCCCCTACGGCACTGCGTAGGATCCTACGGTCTTGGCGTGCATCCGTGCGTCGCTGCGGTCCGGTCCCAGGTCGACGGGCACGCGCACCTTCCGCCGACCACTGGCGACAACATCGATGTACTGTGGATACCTCACGCCCCACGTGTTGAGGAATTCGGCGGTACGTCCACCCGGCCTCCCGCATGCCCACTATACGCCCTCGCTCAAAGTCCGTCAACTGCACATACGGTTCACGTCCACGCTGTCGCGGCATGCTACCAGTGTTAAAGACTGCGATGGAGCTCCGTATGCCACGGCAAACTGGCTGACACTGACGGCGGCGGTGCACAAATGCTGCGCAGCTAGCGCCATTCGAAGGCCAACACCGCGGTTCCTGGTGTGTCCGCTGTGCCGTGCGTGTGATCATTGCTTGTACAGCCCTATCGCAGTGTCCGGAGCAAGTATGGTGGGTCTGACACACCGGTGTCAATGTGTTCTTTTTTCCATTTCCAGGAGTGTATTTATAAACACACAAAGTAGATCTACAGCTTGCATGCAGATTCAGTGCAGTGTACCCATCGTCGACTACAACCAAGACACGACCATATGGGTGTCTGCATTTATCCTGTATCAGCGCAGGGTCGGCATATTTATCCAATGATCAGTTTTAGGGGTGGTCAGATGCCCTTCCCTCATCACCCCATTACCCCCCCCCCCCTCCTCCAGGTTGGAATACATATAGCCCAACTGTCGGCGTGTAGTGCTAGTCATGTGAAATCGAGCGAAAGCTTTCTAAACGTTTGCGTACCGTGTGAGGCGGGACGTGGTTGCCAGCTTGTATTCACCAAATGAGATGTGGGAAACTGCCTAAAAACCACATCCAGACGGATCGGGACTCCGGCCCTCACCGTAAATCAACAGGCTGTATTCGATCTTCGGCCGATGGATCTCCACGTCCAAAAGCAGCACTTTAATATGCACCCAGGTGGTTGTATGACGATATGGAATATGAAGAAATGTTGTGTTACTTATTGGCCGCCCCTAGTATGTAGATGTAGATGTAGATGTAGGTACAGATGTAGATACTGTCAATAAGCGCCCGATTCGGTGACAGAAGGCCAGCAAAGTATGGGCAACAGAGGGCACGCGCTCTCTCTGTATCACAGCGTTAAAGCCGTTTTAAGGGGAGTGAGACGTCAGACGGGCCGACTTGGAGCAGGACAGGCACGACAGGACATTTTAATTTCCACTTTCTATACTTTTATAAACAAATTCATAAAACTTTGTCATCATGACCAGGAAGGATTCAGGATTCACACTGATAGCAGTGGAAGTCCAAAAATATTGTTGAAAAGAATTTTCTTACATGTGAAATTTAATCATTTTTTCACTTACTATTGTCTGAATTTGTTGCTGTAGGTACACCTTTCTTTACAAGTAAGACAGATTCTTAGATGAATTTCGCCCAACATAGAAACCACACTTACAGGTGTATGAAACTCTACAATTTTCGAAATCTGTTAAGAACTGTGGTAAAAATGGAGATAATTAACTATAAAATTTGAGTTTTTCTAAACATGCAATTTAAAATGTTTTGTCATAAATTAAATAACTTCTGGAGTTTCATGCACCTGCAAGTTTGGTTTGCATGCTGTACAAAATTCATCGAAGAATAACTCTTACTTATGAAGAAGAGTGCACCTATAACAAGAAATGCAGCCAATAATAAGTGAAAAAATGATGAAATGTCACATGTAAAAAAATTTATTTTGTTATGTTTTTGAACCTCCACTGCTATCAGAGTGAATCCGGAATCCTTCCTGGTCATGCTGAATAAGTTTTATGTATTTATTTGTAAAAGTATAGACAGTTGAAATTAAAATATTCTATGGTGCCTCTCCTGCTCCAAGTTGGCCCGTTTGACTTCCCACTCCGGCTTTAAGGGGTCCACTGCTTTCATCATATGGAATAACTATTTCTGTTTTTTTTTTTGTGGGCGGATGCCTTTAGAGTCGCCTTGTCAGTTTAATAAGGCATGGAAGATGTCTGCGTTGTCTGTCTATGAATCCTGAGAACTTTGTTCTGTGTGCCACGCTATTTTAATAATTAGTATTTTTTCTGAGCCTCAGTAAGTACCTAAACGGGAGTTGAAAACCAACTAAAACCATAAATGTTGCATTTAATAATTTTTTCACAATGTGGGGCCACAGTCATAAAAGTCTATATTTCCTTAAAGTCATTACCGCCGCCGGCCGAAGTGGCCGTGCGGTTAAAGGCGCTGCAGTCTGGAACCGCAAGACCGCTATGGTCGCAGGTTCGAATCCTGCCTCGGGCATGGATGTTTGTGATGTCCTTAGGTTAGTTAGGTTTAACTAGTTCTAAGTTCTAGGGGACTAATGACCTCAGCAGTTGAGTCCCATAGTGCTCAGAGCCATTTGAACCAATCATTACCGCCACTAGACTGTTGTTTAATTACAGGGTTACATTTACACTTACACACTCATGATTTCGGCTTCAAAGTGTCATTGTCAAGTGTTTTGAGTGTTATAAATTGCCTAAGATGGCATACTGTCGTATTAAAATACTCTATTTGGCACGATGTCTAAGAGTTGATATTTCTGGCAAAGCCTACTGTACTGCACAACTGTACTCGGATATCAGTTTAACTTCTTATATGTAAAAAACCGACTGAGGTGGAGCAGTGGTTAGCACACTGGACTCATATTCGGTAGGACGACGGTTCAAATCCCCATCAGGAAGTCCTGATTTAGGTTTTTCGTGATTTCCCTAAATCGCTTCGGGCAAATGCCGGGATGGTTCCTTTGAAAGCGCACGGCCGACTTCCTTCCCCATCCTCCCCTAATCCGATGGGACCGATTACCTCGCCGTTTGGTCTCCTCCCCAAGATGAACCAACTAACCAACATGTTAAAGTTGTTGGCAGCTACATAAATGGTAAGAGCAGAAATTTAATGTGACAGGTAGAACCGCCATTAGAGTGCAATATTGTTAGTGTTTAGTGTTGTTGCGAGGCCAGATAGGTTCTATAAGAACGATCACTGTGATGGACATGTGGACGCCGTGTAGTCGTGTGAGACAGCGTTATCAGTACCTGACAGAGTTTGAAAGAGGCACCATTATGAATTTGCACAAGGCCGGTTGGTCGAATCGTGCAGCATCGTTTTATCAGGCATTCGCATGTGGGAGTAATCTGATGTTGGACTGCATGGGAACGTGAGGGCGAGTATATGTGTTGTCAAGGCTCCTGTCGAGCACATCTCGCCACCAGAGGGGAGGATCGCCGTATTTTGCACCAAAGACATCATAGCTCTTTCACATCTGCAGATGTCATCTGAGAACAAGTAATGGACTTCCACCAACATTCTGAGACATTCTGCACTACTAGTTGGAGAGTGTCAGTAGCAAGATTAGAGTTTACTCCTCATGCACAGACTGCTGTTGGAACGCAGGGCAGCATTTGGAAGTGTACCGTGACCATATGTATGGACTGCTGAAGAACAGCATAGCATTGTGTTCAGCGATTAATCGAGCTTTTGAACTACAACAGATGACTGTTGGCCGCAAGTATAGCGGCAACCTGGGAAGAGGTTCACTTGTTCCGATGTTTCGGAGACACACAGCGATGTTATTTCTGGCGCCACGATGTGGAGAGGTATGGGATGTGAGTTCAAGTTACGGCCGGTACTGACTGACGGAAGTCTGGTGGCACAAAACACTATAGCGCATAAGAAACTGGCATAGGCATGCGTGTTCAAATACAGAGATGTGTAAACAGGCAGAGAACAGCGCTGCGGTCGGCAAAGCCTGTATGAGGCAACAAGTTTCTGGCGCAGATGTTAGGTTACAGCTGCTACAATGATAGGTTATCAAGATTTAACAGAGCTGGAACGTGGCACTGTAGTCTGTGCACGAGCGATGGTACACAGCATCTCCGAGGTATCGATGAAGTGGGAATTTTGCCGTATGACTATTTCACGTGTGTACGCTGAATATCAGGAATCCGGTAAAGCATCAAATCTCCGACATCGCTGCGGCCGGAAAAACATCCTGCAAGAACGGGACCACCGACGACTAACGAGTATCGTTCAACGTGACGGCAGTGCAACCCTTCCGCAAATTTCTGCAGATTTCAGTGCCGGGCCATCAACAAGTGTCAGCGTGTGACCCATCCAACGAAACCTCATCGACATGGGCTTTCGGAGTCGAAGGCCCAATCTTGTACCCTTGATGACTGCACGACACAAGCTTTACACATCGCCTGGGCCCGTCAACACCGACAGTGGACTGTTGATGACTGGAAACAAGTTACCTGGTCGGACGAGTCTCATTTCAAATTCCATCGAGCGGATGGACGTGTACGAATATGGAGACAACCTCAAGTATCCATGGGCCCTGCATGTCAGTAGGGGTATTCAAGCTGGTGCACGTTCTGTAATAGTGTGGGGCGTGTGCAGTTGGAGTAACATGGGACTCCTGATACGTGTAGATACGACTTTGACAGGTGACACGTACGTAAGCATTCAGTCTGGTCACGTGCATCCATTCATGTCTCTTGTGCATTCCGACGTACTTTGGCAACTCCAGCAGGACAATGCGACACCCACACGTCCAGAATTGCTACGGAGTGGCTCCAGGAAAACTCTTCTGTGCTTAAACACTTTCTCTGGCCACCAAACTCCGCAGTCATGTACATTATTGAGCATGTCTGGGATGCCTTGAAACCTGCTGTTCAGAAGGGATCTCCACTACTTCGTATTCTTACGGATATATGGATAGCCCTGCGGGATTCATGGAGTTCATGCCACGTCGAGTTATGGCATTTTGCGTGCCAGTGGGGGCCCCACGCGATATTAGACCGGTGCAACAATTTCTTTGGCTCTTCAGTGTACATTCGACAAACTGACATCCGGCACCAGTGCAACACACTGCATGCACGTTTGGATGCTTGCTTTCAACACTTTGGTGGTTGACCGGTTATTGATAGACCAGCATTTCACATTTGCAATGGGGTACCTCGCGCTTACATGAACCTGTGGTCTTGCAATGTTAGTCACTTAAATATGTTACGTAGACACACATATTCCCGAAATTCCATTACAATCATTATTTTTCTGTGTTGCGAATTTCTTCCGTCAGTGTATGATTAATACTGCAGAAATATGAAATCCAACTGTTATTGGCAAAAGTGATACAGTGGAGACACTTACAGCTGTAGCATGTCATTGCCGGAAAGGTGTGGAAGGAACAACCTGCTGTCACATTTTTCATAGATAAAATAGTTACAACTTCATAGAACAAAGGGTAGAATTACTTAAGGGGTTTACAGACGTTAATTTTCTGAAGCCTTTGCTTTTTTGTAAGTAAAATTAAAAGAAATAATTTTTATTGTTCATTCAACGTAGTGTTCATAAATCCGCAAATATTTTCGTTGGCATAACTTTAGTAATTATCACATTGTAGTCCAAACGCAGGGATATCACTTGAGGTTATTATTATCATAATCACGGCCCTTAAGAACTATTCAGTTAGGCACAAGTGTTCACAATTGGGGTTTTATCAAAAGATATGTTACATTGGCTCTATTTATTTACTTGTTTACTACATTCCATTCGTCTTCTAGTGAATTACTCTGACTCGTTTACTTAGCTCAGTGGCCACTGCCTGGTATTATTTCCACTTCGTTAGATGCGTTAGCTCAACTCATCGAACTTTCGTAGAGAGTCATTCTTCTGTATTATTTTGTAAGGAAGTCTATGTTTGAAGAAATCTTGTTTGTCTAAAGTGTCTGCTTCTGACGTCTTTCTTCTTTATCTTTCATGCTATCTGGATATTAATTCCATTCAATATTTCTTATATCTTCTCTCGTTTTGATGTTGAGCAGAACTTTACGCCTACAATTTGCTTTCCTACTCTCTAATTTGAATCTAATGTGCCGTGTCGAATGCATTTTGCTTCAATGTAGCAAACAAGAAAACTACAACTAAATATGAATATTATTTGTTCAGTGTGTTTACTACTACAGCCCAGTTTGAATAAGTGGTAGTTCCATTGGCCAACAATTTTTTTGTCGCCTGTACAGTGTGAAACTGAATACTATTGATAAAATTTTTGATGTTGTTTAGGGATACTTTATGAGTATTTTGACATAAGGGTCGCGTGTTCTCCAGTGGCTGGTTACTGGATAATTTTGTAACTATGATTTATTTGGTTTCTTTTTGTGAAAATTCTCCACAACGGCGAAAAGGTCTGTAAAACTTCAATCGCCAAAATCTACAATGCATCCATCAGACAGATGGTAGGGTATTGTGACGTGGTTATTGTCGCTGCAGAGTAGCGTTCAGTGAAACCTATACATGATGTGAACATCGGCCAGTTCTTGTTCAGTAAACCTATCCATATTGTATCAGTGTTTACTACAACTAACACTGTTGATAAATAAACCTGAGGCAGACTCGAACAGTACTGAATGCAACAGTTAGGACGAAGAGTAAGCTTAGCATTACTGCTGTTAACAGTAAGTACCGTGAGCGAATGTACAAGCTGTTTCCAAGCAAGACACAGAGAGCACAATGTCCACATTCGTATAATTGTGCAGATAGTTTGAGTGCAGTACCATACAAGGGTAAATGAACGTAATGAATGAAGCAAAATGCAATTACTCTGAAATGAGCCACCAGACAGTACCGTTCACTCATACCAAAATAATAACGAAACATCCGTGAAGAAAGTACGAAATTTTGTCGGTGGTGGTTGGGTTTACGTATTAGAAATATCTCATAGAGGTTCAGTAGCCGTTTCTCACACTTATAGTGATTTTTCTTAAGTCAGCTACAACAGGTACCTTCCTGGGGGAGTTGTTTAAGAATTGACATTTTGTCAAATGAAAGTATAATTTGTAAACTTTTAATGTTCATAAAATAATTAATTGTGTTAAAATCACCACTAATTATAACAAAATTCATATTACCTGTTTCATCGTCAGATGTGACAATAATCCACAAATAGTTTCATAATTATGTATAATCACTTGTTACATGCACAATGAACGTAATGAGAAATCCTAAGAAAAATGCCGACCGTCGCATGGTAAAAAGGAATGGTATTGAAATATTGTCGTGTTCCTTTTGTATGGAATTGTTGAAGAGGGGGAAGGAGCGACAGAAATAGAGAAATTATTAGAAACTATTTGTGGTTTGTTGTTACATCTGAAGATGGCAGTTAATATGCCACAATCGCTAATGTGAGTTTTGTGGTACTAGTTATCTTGATATAATAATTATCTCTGAATGATAAAAACGAAGAATGTCCGTGGACTGAAGAAATATGTATTCATTAAAAAGAATTTTTAAGTAGAGGGGTACTATTATTTAAAGAAATCTCTCAGTGTCGTTTGTTTTGCCTTATTCTGAACATGATTTTATAACTGATAGATTATAACAAAATATCTGTAGAATAACTGTAAAAACCTCTCTACCCTGTGAGATACTACTCTTAGCAAAGAATTTGTGTTCTTTACAGAGAAACAGTAACCATACGTGCATCTGTTCCCCATAATTCAACTATGTATCAGCAGTGCACGAAATACAATGTCCCATTCCTCTAAAATGTTAAAGAAAAATAATCGCCAGTTCACAAATACTTGAAGTTCAGTATACTGATCAACAATCATAAATTCCTGTAAGCATACCTACCTTCTTACAAGCTGAGCCGGCCGGTGTGGCCGAGCGGCTGTAGGTGCTTCAGTCTGGAACCGCGCGATGACTACTGTCGCAGGTTCGAATCCTGCATCGGGCATGGATGTGTGTGATATCCTCAGGTTCGTTAGGTTTAAGTAGTTCTAAGTTCCAAGGGACTGATGACAGATGTTAAGTCCCATAGGGCTCAGAGCCATTTGAACCTTTTATTTTGCAAGCTGACCCGTAAAAATCCTTAAATGCAACCGAGATAACTCAAAGACCAATGCTGCACATCGTACATCACCCATGAACAGTTAACGTCCAATTAAGCCCCAAAGTTTTCCAAGTCCAATTGAAGACCAGTACTTCAGTACTCACGCGGCCACTTGCCGCCCAGAGCATAACACTACAAGTTCCAAACCTACCAAAGCAGATCTCCAATAAATAAGTTTCCTCAATGACAGCTCACAGCAGAATGGCTAGGACCGGCCTTTTGAATGCCACTGCCTGCCCTTTCTAAGCCTACCAGAATTGCAAAAATCGAGAAAATGTACACAAGGGAGCGCCACTTAAAATATAAACGGTTTAAATATGCAACATGTGTGTTGAAAAATGCACCTCTCTCTGCCGGTCCCTGTCATTCCACACTCAATGGTCTAAGCCTAATAATTTAGCAATCAAGAATTTACAAAATACAGATATTACACATGTATAAATACACTCCTGGAAATGGAAAAAAGAACACATTGACACCGGTGTGTCAGACCCACCATACTTGCTCCGGACACTGCGAGAGGGCTGTACAAGCAATGATCACACGCACGGCACAGCGGACACACCAGGAACCGCGGTGTTGGCCGTCGAATGGCGCTAGCTGTGCAGCATTTGTGCACCGCCGCCGTCAGTGTCAGCCAGTTTGCCGTGGCATACGGAGCTCCATCGCAGTCTTTAACACTGGTAGCATGCCGCGACAGCGTGGACGTGAACCGTATGTGCAGTTGACGGACTTTGAGCGAGGGCGTATAGTGGGCATGCGGGAGGCCGGGTGGACGTACCGCCGAATTGCTCAACACGTGGGGCGTGAGGTCTCCACAGTACATCGATGTTGTCGCCAGTGGTCGGCGGAAGGTGCACGTGCCCGTCGACCTGGGACCGGACCGCAGCGACGCACGGATGCACGCCAAGACCGTAGGATCCTACGCAGTGCCGTAGGGGACCGCACTGCCACTTCCCAGCAAATTAGCGACTCTGTTGCTCCTGGGGTATCGGCGAGGACCATTCGCAACCGTCTCCATGAAGCTGGGCTACGGTCCCGCACACCGTTAGGCCGTCTTCCGCTCACGCCCCAACATCGTGCAGCCCGCCTCCAGTGGTGTCGAGACAGGCGTGAATGGAGGGACGAATGGAGACGTGTCGTCTTCAGCGATGAGAGTCGCTTCTGCCTTGGTGCCAATGATGGTCGTATGCGTGTTTGGCGCCGTGCAGGTGAGCGCCACAATCAGGACTGCATACGACCGAGGCACACAGGGCCAACACCCGGCATCATGGTGTGGGGAGCGATCTCCTACACTGGCCGTACACCACTGGTGATCGTCGAGGGGACACTGAATAGTGCACGGTACATCCAAACCGTCATCGAACCCATCGTTCTACCATTCCTAGACCGGCAAGGGAACTTGCTGTTCCAACAGGACAATGCACGTCCGCATGTATCCCGTGCCACCCAACGTGCTCTAGAAGGTGTAAGTCAACTACCCTGGCCAGCAAGATCTCCGGATCTGTCCCCCATTGAGCATGTTTGGGACTGGATGAAGCGTCGTCTCACGCGGTCTGCACGTCCAGCACGAACGCTGGTCCAACTGAGGCGCCAGGTGGAAATGGCATGGCAAGCCGTTCCACAGGACTACATCCAGCATCTCTACGATCGTCTCCATGGGAGAATAGCAGCCTGCATTGCTGCGAAAGGTGGATATACACTGTACTAGTGCCGACATTGTGCATGCTCTGTTGCCTGTGTCTATGTGCCTGTGGTTCTGTCAGTGTGATCATGTGATGTATCTGACCCCAGGAATGTGTCAATAAAGTTTCCCCTTCCTGGGACAATGAATTCACGGTGTTCTTATTTCAATTTCCAGGAGTGTAGAAAAAGATTGCAGAAATATCATGCTGTATTCACTTTATGTATAAGTGTGGAGCACTCGATATTTTGACACATTTGCACAATTAAAAAATAAATAAAGCATTCCACCGTTCGGTATGTGGTGTCATGTATGTATCGATGTCATTTAAAGAGGGGGGGGCATAGCAACGGAAATGCAAGTTTCCGTCTGACTCCGAAAGAAGTCGCTCTGGATGCGGTGGATCCAATCGTACATGCCCGCTGAGTCCAGCTCCGACAGCTCTCTTCTATGAGCGTCCTCTGCCGAAACGATATAGGATGGCTGGTGTTACTTTCAATTAACGTTTATGCACATTCTACTGGACGACAGCGCACAGTAAAAACTAAATCGGTGTTTTGGTAGATACTCTATCGACACACAACGTTTAGTACCGATCTGAGTGTGTGAAATCTGGAGGTTTTGGTGTCAGCCCACTCGAGCTTCTAGCCACTACGCTACAAAGCCTTGGTTCGTGCTTCATCGTTGACACTGAGATAGCTGTACTCTGTTTCTTGCTGTATTATATTTATTGAATTACCTTAAATTGCGAATATGGGCAACCATCAGCTATAGAGTGGAATGACGACAATGAAAATTTACGCCAGACCGGTAATGGAACCCGAATTTGCCGCTTATTACGAGCGGTCGCCTTACCATTTGGCTATCCGTGCACGGCACGCGACCAGACCCGAACTTCAATGTGTTGTCAACCATACGACTTTCAAGCACAAAGTCTGACCTGTACTGGAACATACAAAATGGAAGTACGAGTACGGGTCGTAGATGTAAAGTATTAGGGCAGAGCTCAATTGGCGGCTGTCACTTACAAATTCTTTGCGTTGCATAAGCAACACGGACAGACATACCTGTCCGCAGCTCGTGGTCGTGCGGTAGCGTTCTCGCTTCCCACGCCCGGGTTCCCGGGTTCGATTCCCGGCGGGGTCAGGGATTTTCTCTGCCTCGTGATGACTGGGTGTTGTGTGCAGCGAAAGTGCAGCGGACAGTATTAAGGTAGCACCCGTTTATTCTGTAGATATGCGCGGCAAAGAGGCCTCTCCGCGAGTTCGTAAAAAGCGACCCGGCCGGCCACAGCCACACGACAGCATGGGTGGCGCCGGGCGCAGGGTGTGAAGTCGTGCCCTCGCTGTAGTACGGCACTTAATCGACGATCTTGCCCCTAGCGTGAAGCCACTAGCCTTTTTTGCGGCAAAGGGAGACATGTATAGTCGGTGTCCTTACAGAAACGTAAGGGATCCCCTTCTGCTACTCTTTCTCACAAATCTAAGCCGCAAACAATGTGCAGTGTGTTTTCAAAGCTCCAGAGTGTCCAGCAATGCAGCTGCCGTTCAGCAAAAGCTCCCAGCTCATCTGTGCCTCTTACTACCGCTGTACATTCAGTCGGTTTGCAACTTGACAGTGGCGTTTCAGTTACATTGCTCAACCGTAATACATACGAATTGCTTAGCAAGCCTAAGTTATGCACACCGCGCCAAACGCTAAGTACTTATAATGGCCTAGGCGTTCCTGTCTTACGCACTTCCTGCAACTTTCTGAAATTTGATTAAGGTAGTGACATTTACTGTGCTTTGCTCCCGAGACATTGCTAAAATCTTTGGCCTAGTCTGTTTTATTTCAGTTAAGCATTCAGGACAATGTACACTCTAATTCTTCATTTGATCCTCGGGAGGGTGTTGCTAATTTATGTGCAGAATTTGAGCACCTATTTTCTGAGGGTTTATCCAAGGCCATTAATTTTGTAGCCTATGTCACAATAAAGGACAGTATACAGCCACGTTGTCTCCGAGCACGTCCTGTTTCTCATGTCCTACGAACTCATGTGGCTCACGATCTTCTTGATTTGCAAGAAAATGGGGTTGTAGCAGCCATTGCTACCAGTCAGTGCGTGTCGTCTTTTATTATTCTCAAAAAGCCGTCCGGCAGACTCCGGGTGGGCGCTGATCTCTAAAACACTGTGAATCCTCAAAAACCCGGAAGAACTGTTAGATAACTTGGGTGCCTGTTGTTACTGCTCCAAAATTGATTTGCACGACGCTTACTTGAAAGTCCCTCTGGATGAGCAGTCGCAAGAGGTCTCTGTCATTAACGCTCATTTAAGTCTCTACAAATTTTTGAGATTGCCGTTTGGGAGTGTTTCTGCGCCAGCCATATTCCAGCGCTTTCTTATTTAGATGACATTTTCGCTTGAAGTCGTACTCCAGAAGAACACATTAGCAATCTTCGTACTCTTTCCAATGTAACAAAGACGAATGTGTTTTTTTTTCAGACATAATTTGAATACTTAAGACATGTCATGAACAGCCACGGTGTTCACGCATGGCAGTCACCTTTGCTTGCTATGTATGCGTTCCATACCCACGCGGTGTCCTGGAATTGCAGTATGTGTTAGTGTAGCGCACATATTAGGTCTGATATATTTCTAACGCCACTCAAATTGTGGCTTCCTTGCATAGCTTTCACAGGACTAATGTTGCTTTTGTTTGGTTGCAAGAGTGTCAGTCAGTTTCCCAGAAGCTGAAACATGCTTTGCTTAGGGATCGATGAATAGTCCATTTTGATCCAGCCAAACCTGTGATCTTGGCTGAAGATGCTTTCTCTTACGGGATCAGTGCGGTTTTGGCACATAAAATTGATTCTGCTGACGAACCGATTGCCTTTGCTTCGAAGTTGTTGAACAAAGCTCAGTGTAATTATTTGCAAATTGAAAAGGAGGCTCTCGGCATTGTCGCTAAGTCCCACAGTTACCTCTACGCAGAAAATTTTATTTCATGACTTATCATAAATCTGTATAACCTTTCTTTAGCCCTTCTCAGTCAGTCCAACTCACACAATACAGAAGCTACAACGGTGGACTTTTTTCTCCTTTTTTCAGATTACCAAGATGAGACTGTGTATCGGTCCAGTTCTAAGCATGCCAACGCAGATGCTCTTTCTCACCTTCATGGGAGCCCAGATTCACCATTCGACAAGTCCTCGGCTTTTTGTTGCTACATTGAGGCACAAGATGCGGATGTTTGAATAGCTTTCCGTTCAACCATCGGAAAATTTGCTCAGGTTACAGCAGTGGATCCTGGTTTACAGGTTCTATTGCACTACATCTGCACTGGCCAGCCGCGTTCAACCAGACAGATTCCTAGCTCTGTGATTCGATGGTATTTTTCCCATTGGCACCCCTCTGCAGTTCACATAGGCGTCATTTTGCTTCACACTAATAATGACCAGTTACATGCAGTGTTTCCACAGGCTTGCCAGTCTGCTAACCTTGGTTTGCTACGCCACAGTTATTGTGGCGTAGTTCACATCAAGTACTTAGCATGTCACCATTGCACTTGGTGCGGTCTGGATGCACAGATTGAACAGTTGACTTCTTAGCCTGTGCTGAACATCAGACAGCCCCACGTCAGCAGTTCTATGTGTGGACCAAACCTCAGGCACTTTCGCAACCTTTCCACTTCGATTTCGTGGGTACTTATTGCATTACACATTGGCTCTTCATTGTTGACGCAACCACCAAACTTCTCCTCAAGGTTCCTATGACCTCTACTAGGGCTTGTTACTCAACCCAGGCCTCTGACGTCGACCTTTTGCCTGGAGATATTGCCTGAAGTGAATGTGACTGACAACAGACCTCAGTTTGTTGCTGCTGAGTTTGAATGATTTTGCACTAGTTCCGGCGTCAACCACATCACGAGTCCATCGCTCCACCCGCAATGCAACGGTGAAGATCAGTACTTCGTACAAACATTTAAGCAACAGATGAACACATTTTGTGCCTCTCACACACAGGATCAAGCTCAGTTGCTGTATTCGTCTTCCTACAACTCCCAGCCATGCGACGGACTATCGCTGGCTGGTTTTTTACGAGGACGGCGACACCACACATTGCTTCAGATGCAGCACCCGCCCTGATGGGCAGCCCCCTCTCTAACGATTCAATCCTGACAGATCATGTAGTGGATGGAGCTGCTGGGAGCAAGGCACCACTATATGACATGTTGCACGTTCTATTTTCCTCCTGCAGGGACCGACAGGATTGTTGAGTCATCATTTTGAATTGTGTGGTTCTGCCACCGCCTTCGAGCTTTCAGATTCCGTGCTTGCCTGGAGGCAGCAGCCCTAGTTCCGTCTGTCTTCCACGAGCCCTGGGCAGCGGCTCCTGTACAAGGGTTGATGGAAGTCGACACCCTTTGCCAATCGTCGCTGTCTCGACCCTCACCGCCATGTGGGGATGGGCACCCCCTCCAGGCGGCTGTTCCGCTTGGCACCTCGAGAACCTCTGCAGTTGTCAAGAGAACTCCTTCTTCATTGCTGCTCTGCCTCTGAATGTGGGTGTGCACGTTCTGCCTGGTGTTTCCAGGTATATGTCAGGGCGCAGGTGAGAGCACGCCATCAGCCGAATATTTTATTCCCGTCTCCTCATTGCCACCAGCATCCAGCCATCCCACGCCGTGACCATGGTAGTTCACTCATCTACACTACACAACGACGGTGAGGTGGTTTGGGGGGGGGGGGAATTTCAAGTTTCTGTCTAACGTCGATAGTGGTCACACAGGATCTGGCGTACTCACTCATGCACTTCCACTGAGGCACACCTTCAGCAGCTCTGTTCTGTGAGCGCTCTCTGCCACCACAATACACACACATCAAAAAAGTTTTGCGTCATCTCGGTTCAGAGAGTTCCGTAACCGGTGTGTCAAATTGGAATAGAGATCAACATAAACATCTTTTCCGCCCTTTGTATTGCTCATGAAAACCAGACATTCCATGTCGTACTACCATACAGCGAGACCTTGAGAGGTGGTGGTCCAGATTGCTGACACACTGGTACTTCTAATACCCAGTAGCACGTACTCTAGCATTAATGCATGCCTGTATTCGTCGTGACATACTATCCACAAGTTCATCAAGGCACTGTCTCACTCCTGAAGGGCGATTTGGCGTAGATCTCTCAAAGTGGTTGTTAGGTCACGTCTTCCACAAACAGCCCTTTTCAATCTATCGCACGCATTTAGGATAGGTTTCATGCCTAGAGAAGATGCTGGACACTGTAGTCGAGTGATGTCGTTATCCTGAAGGAAGCCATTCATAAGATGTGCACTATGGGGGCGCGAATGCCTCGCCAATATGCTGCCGATATGGTTGCACTATCGGTCGGAGGATGGCATTCACGCATCCTACAGCCGTTACGGCGCCTTCCATAACCATATGATGCCACTCCAAAACAGCAGGGATCCTCCACCTTGCTCCACTCGCTGGACAGTGTGTCTAAGGCTTTCAGCCTGATCGGGGTGCCTCAAAACATGTCTATAACGATTGTCTGATTGAAGGCATATGTGACAGTTATCGGTGAAGAGAACGTGATGCAAATCCCGAGCGATCCATTCGGTATGTTGTTGGTCCCATGTGTGCGGCGTTGCAAGGTGTCGTGGTTGAAAAGATGGACCTCGCCATGGACGTTGGGAGGGAAGTTGCGCATCATGCAGCCTATTGCGCACATCCTGCGTCGTAATACGACGACATGTGGCTGCACGATAAGCATTATTCAACATGGTGTCGTTGCTGTCAGGGTTCCTTCGAGCCATAATCCGTAGGTAGGGGTCATCCATTGCAGTAGTAGCCCTTGGGCGGCCTGAGCGAGGCATGACACAGACATTTCCTGTGTCTCTGTATCTCCTCCATGTCCGAACAACACCGCTTTGGTTCACTCCGAAATGCCTGGAAACTTCCCTTGTTGAGAGCCCTTCCTGGCACAAAGTAGCAATTCGGACGCTATCGAACCGCTGTATTGACCGTCTAGGCATGGTTGAACTACAGACAACACGAGCCATGTACCTCCTTCCTGGTGTAATGACTGGGACTGATCGACTGTCGGACCCCCTCCGTCTAATAGGCGCTGCTCATGCATAGTTGTTTACATCTTTGGGCGGGTTTAGTGACATCTCTGAACAGCCAAAGGGACTATATCTGTGATACAATGTCCCCAGTCAACGTCTACCTTCAGGAGTTGTGGGAACTGGGGTGAAGCAAAACTTTTTTTCTTTTGTGTAAAACAGACGACGGCAGTTGCTCAGCCCTCTTGTGATCAGAGTCACTGTGCTACAACACCTTCATGCATGCTTTAGTGCCTTTGTCTTTGTTGAAATGGAGATAGCTGGACTCTGTTTATTGCTGTATTATTTGTATGGAGTCTTTATACATTTTGAGAAAAACAAGTTACGTAAATCTTCTGTTAGTTGCTTTAAATTGTTCATTTATCTTTTCTGCTCCTGTCCAGCTTTTCTACAATCAAAGTTGCCGCACCACTCTGTAGCCCACTCCTCCTTACCGTTGTGTACGAAGTCACGCACAAATGGTAGGTGAAATACATATCGAAAAGTAATCTTAACTGTCGGTAGCTGGTAACCTCAGGTATCGTCAAACGCCATGATTTTAAAGATAGTTTGGGGCATTAAGGAGTTATTAACTTTTGAAGATTTCTGTAACATTATTCACTTACAATGCTCACGTAATTTCTGCAATTTTCACAATAAAATTATTTCTACAGCGGTGATACATATACTCCAGTAGTTTGATTATACTAATATGCTTAGATACGACTATGAATACAATACTGGCCATTAAAATTGCTACACCACAAAGATAACGTGCTACAGACGCGAAATTTACCCGACAGGAAGAAGATGCTGTGATAAGCAAATGATTAGTTTTCAGAGCATTCACACAAGGTTGGCACCGGTGGCGGCACCTACAACGTGCTGACATCAGGAAAGTTTCCAACCGATTTCTCATACACAAACAGCAGTTGACCGGCGTTGTCTGGTGTAACGTTGTTGTGATGCCTCGTGTAAGGAGGAGAAATGCGTACCATCACGTTTCCGACTTTGATAAAGGTCGGACTGTAGCCTATCGCGATTGCGGTTTATCGTATCGCGACATTGCTGCTCGCGTTGGTCGAGATCCAATGACTGTTAGCACAATATGGAATCGGTAGGTTCAGGAGGGTAATACGGAACGCCGTGCTGGATCCCAACGGCCTCGTATCACTAGCTGTAGAGATGATATGCATCTTATCTGCAAGACTGTAACGGATCGTGCAGCCACGTCTCGATCCCTGAGTCAACAGATGGGGACGTTTGCAAGACAACAATCATCTGAACGAACAGTTCGACGACGTCTGCCGCAGCTCGGAGACCATGGCTGCGGTTATCCTTGACGCTGCATCACAGACAGGAGCACCTGCGATGGTGTACTCAACGACGAACCTGGGTACACGAATGGTAAAACGTCATTTTTTCGGATGAATCCAGGTTCTGTTTACAGCATCATGATGGTCTCATCGTGTTTGGCGACATCGCGGTGAACGCACATTGGAATCGTGTATTCGTCATCGCCATACTGGCGTATCACCCGGCGTGATGGTATGGGGTGCCATTGGTTACACGTCTCGGTCACCTCTTGTTTGCATTGGCAGTGGACGTTACATTTCAGATGTGTTACGACCCGTGGCTCTACCCTTCATTCGATCCCTGCGAAACCCTACATTTCAGCAGGATAATGTACGACTGCATGTTGCAGGTCCTATACGGGCCTTTCTGGATACAGAAAATGTTCGACTGCTGCCCTGGCCAGCACATTCTCCAGATCTCTCACCAGCTGAAAATGTCTGGTCAATGGTGAACGAGCAACTGGCTCGTCACAATATGCCAGTCAATACTCTTCATGAACTGAGGGATCGTGTTGAAGCTGCATGGGAAGCTGTAACTGTAAGCGCCATCCAAGCTCTGTTTGACTCAACGCCCAGGCGTATCAAGGCCGTTATTACGGCCAGAGGTGGTTGTTCTGGGTACTGATTTCTCAGGATCTATGCACCCAAATTGCGTGAAAATGTAATCACATGTCAGTTCTAGTATAATATATTTGTCCAATGAATACCCGTTTATCACCTACATTTCTTCTTGGTGTAGCAATTTTAATGGCCAGTAGTGTATTTTGTGAATTAATACATAATTTTAAAATATTCTGTGTTCACTATTACCTGCCATATTGCAGAAAGGGTCATACAAAGTGCCAATCAAACATCGTCACCTTGCTGCCAGTGCTTACCGACTGTCCGTTATGACTGGTGAAACCGACAGCCCTACCTCTGGTTGCACACTTGCTCGTCTCACTGATGACCACGTAGCCGCTGGCCGAGAAGCCACCACTAACGATTTCATTGACTCTGCCCCACTGACAGTCACCAGAATATCAGTCAGTTTACGAGATGAAGCAACTCATTGATAATTATGTCCCGTAGAACTACAAGACTGTGGGAATATTGATTGCTACGTTTAACCCACTGTTCTAAGGGTTCCCTGACAGTTTCTGTGGGATAAAGATCAAGTTTAACCCACTGTTCTAAGGGTTCCCTGACAGTTTCTGTGGGATAAAGATCGAGTTTATATCGGATCAGTCGAAGTGCAAAAGTGTGCCTGATTGCCTGTCAGGTCGGTGAACTGTGACCACCACTATTATCAGCTTGGAACACGGGAGTGTTTACAGCAAGCTGATCATGGAGATGGACAAAGGCCGGCCGAAGTGGCCGCGCGGTTCTGGCGCTGCAGTCTGGAACCGCGAGACCGCTACGGTCGCAGGTCCGAATCCTGCCTCGGGCATGGATGTGTGTGATGTCCTTAGGTTAGTTAGGTTTAACTAGTTCTAAGTTCTAGGGGACTAATGACCTCAGCAGTTGCGTCCCATAGTGCTCAGAGCCATTTGAACCATTTTGATGGACAAAGAAGTGCATCACATGGGCAGAAAAAATATTGAATCAAAGGAATCCTGGTTCTAGTTCACGGTAACGCCAGCGAGTGGGCTTAAGTCATGATACTGCCCCAAAATACCTCCTGTCGCAACTAAACTGTCCACACATTGCATGCTAAACACTTCACCAGTGTAGCAGTGCACTCGAAGGCTTACAATAATAGGAAAAAGGTAATATCGGGATTTGTTTAACGCACTACACGTTTCTTACCTCGTTGAAGGCATGTAGATGTGCTGCTGTGAGCAATGGCCTTTTGTGAGGCAACCGACACCAAGTGTCAAATACATATAGTTTCCTTCGCAATGTTTACCTGGAAACTTGTTGAGATGCAGCCGTATTCACTGATACCAGAAATTATTGCCGATTTTAAAACCGATTATCACGTACAAGGAGTGACACATGTCCCCACTCACTATCGGTTATGTTACTGTCGGTGGATACCACCCCTTGTAGAACCGCTGAGCAGCCTGTGTTGTTACACCTAGGAATTAGGAGATTTCATTCAAGATGTGTACAAGGACATGCCCAAACATAATACTTCCAGTTTCGTTAAGCGATAGCTCCTTTCTGTCATACTGTCACATCAGCACGTTGCTTCGTGTTACTTCGCTGACTCCATACATCCAACTGCCACTGTTGTGTACGACTTCGTAAACGATTGTAAGGAGAGATGGACTAAAGAATGGTGCGGCAAATATCGTCGCAGTGAAGCTGGACAGGAGCATAAATGGTTAGCGAATAAGAAACACAATAAACACAATATTTACGTGTAATTAACAGGTTTTTCTCTTAGTGAAAGAAGACTCATTACAAATATTTCAGCAAAAAAATAAGTTCCAGTTGTCAGCGTCAACAAGGATGAGCATCCTAGGTGGCGGACCGTCCACTGTGGTCGAGCGGTTCTAGGCGCTTCAGTCCGGAACCACGCGGCTGCTAAGGTCGCAGGTTCGAATCCTGCCTCGGGCATGGATGTGTGTGATGTCCTTAGGTTAGTTAGGAGACTGATGACCTCAGACGTTAAGTCCCATAGTGCTTAGAGCCATTTGAACCACCCCAAGTGGCATCAGCGTAGCGTCCTTTCGCGAAGAGGTTCAAGCTTGAGTGGACTGAGCAGCTGCCACCGGTCGTCCTATATTACAGTGGTAGAGACCGCTCGTAGTCATGGCTAGGCAGGCACGCCCCATTGGGTCATCCAAACTCCGTGCGACCATTACTAACAGCAGATGGTAACTTGCTTTTCTGTTACCTTCTGTAGAACGGTTGTGGTGTGGTACTGATGCGTGATACCACAGCCACATACACACCACTACAGTGTAATGACTTCAGCTGTGACGTATCACATGACCGCCTGGTAACAGTACTACACCATATAAAGCGCTCCAAAGTAGCAAGCTTGCTTTTCTAAGAGGATAATATTTTATCAGATATATAGCGATAATGAATAGCCCAGTAGGCAGTTCAGCTGAAGAGGAATGGACATCTCCAAAAACAGCACTCACGAATATCGGAAACAAAAATATAGGTACAAGGAAGGTAACTGCCAAAGAACTATGGGTAACAGAAAAAATACTTCAGCTGATAGACAAAAGAAACAAGTACAAAAATGTGCAGGGAGTTCAGGAATTCAGAAATAAAATTCACTTACGAACGAAACAGATAAGAAGTGCTGGGAAGCTGAGGCGGAAGAGCTGCATGAAAAATGTGAAGAGATCGAAAGTAAGTGATTGTCATACGGAATGACTCAGCATATAAAAAAGAGAAAGCGAATATGTGGAAAGAGTACACTGAAGGCCTTTATGAAGGGGAAGACTTGTCTGATGACGTGATAGAAGACGAAACACGAGTCGGCAGGGAAGAGAAATGGGATCCAGTATTTCTAGTTCAAATAAGGCAAAAGGGATAAACGACATTCCATCGTTGTGGAAAGTGGCAATAGAAGAGTGGAAAAGAAAAGTGAAGATGTGATAGATGGCAATCAGTTTGGCATTAGGAAAGGTAAAGGCATAGAGAGGCTGTTCTCACGTTGCAGTTAATATTGAAAGCAAGACTGAAGAAAAATCAAGACACGTTAACACGAATTGCAGAGCTGGAAAAACATTCGACAATGTAAAATGGTACAAGATGTTCGAAATTCTGTGAAAAACAGTGGTAAGTTGTAGGGAAAGACGGGTGATGTACAATATGTACAAGAACCAAGAGGGAACAACAAGAGTGGAAGACCAAAAACGAATTGCACCGATTAAAAAGGATGTAAGGCAAGGATGTAGTCTTTCGTCCCTACCGTTCAAAATATACATCGAAGAAACAGTGACAGAGAGAAAAGAGAGGTAGTTCAAGAGTAGGATTTAAATTCAGGGTGAAATGATATTAATGATAAGACCCCCAGATGACACTGCCGACCTCAGTGAATGTGAGGAAGAAATACAGTAGGCGATGAATGGAATGAGCTGTCTGATGAAGACAGGATATAGACTGAGAGTAAATCGAAGAAAGACGAAAGTAATGAGAAGTATCACAAATGAGACAACCAGGAAACTTAACATCATATTTCGAGATAACAAAGTAGATGAAGTTAAGAAATTCTGCTATCAAAGCAGCAAAATAACCCATGACAGACGGAGTTAGGAGTAAATAAAAAGCTGACTGCCACTGACAAAAAGAGCACACCTGGCAAGAGAAGTGTACTACAATCAAAGATTGGTCTTAAATTAAGGAAGGACTTTCTGAGAATGTATGTTTGGAGCACATGTGAGACATGGACTGTGGGAAAACCGGAGCAGAAGACAATCGAAGCATTTGAGATTTGGTGCTACAGAATAAAGTTGAAAATTAGGTTGACTAAAAAGATATGGAATGACGAGGTTCTCCACATAACTGTTGAGGAAAGGAATACATGGAAATCACTGACAAGAAGAAGGGAAAGGAGGGGCAGGATGAAAGGACATCAGGGAATAACTTCTATGGTACTAGAGGGAGTTGCAGAGTGTAAAAACTGTAGAGGAAAAGAGAAAATGAAACACATCCATCTAATAATTGAGGATGTAGGTTGCAAGTTCTACTCTGAGCCACGAGGTTGGCAAAGGGGAAGACTTTGTGGTGGGCCACATCACACTAGTCAGGAAATTGACAGCTACACAAAAATCTTATACATTACTTAATGAGAATCGGAACACACTATTTTCAGACGATTGTCTTATTCGACGGTGTACCTAACGGGTGATAATGCAAAGAATCTTAAATTAACGTCCTGCACTATATGAAGGTGGTATCTATTCCCGAAAGAACAGATACCATTGATGAGCGTGCAGCTTCTCTAGAATGAAATGATAATTAAATCGAAACCCTTAGCTGGCCACAGGTCTTGTTGATATGCACCAGATCCGAATTGTGAAATAATTTCTGTGAAGGTCACGGTTAAAGCAGGCTCAGACATGATAATTGGATGTCTCTATAGGCCCCCTGGCTCAGCACCTGTTGTGGCTGAGAACCTGAAGGATAATTTGGAAAATATTTCGCGTAGATTTCCCCACCATGTTATAGTTCTGGGTGGAGATTTTAATTTGCCGAATATAGACTGGGAGACTCAAACGTTCATAACGGGTGGCAGGGACAAAGAATCCAGTGAAATTTTTTTAAGTGCTTTATCTGAAAACTACCTTGAGCAGTTAAACAGAGAACCGACTCGTGGCGATAACATATTAGACCTTCTGGTGACAAACAGACCCGAACTATTTGAAACAGTTAACGCAGAACAGGGAATCAGCGATCATAAAGCAGTTACTGCATCGATGATTTCAGCCGAAAATAGAAATATTAAAAAAGGTAGGAAGAGTTTTCTGTTTATCAAAAGTGACAAAAATCAGATTTCAGAGTACCTATCGGCTCAACACAAACGTTTTTTCTCAAGTACAGATAGTGTTGAGGAACAGTGGAAAAAGTTCAAAACCATCGTACAATATGCGTTAGATGAGTATGTGCCAAGCAAGATCGGAAAAGAGATGGAAAAGAGACACCGTGGAACAACAACCGAGTTAGAAAACTGCTGCGGAAGCAAAGGGAACTTCACAGCAAACATGAACATAGCCAAAGCCTTGCCGACAAACAAAAATTACGCGAAGCGAAATGTAGTGTGAGGAGGGCTATGCGAGAGACGTTCAATGAATTTGAAAGTAATGTTCTATGTACTGACTTGGCAGAAAATCCTAAGAAATTTTGGTCTTATGTCAAAGCGGTAGGTGGATCAAAACAAAATGTCCAGACACTCTGTGACCAAAGCGGTACTGAAACAGAGCATGACAAACTAAAGGCCGAAATACTAAATGTCTTTTTCCAAAACTTTTTCACAGAGGAAGACTGCACTGCAGTTCCTTCTCTAGATTGTCGCACAGATGACAAAATGGTAGATATCGAAATAGACGACAGACGGATACAGAAACAATTAAAATCCGGGGTGTGGTTATATTTCAACGACTTGTTGCATTGGAAAGCACAGAGGGAACACCAAAGATGGAAAATCTGCATTCCGAAAACTGTTGTGTACGAATTAATTACTTACATTCATGAAGGTTACGGGCAGTTTGGAATTCATAAATGTATTAAACATCTAATGAAGCATTATTATTTCAAAAATATGTCCCGTATTGTGAGAAGTATTATTAGGACTTGTGAAACCTGTCAAAAGGTTAAAGTTAATAACAAAGCTAAGCGTTATAAACTATATGCTGTAATTCCTCGAGATCTGTGGGATCTACTATCATTAGATTTTTTCCGCCCTCTGCCTCGTAATTCAGGAGGATTTACTTATGTGTTTGTTGTAATGGAATGTTGGTCCAAACATGTAAAACTATATACTTTGAAACGAGCGAATACAGCAAGCGTTATACACTGTCTCACTCGAAATTACTTTGTTTACTGGGGCATTCCTAAACGACTTATGTCTGACAACGGCAGTGCCTTTATTAGTCAAAAGTTTCAAGATATGATAAAACAATATGGAATCAAACATATCTTAATTTCGAAATATCACCCTCAAAGTAATTTAGTAGAAAGAGACATGAAAGAATTAGGACGATTATGTAGGACTTATTGTGCATATAAACATACTCGGTGGGCCAGACTAATGCCTGAATTCGAAAAGATATTAAATGAATTTCCTCATCTAACGACGGGATTATCACCTATAGAAATTTTAGGCAAACGAATTATAGGTGAGCCTTTACTAGTTGCTCTACCTTGCCACCAGTAAATGAGATCCAACAATGCATTCCAAGCGACAAAATTCGCGAACAGATTGTTAAAAATGCTGAACGGAGAATTAAAAGTTATAATCAACATGCTATAGAACCCTCATTTCAGGTAGGAGACCTTGTATTAGTACGATCTCATCCTAAAAGTTCGAAGATCAATAAGGAATGTAGAAAATTGTTTTTTATCTTTGAATGTCCATACGTTGTTCATAAGTTTGTACATCCCAAAGCGTTACTTCTTATGGAACCTTCATCAGGTGTAATTAAAGGATTATATAGTGTCGATCAAATTAAACCCTTCATTCCTAAATAAGTTAATATTTGGTATATGTTACATACGGACGAGCGTTCATAGTTTATTCATGTGCAGTTTTTCATGATAGTTACGTGTTATTTTAAAGAAATGACAGGAAATTTAAACAAGTGTTCTACAATAATTTACCGGTACTTCAAAAAGGGAAAGATAACTAAAAGGGGAATTATATGGAAGAAATTTTTGTTATTAGGTTAGAAGGAATTTTGTATATTTACTCGGATAGTAGGGACCAAAGGGGATGGTTAATAATTTTAGGGACCATGGGCGTCCAGAGTTATATGGCTCATGAGAACATAGCAGAGTGCCTTTAATAGATATTTGTAATAGTGTTAATATAGAACACACCAAACGAGGCTCCCTCGCTTGTTTCTCCTAAATAAATTGCTATTACCCAACAAAGTGTCCGAGACTCTAAAGAAAGTTTTGCTTGATTTCTTCTTGACCTCAGGCATAAATAAAGCATTATGGAAAAGAACGACGTAAAGTAAATAGTACTATTAGTTATTGTGAGAAACTTATTAGTAATATATATTTTGTAAAGAATAACTCTAGTAAATGATAAAAACTGAAACTAACCTATCACAATTTGAACGCTCTGTCCTAATGTAACAACGGTAAAGAACGTACTAAATTATTATTTACTAGCAACTATTAAATAAAAAGGAGTTATGAATTACCATAATAGCACAATTAAAAGTAAGTGGCAAATAGTCACAACAATATCGTCATAAAAGGATTGAATCTATGTAAGAGCAAGGACTCTAGATTACGGAAAATGTGAAAAAAATGTATAATATTAACAGTTAAATATTGTATATAGAAGAAGTTTTATTTTCGGTTAAAACCTGACAAACTGAGCTTGTGGGTGGGGTATGTAGTGGGACGCGAAATTGAAGCGTCACCCATCCACCAGTGTCAGCCCAGTTTGCAGGTGAATATAAGTTTAATTTAGTGTTTTGTTTATGTATTTTGTAATATTTGTAATGGTTGTGAATTATCTAAAGTTTTGTATTTATTTTTATGTTTCATGTACGGAGAGGGCGGCGCAACTTACGGAGACAGCATCTTCACTGCCGGGACCAGAGAGAAAACTGCTGGCCACTATACGTCGCGGGTCGACAGCCAAAGAGCAACAGAAGATCCTGAAACCGAGTTGTTGCGTCGTGCTTCTAAAAACTGAAAAAATAAGAATTTGTAATGTTTCTACAACAATGACGTCATAGAAAGTTTAAACATGTTGTAAATGTTCAGTCCTATTTTGTCAAAGCTCAGGTTCACGTCTATATATAGTACAGATAGTAGTACAGTATAGGAAGATAATAAACTAGTGTATACTACAAAAGTTTAAATACGTGTTCCGAAAATTTATTTATGAAGAATTATATTAAGGAAGAAGCATTACTGATTTATTTGACAAGATTATTAATTTTGACAACGTTCATCACGAGTTTGAGTCTTAAACGTTTATTCAATGTGGTTTTAATATTTATTAAAGCAGATAACTTGCATTAATATAATGTCTGAGAAGAAATCATTTATACAAAACTTACGTCGTTACACTACACATATAGCTGTCAGTTCCATAAAACTAGAGTTTTTTTAATATAGTAACATGATCCACATAATGAAATGTCCTGGAAAGGTCACATAAAATACCAACTGGCCATATATTATTATTAATGATTTATATTGTTTGAGGAGTGAATGTATAAATGACATTCTTATACGAAGAACCCGGCCGGAGTGGCCGAGCGGTTCTAGGCGATACAATCGCAGGTTCGAATCCTGCCTCGGGCATGGATGTCTGTGATGTCCTTAGGTTAGTTAGGTTTAAGTAGGTCTGAGTTCTAGGGGACTGACGACCTCAGAAGTTAAGTCCCATGGTGCTCTGAGCCATTTGAACCAACTTATTCGAACAAGTTTTAATCTGCCAGGAAGTTTCATATCAGCGCAGGCTCCGCAGCAGAGTGGAAATCTTTTTCTGGATAAATGTTGTTTAAATCTGGACAGAGACAGCATGAGTTGGAGATGTATAGAGAGACGGGGTGATGAAGAGAGGGAAAGAGAAAGGAGTGAGGATAGGATGGACAGAGAAGGAAGAGGAGACATCTTCAATACACATGTCGAACTCAAACACGGGTGAACGACTAGAGAAAGGACGTTCATAGCCACAGGACATGTACCGTAGCATGTTCTGCAGAAATGATTTGTATCTGAACCATGTTGGTCATCGGGTTCAAGGTCAACATTGATATCGCGGCGCAACACCACATAACGGTAAAATGTGCCTGTGGCACTCGTTGTCGCTATAAATTGGAGGTAATGGAACAGTGTGACTAGAGGAGATGCGCAGGATGCCTCTCAGACGTAAGCACGAACCGTACCGTCAAATCAGTGAGTTTGAAAGAGGGCTCATTATTGGCATGAAATAATGTGATGCATCCGTCTGTGAAATTGCTGCTCTTGTGGGACTAGGTGTTTCGGCAGTACAACTGGTGCGCACAGAGTGATTCGCGGAAGATCGTAGAACACGACAAGGAGGGCAAAGTCGCGCCGCAAAGACCACCTCCCGAGAAGATCGACACGTCATGCCAATGGCATTACAGGAAAGATTTGCGTCCTCCTCGGCTCTGGCGCAACTGTGGAACAGTACACTACCATAGGTAACAAAAAAATGGCTCTGAGCACTATGGGACTTAACATCTTAGGTCATCAGTCCCCTAGAACTTAGAACTACTTAAACCTAACTAACCTAAGGACATCACACACATCCATGCCCGAGGCAGGATTCGAACCTGCGACCATAGCAGTCCCGCGGTTCCGGACTGCAGCGCCTAGAACCGCACGGCCACCGCGGGCGGCCATAGGTAACAGTCCGCCGCCGTTTATTACAGCATGGGTTACGTGCGTGTCGTCCAATTCTCCGCCTATCTTTCATGAATGTGCAGAAACATGCTAAACGGCAAGTGTATGTGGAATGACGTAACTGGGGATAGGAATGGCATCAGATAGTGTTTTCGGACGAATCCAGGTTCTGTTCGGTTGAAAATAATGGCCGCATTTTAGTTCGCCGCATATAGGAGGAGCGGCATTAAAATCACTGCATTCACACAAGGCATACAGCGCCCACTCAAGGCCATATTGTGTCGGGTGCTATTTGATACAACAACAAATCACAGTTGGTGCGTTTTCAGGGCACTGTCAGCAGTATGAGTTATGTGAATGACATTTTACGACCCCTAGCCATACCCTTTTTGCACAACAGCCCCTTCGCCATTTTTCAGTAAGACAATGCACGACTACATGTTGCCCTATGAACACGTGCCTTCTTGGTGTCAGCCTTTTTCCCTGACCCGTCAGATCATTAGACTTGTCGCTAATCTAAAACGTGTGGGATATGATGGAATGACAGATGCAGCACTGTTACCCAATGCCAACCACCACAGATGATCTTTGGAACCCGGTGTATGGAGCACCGATGGCTATACCACAGGACGCCATTCGCGCCTTATACGCGTCGATGCCATCATGTATGGAACAAGTTATCAGGGCCCGTGGCGGACCCTGCGCCTACTGGGCAACAGGTCACATGCTGAAATAAAGTGACTGAAATGTTAATCATTTCTGTAGATCATGCTAATTTACATGCCGTATGAATACGAACGTTCTATCTCTAGCCGTGCTGTTTTCCTGAACATGAGTGTACATTAATAAAAATGTATGTATGTATGTCCTGTGTGTGTGTGTGTTCAACATCTGCTCCTGTACTACTGGATTGATTTCAACCAAATTTGGTACTCAAATTGTGGATATGAGAACATCGCAGCTCCTATGGGGATGGAATCTTAAATGACAAGTTTGGTAAACAGTGACATCTGGCCTGCCTATCATGAGGGTATGTTGTGCAGATAGTATTGCAATGCATTTCAGAGGCTCTATGTGTAGACAGGCACAGCTTTGCGGAAAGGGTTGGCAGAAGGAGAATAGTGAGAGAAGGATGAGGTGAAGAGAAATAAGGTGGAGAAGGAGAAGGACAGCCACAGAGAGAGGAGGAGGAGATAGATACAAGTGGAAGCAGGAGATAGACAGAAAGATGGAGAGGAGAAGATGGACAGGGAGAGGTGAAGGAGAAGATAGGTAGAGAGAGGGTGGAGGAGGAGAGAGAGGTGGGAGAGAGGGAGAGAGAAAGGGAAAGGGAGGAAGAGGGAGTGTGAAAAATATAGGTGCCACACGCGTATGCGAGCTAAGTCATAGGTAAAACGTGAGTACTTTTATGCAGGGTTTAGAGGATGAAAGCAACTGAAGTAGTCTATCTGTGTTCATAGGTCGTAGTTAGTCGTAGCTTCAGTGCTTGTCTTAGTAAGATAGATAGAAAAAGTGCGTCGAAGCCTTGTACTGGAGGAGGAGGTGGAGTGAGAGACTAGGTTTTTGGCTCGGGAGCCACTGCACCACGAGGCTTCGCCTACCATTGACCACAAGGCTGATAAACGGCAAGCGTGGTGCCGGTGGCACACCTTTTGTGCTGGCCGCTAGCCGCTGTCCCCCTGCTGTAAAGGCGCGCCGCCAGTGCCCTGCGAATGACTCCCCGTTAATGCATTGCCACCTACCCGTCCATATTTCTGGCCGGCAGCGTGTGTGTACGCGTTCGGTCTAGGCCCGTAGTTATAAATTTCCTGTTATCGCTCGAATGAAACACGACCTGTCCCCAATATGGAAATTAACACATAATCTTGGTCTAAAACTGCACCTTTTTTCCAAAGACTCCACGTTATTTCCAAAGTAGATCAACATTCCTTCAGTGAGAGTATTACGCTTATTTATCTACACGGTATATCGCTATCATACCAATAACTATAAAAAATCGCGGCCTAATCGTTAATAACTACATGTTACTGTTTACCCACACTATTCTTTCCTCATATTCTCTCCACACACCCCTTGCACGTGTGATCAAAAAAGCAACGTATTTCCTCACTGATCTCTGTATCAGTAACACACTTTAATATGATATTCTTACATCATAAACATTCACATTTACTCACTTGACCTAGTTCCACCAACGAGAAGTTGGGCAAAATGTTTCCTCCAGCGAACTCCATCAGCTACCAGGCTTTCAGCTTCCTCCCAGTTCATGACCATGCATTGAAAATCCTTAACAAAAATTCCTTTCTAAGCGTTACGCCATTGTATTCCGCTGCTTGTCTATTAATCAGCTATTTTCCACAAAAGTGCTGATTTGGGGACTTTTCCACTTTTCATGCGTAGAACATGTCGCTCAACCTTCAATTTTCTTTGAGCAACGATTATCTATCGGCTTTCTGGACTAGTTCTGCTCAGCGTTTTATCATCTGAAACGTGTCCACTAATCTTCAAAATTCGTTTCATGCATCGTTGATGAAATACATTGAGTTTGAGTGGTGATTTGACTGATGTTTCCAAAGTCTCACATGCATATATGGTCTTCGTAACATGATATAGGAGTGCAGCGGAAGCTTCGTGGATATACTTATAGAGCCCAACTACCATATGGATCACATTCGTTGGAAGTCTGCAGCAGCCCTCCCAGTCCTGCTGCTGAAGTCTGCATCTACGTCCCGTTGTTACAGGTAAGACTGTCGGGATGTAGAAATAGGTGAACATCTCTTAGTACCTACTGTTGCACTACACTTCCACTTGCTATGCACAGAGTTTTTGTATTGCTACCATTTATTTGCATTTATTTGTAACCTTACAAATCCATTCCATCAAACTTGGTAGTCAGTGGTTGTAAACTGCATTGTTTCTGTCAGAAGAACGATATCATCAGTAAAATCCAGACCTGTAAGCCAGGTTTCTCATCCCAATGTATTCCCACGCCGCAGTTATCCACAGATTTTTTCATTATGAAATCTGTGACTAAAAGAAAAAGGAATGACGCCAAAGTGTATCCTTTTCTGTCACCTGTCGGAATTCTGAAGAAAGAGATGTTCCCATCAACTTTTCTTGTACAACAACAGAAAGTAGATAATTATTTCTGAAAACAGCAATGAGATGATCAGGAATTCCAAATAGAGTTAGGCTATCACACAATTTTTCTCAGTGCATAGTGTTAAAAGCCTTTTTAAAATCATCTAAGTCTAGCTACAGTGGACAGATGAATTCTGTGTATTACTCTATTACGTTTTGCACAACAAATGATGTTCAGAGCACCCTGTCCTACTTAGAAGCTCAGCCTGTTCTAGTAGCGGACAATATGCTACTTGTTGTATCATTTTTAGAAGAAAGAGGCAAAGGAAACTGTCTGGCATGATACCTCTCTTTTCTGTGCATTCTGTTAGATCCCTATTTCGGTAGCTGAACAACGATGCCACCATCCATGTTTGTCAACAGATATTTGTTTAGTGCTGTGATGATTTAAGTGAAGACCTAAATATTACTGAATTTCGGCTGAGATTTCATCCAAAGCAGCTACTTAATTGTTTTTAAGTGCTGTGATTGCTGCGTGCGCCTCCCCTTCTGTGATATCATCTCCTTTAATCATTAGCTCCTGAAATTTTGGCTCTTTGCGAAGTTGTAAGCATTGGGTGTGTTGGTCTCGTTTGAGGTTTCTTTCAAGCATTGAACCCATAGGGCACTTCAGTGAACAGAAGTTTGGCACATTATCCCTTATGGAGCCGTTTGAGAAACTATGTGGCCCAGTAAGTTCTCGAACAACACTGTACAAAGTACTGACGCCATTTCGAGATATAGTATTTTCCTCAAATTATAGTTCATTCTTGATCTCTTCCTACACTATAGATGTTTACGTCGTACATTCTGTTGTGGATTGGCAAGGGAGCCAACCCGGTATGAGAGGAAACCGAAAGGCACGCGTTTTAGCTCACGCAGGCTGGCGTGAGGTCTGGAACAGGTCAAGGAAATTAGACTAGCAAAAAAGGACTTTAATCCATAAATGGTGAACATCGCTCTTGACGGTACATGTTTTACAGCATCAATAGTTACTGGTAATGGCGCCTTGCTAGGTCGTAGCAAATGACGTAGCTGAAGGCTATGCTAACTATCGTCTCGGCAAATGAGAGCGTATTTAGTCAGTGAACCATCGCTAGCAAAGTCGGCTGTACAACTGGGGCGAGTGCTAGGAAGTCTCTCTAGACCTGCCGTGTGGCGGCGCTCGGTCTGCAATCACTGATAGTGGCGACACGCGGGTCCGACGTATACTAACGGACCACGGCCGATTTAAAGGCTACCACCTAGCAAGTGTGGTATCTGGCGGTGACACCACACATTCGACTAAGAAATAGCCTTCCACGTAATATCAGAGTTGTTAAATACCCAACTTCAGAAGCAAGCTAATGATTCATCGTTTAAACTAACGGTAGCTCTCTTACAAGGCGAGGCCACTACGTTCGGATCACTGATTTACTTCAAACTTTGTACCCCTTTAGAAATTCATTAGGACAACATAATATGCACCTAGTAAGGCGTTAATACTTAGGCGATTTAGAGAAAATAGCAAGAGAGCTTCTACCCTTATGTGATGTACCGATGCGTTCCGGCCCTGAGAAGGAGATGGAGGCGATCATGGGATTAGCGTTCAAGGCAAGTAATCGGAGGATCGCAGGATCTAGTGCGGCACATGCTTTTTTTAACTGTATAATTTTCAACACTAGTCATATTATTTCATATATTTTACATTTGAAGGGTAATATGATGAAAAGACTTGTGTGTTTGCATTAACATTTGTTGAATTTCTAATGTTATTTGGTTGTTTGCTAATTTCTATTATCACGGAAATATTATAATTACAACTATCGACCAAATGCATAAAATTTTCGTAAGAATATATGCCTATCATGATTTCCGAAATCCCTTATACCTGCAATAGGGTAAGATACCGAGAAATACTTTGCACCTGGACGGTTCGATCTGGAGACACAGGTTTCCAGGACGAAGGACAGGCTTCGAAAGCCCATGTCAATCAGCGATATACAATGAGTTGTACTATGTCAGAATATGAGGGTAATGTACGAGTAATCGTCGAATGTGGTTTCGTCATTACAAGCTGCAGGAATATATTTTCGAGACATACACGGAAATTACGAATCAAAACGGCATGTACCAAATCGAATGAAATAAAGTTCTCCCACATGCACAAGGTATCCTTCGAATTTCGAAGGAAAATCAAAACTTGTTGACATTTTGAAAAAATTCTCTTTATTGCCAAGATTTGAATGCGAACCATATATAACGCAAGGTTTTCACAAATGTCAGTGCCCGAAACTGGCGATGTACGATTCAGTGTGTTTTAATAACATCGTCACGAGAAGCAATTTCTTCTTCGTTGTCAATCAAATATAAACAAATTTAAAGGCTCTTAAAAAACTTTTTATATTGCCCATGGAAATAAGTCACAGAACAGTTGTTGTAATGACAGAAATTAGTAAACAGCCAAATAGCATCGGAAACTGAAAGAAATTTCGTGCAAATAGACGTTTTCGTTATATTACCTTTCAAATGTAATACGACTGCTGTTGAAAATAAATACAAATGCTAAAAAAAAAAGAAAAAAGTAATATAAACTGGACTCCATCCACTGATCCCTGATCCACCGATTACGGAGCTTATTTTGCATTTTGTCCGCTATTATTCGATTTATTTGGTCGTAGCTGACGTAACATGACATCCGTTGAAGTTCGTTGTTTATCCTTTCATCAGTTTTTTTTTATTACAGAGACCAGACAGATTTCTGACCGAACACGCTGAGCTACCGTGCCAGGAAGCGTGAACGTTAACTACATGACCGCCGCCAGCTGCAGCGCACCGGTACCTCACTGAAGCGTAAAACTTCTGCGATTTTCTAGAAATCGCTTTACTACTTGCACATTATGCTGTAATAATGGAATAACAAAGGTGTACAGAGTAAGAAGTAAATCCGTGATACGAACTTCGCGGCCTCTCCTTGTTAGTATTTATTGTCGTTTATCATCATTTCCTCTTCAACGAGCTGCGTTTATTGCGTTTTGATTGTTTGCGATTGATTTCAAAAAGTAAGGCTTCACACACTCTGAGAATCCGCGGCCCACCGAACGTTGGCTGGGGTAAGGAAGCACGCTTATGACGTTTGAGCTAAGTACAGCTATTGCCATGGTACACAGACACCGTTTATTTTACATTTTATGCGAGTCTTTTGCCCTTTTGGGCGTTCTGTATTAATGTTGGAGCATGTCTCTTTAGGCAGTTTGCAGTTTTAGTGTGTTCCAAAGAAGGCGTGGCTATCCGTGCCGAAACCCTGGTCAAAATCCGGTTTCTATTTGCAATCAAGCCGTATTCTTTAAAATTATTAAATTATTCAGGATTGCTGACGCGCTGCAATGTTAAAAGTTCTCGGATTCCCTTTGTTTTGTTTCAGGTGCCAAATAATTACCAGAAAAGACTACAGTTCAAGATAGGGTCCACTGCATGGCACAGTATCCGAAAACGAAATCATTCATTCAATTTCAAAGAAATTTCCGACGCGAATTTCAAAGCAAGCCACCAGACATTAACACAGCTGAAACTTGGAGATGACAAGCTCCTAATGACAAGGAATGTAAAAAAACAGGTTCTGGCAGAAAACGCACGTTTGATGAAACTTGTGTCGCTAGATGGAATACTGGGACTGGGTCGAGCTGAGAGTGGTCTGTTGCCCTTTACAGTTTTATCTGACAAATTCTCAAAATTGATTTTACGACAAATATTCAGTAAATTTATGTAGCACCGTTTAAATCGTAATATATTTAACAATTCAATGCTGATGACAGCCACAATCAAATTCCACAACTTAAAGAAGGCCTAATTCATAATTTAAAAAAAAACGTATAATGCACGCGTGGCAGTCCGAAATATCTTAAAACACAAGAGGAACAACGTCTTTGAATAATTCTACAAGTTTGTAATCACGAAAATTCTCCAACGGCAGTCAGCGAGAAAATACACTTAGTAAAACGGTCTGAAATATGTCTAAGTCCAACTATACAAGGAGTGTTGTTCTGAACACAAAAATACTGAACAATAACGGTGATTACTCTTGCATAGAACTTACGTAAAAGTTATGTACAGCGTTTAGTCACTAAAGGAACTTCAGTCAGCATACTATCCGTCCAGATGCTACGGATACCAAAACACCTCCAGGTACCTTAATTCGCCAAGAAATATTAAAACTCCTTACCAATTTAAAATTTATATTCGGAGCTGATTAACTAGAACACTTTAAACAAAGGAAACAGTCTTGCGACAGAGTTAGGTGGGAAAGAACCCAATTCAGTCAAGGGGACTTTGAAACCAACATAATATGAAAATGTTGCCACTATATTTGCCCCCTTGCCGAAATAAAAAGTACAGAACTTGAGCAGTGTGCCGAATACTGCTGTACTTACTGAATGACACAGTGAGGTGACAAAAGCCACGGGATAGACATACATGCACATGCAAATGGCGGTAGTGTCGCGTAAACAAGATGTAAAAGCCCAGTGCAATGGCGGAACTGTCTTTTATACTCAGGTGATTAATGTGAAAAGGTTTGCGAATGATTATAGCCGCATGATGGAAATTAGCGCCAACGCGAAATCGTAGTTGGATCCGGACACATGGGACATTCCAATTCGGAAGTCTTTACTGAATTCAGTAATCCGAGATCAACAGTGACAGGTGTGTACCGAGAATACCACATTTAAAGCATTACCTCCCACCATGCGCAATACAGTGCGGTTGACCTTCACGTAATGCCCAAGAGCAGCGTTCTTTTGCGTAGAGTTGTCAGTGCTGACAGACGAGCAACACTGTGTGAAACAGTCGCAGATACCAATGTGAGACGTACGACGAACATATCTGTTAAGACTGTGTGGCGAAATTTGGCGTTAGTGGGCCACGGCAGCAGATGACCAACGCGAGTGCCTTTATCAACAGCACAACATCGCCTGCAGCGCCTCTCGTGGGCCCGCTACCATATCAGCTGGACCGTGGATGAGTGGAAAACCGTAGCGTGGTCAGATCAGCGTCGATTTCAGTTGGTAAGAGCAATAGTACAGTTCTAGCGTGGTGTAGACCCCTCGAAGCCATTGACCAAGATTGTCAACAAGGCGCTATGCAAGCTGGTGGTGACTGCATAACGGTGCGTGCTGTGTTCATATTGAACAGACCTCTGGACATTTGGCTACTAGGAGACCATTTGCAGCCATTTGTGGGTGTCATGTTCCCAAACCACTATGGAATTTTTATGCATGACAATGCGCCATGTCACCGGGTCACTGTTCGCAACTGGTGAAGAACATTCTGGACAGTTCGAGCGAATGATTTGGCCACCAAGATCGGTCGACATGAATCCAATCAAACTTTTATGGGACATAGTTGGGAGGACATTTCATGGACAAAATCCTGCACCAACAACACCTTCGGAATTATGGAATTTGGCGTTAGTGGGCCATGGCAGCAGATGACCAACGCGAGTGCCATTATCAACAGCACAACATCGCCAGCAGCCTCTCTCGTGGGCCCACTACCATATCAGCTGGACCGTGGATGAGTGAAAAACCGTAGCGAGGTCAGATCAGCGTTGATTTCAGTTGGTAAAAGCTATGGTAGAGTTCTAGAGTGGTGATAGAGATAGAGATATAGCATGGTGAGGGATAGAGAAAGTATTAAAATCGCTCAAAAGAGGAAAGGCCGCTGGACCTGATGGGATACCAGTTCGATTTTGCACAAAGTACGCGAAGGAAGTTGCCCCCTTTCTTGCAGCGGCGTACCGTAGGTCTCTGGAAGAGCGTAGCGTTCCAAAGGACTGGAAAAGGTCACAGGTCATCCCCGTTTTCAACAAGGGACGTCGAACAGATGTGCAGAACTATAGACCTATATCTCTAACGTCGATCAGTTGTCGAAATTTGGAGCACGTATTATGTTCGAATATAATGACTTTGCTGGAGACTAGAAGTCTACTCTGTAGGAATCAGCATGGGTTTCGAAAAAGACAATCGTGTGAAACCCAGCTCGCGCTATTCGTCCACGAGACTCAGAGGGCCATAGACACGGGTTCCCAGGTAGATGCCGTGTTTCTTGACTTCCGCAAGGCGTTCGATACAGTTCCCTACAGTCGTTTAATGAACAAAGTAAGAGCACATGGACTATCAGACCAATTGTGTGATTGGATTGAAGACTTCCTAGATAACAGAACGCAGCATGTCATTCTCAATGGAGAGAAGTCTTCCGAAGCAAGAGTGATTTCAGGTGTGCCGCAGGGGAGTGTCGTAGGACCGTTGCTATTCACAATATACATAAATGACCTTGTGGATGACATTGGAAGTTCACTGAGGCTTTTTGCGGATGATGCTGTGGTATATCGAGAGGTTGTAACAATGGAAAATTGTACTGAAATGCAGGAGGATCTGCAGCGAATTGACGCATGGTGCAGGGAATGGCAACTGAATCTCAATGTAGACAAGGGTAATGTGCTGCGAATACATATAAAGAAAGATCCCTTATCATTTAGCTACACTATAGCAGGTCAGCAACTGGAAGCAGTTAATTCCATAAATTATCTGTGAGTATGCATTAGGAGTGATTTAAAATGGAATGATCATATAAAGTTGATCGTCGGTAAAGCAGATGGCAGACTGAGATTCATTGGAAGAATCTTAAGGAAATGCAATCCGAAAACACAGGAAGTAGGTTACAGTACGCTTGTTCGCCCACTGCTTGAATACTGCTCAGCAGTGTGGGATCCGTACCAGATAGGGTTGATAGAAGAGATAGAGAAGATCCAACGGAGAGCAGCGCGCTTCGTTACAGGATCATTTAGTAATCGCGAAAGCGTTACGGAGATGATAGATAAACTCCAGTGGACGACTCTGCAGGAGAAATGCTCAGTAGCTCGGTATGGGCTTTTGTTGAATATTCGAGAACATACCTTCACCGAGGAGTCAAGCATTATATTGCTCCCTCCTACATATATCTCGCGAAGAGACCATGAGGATAAAGTCAGAGAGATTAGAGCCCACACAGAGGCATACGGACAATCCTTCTTTCCACGAACAATACGAGACTGGAACAGAATGGAGAACCGATAGAGGTGGTCAGGGTGCCCTCCGCCACACACCGTCAGGTGGCTTGCGGAGTATGGATGTAGATGTAGATGTAGATGGATAGCTGTACGGGCAGCATGACTCAGTACCTCTGCAGGGGACTTCCAACAATTTGTTGAGTCCGTGCCGCGTCGAGTTACTGCACTACGCTGGGAAAAGGAGATCTGGCACAATATTAGGAGGAATTGCACGAATTTTTTGACCTCAAGGCGCACAGCAACGTAATTTCAAACCAATCTACGGAACACACAGTAATCAGAAATCAGCCTAGTGATGGCAATAAACGTTGCACCTAGAGATCACTGCGTCCTACTGGTTACGTTAGGAGAGGCATAACCACCAGTAGCCACGGAAAGTTAGAGCAGCCCTGTCATGTCAAACACTAGCACAGGGTAAGTCGCTGTCTCCTCTCGTGCCTTAGAGCAACAGGCCAGAGAGATAGCCCTAAAGCAAACTGTACCCGACGTTCAGTACAACTCTTCCCCTTGATAGCCGGCCGACTTGATCACGGCCGCCCAGGCGTACAGTCAAATCCATACGGCCCGTTTATCGGACGTTGTCGCCAGGTTTCTCGTTCTGGAGACTTCATCGTCCTCTCCGCACTCTCGATAGCAGATCTCGTCCAGCGCCTCGCGGTAACGCCCGTGTTGCGGCACTTCGAAGGGTAGTGCACTCAAGAAGTCGTACCGCAGTGCCACCCGCTCCGTTTTGCATAGCTGTGCTGAGTGATGTCCGACGAAGGAACAAATTCGTAGAGGAGGACAGAGACACCTCCGAATAAAGCACATCTGTGGCATCACACATCGATACCACTTCACGGATGGCATACAATTGGCAATGGAATTTCAAGTTTCTGTCAGACGTCGATAGCGGTCGTCCGGGATACAATGGACCCAATGGTGCACGCCCACTGAGCCACGTCTCCAGCGGCTTGAACACGAGTGCCCTCTGCTGCAGTACTGTAGAAGGGGCAGTGGTCGCCTCACGCCTCACTCGTGCTTAGTACAGTGAGGCTCGGCCTTGTTGACATCGAGAGTTGGACTTCATTTCTTGCTGCATTATTTGTAATGAGTCCTGATACGCTTGGAGAAATACAAGTTAAGTACACCTTCTGCTTGTTGTGTTTCTATCTATATCCGGATCCCGCTCCAGCTACTGCCGGGTCTGTGTGCTGACGAGTCCTCTCCATTTGGCTCGGTCCTCCCACCACTTTTCTTACTCCACTTGCTGCCAGGTCACACCTCTCCTTTCCACAGATTTTCTCACTCCCATTTTCCACCGTGTTCTTGGGCGCCCTCTAGGTCTTTTTCCATCCATCTTTAGTTCTTTCATAATTTTGGGGAGTGTCTGCCCATGCATGCTCTTAAGATGCCCATACCATCTTAATATCTTTTTTTTTTCAATTTCTTCTCTCATACTTTCTTGTTTGAGGCCCTTTCTAATCTCTACATTCCTTACTCTGTCCATTCTTGTTTATCCCTTAACTGCTGTGAGGAATTTCATTTCCCCTGCTTGCACTCTGCTCCAATCCCTTTCTGTCATTGTCCATGTTTATCCACCATAGGTTACATTGGAAAGTAATAATTTTTATACATAAGGAGTTTCGATTTTTCTGAAACTTCCTTATTCCAAAACAGGCGTTCTTTTGGCAGATTAAAACTGTATGCCCGACCGAGACTCGAACTCGGGACCTTTGCCTTTCGCGGGCAAGTGCTCTACCATCTTTTTTTTATTTTTTTTATTTTTTTTTATTTCTTTTTATTTTTTTAATTCGAACCTGCGACCGTAGCGGTCACGCGGTTCCAGACTTTTTTTTTTTCGGGTGAGTGCTCTACCAACTTTTTTTTTTAATTTTTTTTAATTTTTTTAAGTGTTCTACTAATTATTTTTTTTGTTTTAGAAAACAAATAAAAACCTCTTGGGTATGAAAATAAAAGACGACGTTCTTCATAAAATAACACAATATTCTTTGAAAACGTAAAACATAAAAGGTAGCTATATTTCCGCAACGGCCTTCTTTTGTATTTTTATGTTTTTTGTTAACATAAATGAGTATACAGTCTCACCATCAGCAGCTTTTTTTTTTTTTTTTTTTTTTTTTTTTTTTTTTTTTTTTTTTTTTTTGGGAGCACAAGAGAAAGAAAACAAATAGGCTGCAGATAGAGAGCTATGTGTGGAAAGGATAAACATGTGTAAGGAGAAAAAAAAACTTAGAAGAGGAGGAGAAAAGAGAAGTGAAATAAAATAGGAATACTTTCCGCGCCATGCTCCACTTTGGCGCGCCATTAGAACAAAATGCATTCTATCATTGACCATTGAAGGGGAACGTGGGATCGTCCAGTCTTGGCTGGCACGGTTCGCTCAGATTCCAGCTTTGAGGCGGGTTGGTGAAAATGCTCTGTAAATAGTTCGCGAAAGTGGCCCGATAGTGTCGATGCCGGCGAAGGGTGTGGTGATGTACGTGGAGGCGTGTCCAAAAGTCCGCCGGATCGACAATGTCGTCCCGGAAGAGGTAGTTGACAGCCATGCCACTGATCCATGTGATGGCGTGCCACTTAGCCGATGGAAAGTAGGTCGTGTCGGGATATATCATCATTGTGGGAGAAACGTGATGTGGTGGTACTCGGAGGTAGAAAGCCACAATCTTCTGTACGAGGGTCCAGACAGCTGCTGCTGGCCCACACTCAAAACGATGTAAATCGGTATCTTCGACATTGCACTTGAGGCACAGGGGTGAGTCCACCAGTGCGATGCGATGCAGTTTCTGTCTTGTAGTATACTTGCCGTTGACGAGAAGGTACCACATAGAGGTGGTGTCAGTGGTGTGATACGGTTGGTGGATCGTTTTCCAAACTGTAGGCCATGAAACCTGGGGGTGACGTGTTTCGACGGGGTTGCGGGGTGGAGACTTTCGGAGAAGGCGGTAGATGTCGCGGGTGGTCGTCTTCCTGGTCCTGGGGAGCTCGGTGCATATGTAGCTGTACTCCAAAAAGAAACGGCCGATGTGTGACATCGGAGGTGGGATGTGTGCCAAAGACGTCGGTGGGCGTCTCGAAACAGGTGCGAGCTCGGTGGTCAACATTCCAGTAAAACTAGCATTTTGGCTTTTCCATAACCGGAGCATAGTATTGGTGTAAAGTGCCGTAGTCCTGGCTCTCACATTAACCAGATCGAGGCCACCATCCCGCTTCGGTAAGGTGAGAGCTTCATACTGGACTTTGAAGATGTGTCCAGAACAAATGAAATAGCCGAATGCCGCCTGTAACCTGGCCGCCATTGTCGCAGTGATGGGCAGAATCTGCGCTATATGGGGTATCCGAGCCGCCAGATGGGTATTGACGAAGGTGACTCTCTGGCACATATTCAACGGGCGTAGTATGTGATTTTGTATGTTGGCCCGGATGCGTTGCAGCAGCGCCCGAAAATCAATCGCCGAGGTGCGGCGAATGTCTCGGGTGTACACCAATCCGAGACAACAAAGGGTATCCACCAGTTGAAATGGAACTACGCTGTCTGCGGGAAGGCCGCGGCCGATCTTCATGGCGCATGATTTTGCCACGTTCATAACGCTCCCTGCCCCTGCACTGTAACGGGTAATCCACTGCATCGCAGCTTGTACGTCAGCCGCTGAACGTACGACGAGGGCCAAGTCGTCCGCATAAGCTCGGCAGCGGAACATATGATCTCGGAGTGGAATACCTGTCAAACGTCGCCGTAATCCGCAAATGAGTGGTTCCATCGCAATGGCATAAAGCACCGTCGACAATGGACAACCCTGCCGTACTGATCGTTCAATCCGTATAGGTTCCGTAAGTCTGCCGTTGACGAGAAGTCTGGACGTTGCTCCACGAAGGAGCCGCATAATCACCTGCGTGAACGTCGGGGGAATTGCCATTCGGTCCATCACTGCGTTGAGGAATGCATGATTGACGCGGTCAAACGCTTGTTTGAAGTCGATGGAGATTAAAGCGCCTGGCAGTCGCGAGTGTGTTGCCACAGCGATCACATCTCGATATTCACTGAGGGCTGTCTGTATATTACGATCGCCGCCTAAGGATGTTTGTTCGTGGGAAACAATGTCCCGTAAGACACGTTTGAGTCGCACTGCTAGAAGGCGTGTGAAAATCTTGAAGTCCGAATTGAGTAACGTGATCGGCCGATAACTGTCGAGTCGTGTTCCTCCTGCGGGTTTCGGGACTGGTACAAGTAAGCCTTCCATGAACATTGGTGGCGGGTTCGCCGCGCCGGACAAAAGTTCCCAGTACATGTCCCTCCATCGTGGCATCATCAAATCTTGGAAGGTTCTGTAAAATTCAAGAGGTAAACCATCCGGGCCGGGAGATCGATTCAGAGACCCCTTGGCCACAGCGCCTTGGACGTCGTCGGTGGTCACTTCAGCAGTCAGGAGGGTTGCAGCTGCTGCGTTTAGAGTACCAAGTGTCTCCTGGGCAACCTCAGCAATTGCCTCTGCACCGGCAGGTACTTCTTGATAGAAAAGTCTATAGTGCGTTGTGAATGCATCCGCAATGGTAGCTTGCGAAGTCAGCCGTCGTCCATCAGGTAAGTCTAAAGTTGTCATTAAAGCCTGTCGGCGTCGACGAACATTTTGAACAATATGATGCATAGAAGGTTCTTCACCGTTAATCCTGTCTTGGCTGCGGGCTCGTACAATGGCTCCCTCTAGACGGCATCTGGTCAAGGATAAAATCTTTGCCTTGATGCGTTGAGCTTCTTGGAGGCGATCCGGGGATGGAGGATGATCCATGAGTTCACGTAGAGCGCTATAGTAGAAATCAGTTGTATGGTGATTCCACCTGGCTTTGTCTCTGCCATAGCGTGTCAATGTGCGTCGGATGGCCGGTTTGGCGCACAGCAACCACCACTGCAGTGTGGTCTCGTAACGCATAATGCGTCGAACACAGGTGTGCCACGTGTCGGTGACCTGTTGTCGACATTCAGGGTCCCGCAGTAGCGCGACATTGAGTTTCCAAGGTCCTGCACTGCGCCATATAGATTGTCGACGTAGGTTCATGGTACAGATATAGATGTCGTGATCCGAAAAGGCAGACGGCCAACGTTCCGCGTCGAGGAGATCTGATTTTAGAGCGTTAGAGATGTATATTCTATCAAGTCGGCTGGCGGAGTGGCTCGTGATGTGTGTATACCCCGGGCGGTCGCCGTGTACCACTCGCCAAGTGTCGAGGAGACGAAGGCGGCGGACGAGGAAGCGAAGTTCGGGACATGTGGTGAAATGAGGGTATTGGTCTGTGCGCTCGAGAACACAGTTGAAATCTCCACCTACGATGAGATGATCGTATCGACCGAGGAATAAAGGCGTTATATCTTCTGCGTAGAAATGGGAGCGATCCCTCCGTTTATCAGTGCCCGATGGGGCGTAGAGATTTATGATTTTGAGTCCTTCAACTGTTATGGCCACCCCTCGCGCTGTTGGGAGGTATGCGACATCGGAAACTGCAATTCCTTCTCGGAGGAGGATGGCTGCGCCTGAGTGTTCCATAGCTGCAGGGGCGGCGTACGTCTCATATCCATAACACCCAGTCCAAGTCGCTGTTCTCAGTTCTTGTAACAGGGCGATGTCGATGTCCGCTGCTCGTAGCGTGTCACGGAGCAGTTGAAGTTTAGCGTGGGAGCCGATATTATTAGTATTGATAGTAGCTATTCGGTACGCCTGATGAGAGATCCGTGCTGCCGATAGGTTCGTAGCTGGTGAAGATTGTTGTGGTGGATGCTGGAAGTCCATAGAAGTCGCAGGAGTCGCCGTAGAAACTTCCCCCATTTTAGTGTTGGTCTAACGGAGAAACAGATCTCATTTCCGCATCAGATGGAGGCGGGAAGTCCGTGTCATCCGCCCATGAAAGGTGTCCGACAGGTTTGACATCGGCGAGAGGTGGCAGCGCTGGCCGAGTCGGCTCAATGGCGTCGGTGACAACAGGCGTGCTATGTTCCATAGCTTCTGGGCGCGGGGCTTGCGCACGATCTCTGTTGGCCGGTTCACCGTCTTGTGGATGACGCGTCTCCGTGGCAGAGGAGAAAGTGTTATCGTGTTCTCCGTCGGAGTGATGTGGCATCTCTTCGTCCTGCGGAGGGGGTTCAATAGTCGAGTCTGATGTCTTGCGGCGTTTTTTTCGTCGTTTGGGCGACTTCTGCTTTCGGCAATGAGTTTCGGTGTCTGAGGAAGGAAGAGATTCACGTCGTTCCGGTACAAAAGCCGCGGGTGCTGTGATGCGGTCTTCATTCTCCAGAACACTCTCATTGGTATCCTTGTGATCTTCTATCGTTGGTGTATCCGGCTGTTGGACATGTTCACGGGCGGCATCGCCGGTGTCAAGGTGCTGGGACGCCTCCGGGTGTATCGGACCAGAGAGAAGCTCATGAACGGCGCCTTGTGAGGGCTGGACGTGCAGTGTCGCCGCATAGGTGACGGGAAGGGTGGTCGTGGTTCTGTCGGTGGTCGTATCGTCGGGCCGTAGTTGTGTGATGCGGCGTTGCAGGCATTCATTACGGACGTGTCCTTCTTTGCCACAACCGGAACATGTTCGAGGTTGTCCGTCGTATATGACCACCGCACGGCAGCCGCCGATAGAAATGTACGATGGAACGTGCCGTTTGAGATCGATTCGGACTTGTCTCACACCATTAAGTACCGGATACGTCGTAAACTGTGCCCATGTCTCGGCTACGTGGCTCTGGACTTTTCCGAACGGGCTTAGCGCCGCGATGACTTCATCTTCATTCACCTCGAAAGGCAGTTCGAATACACGGATCGTCCGAAGGCCAAGTCCTGCATGGTCGACATCCACAGGCCCGACGTTTCCGTCGGAGTGCCGAAATTTTAGTCCATGTCGCGTCCTTTGAATGATCTCATTGCAGGCAGCGTCGGAAGTCATCTTAACATAAACGACGCTGCTAATGATCGATAGGTGTATGCCGATGAGTTCGTCACGCGGGATCTTCACGTCTTCGCGTAGGAAGCGTTCGACGGCCAGTGCTTTGGGTCGTGCGTATTCGTTTGAGAAGGTGAACTTAAGAGTGTTCTTTCTGTAAGAGTTGGCCATTACAGCTTGTTCGACTGAGAAGCGCTGTGACGAGGAAGTAAACAAAACACTCCGCGCGCGCAGCGGCGTGGACGGCCGAGCGCGGTGCGCACTGCTGCCCTGCCGAACGCAGACTGACATCGCTCCGTTTTGCATAGCTGTGCTGAGTGATGTCCGACGTAGGAACAAATTCGTTGTGGAGGACAGAGAGACCTTCGAATAAAGCACACCTGTGGTATCACACATCGATACCACCCCACGGGTGGCATACAATTGGCAACGGAATTTCAAGTTTCTGTCAGACGTCGATAGCGGTCGTCCGGGATACAATGGACCCAGTGGTGCACGCCCACTGAGCCACGCCTCCAGCGGCTTGAACACGAGTGCCCTCTGCTGCAGTACTGTAGAAGGGGCAGTGGTCGCCTCACGCCTCACTCGTGCTTAGTACAGTGAGGCTCGGCCTTGTTGACATCGAGAGTTGGACTTCATTTCTTGCTGCATTATTTGTAATGAGTCCTGATACGCTTGGAGAAATACAAGTTAAGTACACCTTCTGCTTGTTGTGTTTCTATCTATATCCGGATCCCGCTCCAGCTACTGCCGGGTCTGTGTGCTGACGAGTCCTCTCCATTTGGCTCGGTCCTCCCACCACTTTTCTTACTCCACTTGCTGCCAGGTCACACCTCTCCTTTCCACAGATTTTCTCACTCCCATTTTCCACCGTGTTCTTGGGCGCCCTCTAGGTCTTTTTCCATCCATCTTTAGTTCTTTCATAATTTTGGGGAGTGTCTGCCCATGCATGCTCTTAAGATGCCCATACCATCTTAATATCTTTTTTTTTTCAATTTCTTCTCTCATACTTTCTTGTTTGAGGCCCTTTCTAATCTCTACATTCCTTACTCTGTCCATTCTTGTTTATCCCTTAACTGCTGTGAGGAATTTCATTTCCCCTGCTTGCACTCTGCTCCAATCCCTTTCTGTCATTGTCCATGTTTATCCACCATAGGTTACATTGGAAAGTAATAATTTTTATACATAAGGAGTTTCGATTTTTCTGAAACTTCCTTATTCCAAAACAGGCGTTCTTTTGGCAGATTAAAACTGTATGCCCGACCGAGACTCGAACTCGGGACCTTTCCCTTTCGCGTGCAAGTGCTCTACCATCTGAGCTACCGATGCACGACTAACGCCCGGTACTCACAGCTTTACTTCTGCCAGTACCTCGACTCCTACCTTCCAGACTTTGTAGAAGCTCTCCTTCGAACCATGCAGAATTAGCACTCCTGAAAGAAAGGATATTGCGGAGACATGGCTTAGCCACAGCCTGGGGGATGTTTCCAGAATAAGATTTCATATCAGCGCACACTCCGCTGCAGAGTGAAAATCTCATTCTGGAAACATCCCCCAGGCTGTGGCTAAGCCATGTCTCCGCAATATCCTTTCTTTCAGGAGTACTAGTTCTGCAAGGTTCGCAGGAGAGCTTCTGTAAAGTTTGGAAGGTAGCAGATGGGATACTGGCAGAAGTAAAGCTGTGAGTATGGGGCGCGAGTCGTGCTTCGGTGGCTCAGATGGTAGAGCACTTGCCCGCGAAAGGCAAAGGTCCCGAGTTCGAGTCTCGGTCGGGCACACAGTTTTAATCTGCCAGGAAGTTTCACATCAGCGCACACTCCACTGCAGAGTGGAAATCTCATGCAGGTGTCTTATTGTTTGGCAGAAATTGCCTCCCTTCTGTAACCTCCTATTAATTTCGTTGGTTTTTCTTCCATTACATATTTCACTCCCTAAATAAGTAAAGCTTTCCACCACTCTGAGGGGTGCTCCATTCAAGGTAATATTTCCGTTGGTCCCTTTGTCTCTTCCAAATACCATTACTTCACTCATGTTGTAACTTTATCACCCCATATTACCATATCATCTGCAAAAATCATCTTGTCTTTACTTCTTTGTTAATCATTTCTGCTTCTGCCCATGATGACAGTTGCCACGTAACGCTGTAGCCCACCTCTCCTTACTGTTGTTGAGCACTAAGTTGTACACAACAACAAGAATAGCCAGTCCACCGTCCATCACCGACACAGAAAGAGTTTACAATGTGTTGCTAAGTGAATTCGTTTGCAAATTTACAAATTTCAATCTGTGCAGCCACTGAACCGAAACGACTTGCATTTTCGCTATGAACTTCCTACTGACTTGTTGGACTAGATCAGACAAAACCTCAGCTCTCTAGGAAATGTTGTTTCCTATGACGAAGCCACATTCTGCACATTTGGTAAGGGTAATCGGCACAACATTCTCTTCCAAGTTTCAGGAAACCCCCACCGTTTTCCGGAATGTGACACAGACAGCCAAGGGGTATTGCGTGGTGATGAAAGACAGCATAGATGGACAGTTTCTCCTCATGGAGCAGACAGTATCATGAACAGTTTTTCTGAGCATGCTTCAGAAATTTGCTGTCCCTCAGTCTCTTCCCATTCAGCCAAATATGGCCTTACAGCCCAACGGTGCACCACAGCACTACAGTTAACATGTTTGTAACTTCCTGCGGCGAATGTTTCCACAGTGATGGATAGAAGGTGTAAGCTTTGCTTGTAAATGACTTATGTGATCTCTGCAGAACAACTGTAGATGCAATAGACTCCATCATCCTACTAATGATTTTGCGTTGGTGGTATACCAAGATGACGGTTTGCAGGTGACTACGGAGTGGAATACGGCTACTGCAAATTTAAAGGGGTGCGGCAGAAGCGTGACGAAGACATATCCTCAGGCGGTCGGGGGAGGGGAGGGGGAGAGGGGGGGGGGATGCGCACGAATGATGTCACAGCCCACAGCCAGTAACACACACAGGAGGAAGAACGTCTCTGAATAATTCTTTAATCACGAAAATTCCACAAGGCGGCCAGCGAGTAAGTACACTTAGTAAAACGGTCTAAAATGGTTCAAATGGCTCTGAGCACTATGGGACTCAACTGCTGTGGTCATAAGTCCCCTAAAACGTAGAACTACTTAAACCTAACTAACCTAACGACATCACACACATCCATGCCCGAGGTAGGATTCGAACCTGCGACCGTAGCGGTCGGGCGGTTCCAGACTGTAGCGCCTTTAACCGCTCGGCCACTCCGGCCGGCTAAAGCGGTCTGAAATATCACTAAGTCCAACAACGCAGGGAGTGTTGCGCTGATGTCTTCATACATGTCCTATCTTTTTGTCCTTTGTAATTGGTAGTGTTTGCCACTCGCAAATTTCATCGCTAATTGAGCGGAGAACCTCCTCATCCCTTCTATCCACCTAACTTTCAACATCCTCCTCCAGCACAAATGTCAACCGCTTCTATTCCTTTCGTTTCCCCTTACCGACAGTCCATGATTCACATCCACACAATGCTGTGCTCTAAACACACACTCTCAAAACTGTGTTCCTCAAGTGAAGACCTGTATGTGATGCTAATGGACTTCTTCACCAAGAAGTTCTCTCTTTGCGTGCACTAGTTTGCTTCTTATATCCTCCTTTCTTAGTCCATCTTGCGTAATTTTCCTTCCAAGCTGGCAAAAAACGTTTCTCTTTGTCCATCTGACTTTAAATTACGAATCTTATTTCTGCTACTATTCATTACTTCCATCTTTATTCGGTTTATTCTCAGTAGATGTATTTTTCCATTAGACATATATTTTTTCTATTTTTAATTTCGATGAGGATAACAACTTCATCGCGTAATTTTAACATAGATATCCTTTCAATTTAAGTCCCATTCTTAAATGTTTCTTCGATTTCTGCCATTTCGTCTTTGATGTACAGATTGACCAGTAAGGGAGAAAGACTGCTTCTCTGTCATATAGCTTTTTCAGTCAGAGCCCTTCATTCTTGGTCTTCCATACTTGCTGTTCCTCCTTCATTATTGTACTTACTGCACAATTTCTGTCTTTTCCTGTAGTTTATACCTATTTCTCTGTGAATTTGAAACATATTGCACCATTTTAGGTTCTCGGACTCTTTCCTAGGTCGCCAAAGGCTATGGAACTCCTCGATTTACGTCGAGTCTGGCTTCCATTATCAAGTTTCATGATAAAAGGCGTGCCTGGCGTCTTCAGCTTTCCTATAATCAAACAACTAGACTTCCTGAAAACTTTGTTCCATTTCGATTCTCCTCTACATTATCCCTGTCAACAATCTGACTACAGCCGAGGAGCACTGCTCCGAAAGTTCGTGGCTATTTTTCTCTGTTGTAAGCCTGAAAAAAATTTATTCAACAGTTACATACCTCCTCTCAGTCTTGCTTCGATCAGTCAGTTCAAAAAACATATTGTGAGAACAATGGGAGACAACAGATATGTATGTTATTTATAGAGACAATGAAGCATTTTACAGAATTGGAATAAATGATACCCAGTACGTTAAAGATACATTTGTAGTGTTTCTTTTGGTCGTGGAGCCGGCAAGCGACCGTAGTTGATGCAAATGGCGGCGAACCAAGCAGAGAAATCACTTTCCGTACGGGAATTCGCCCATTCCCAATCGATAGCGGTTGCTGAAAGAGCTTACCGTGGCAGGTTTCACAAGACACCACCAGTTTACTGCGTCAAACTCAAGTGTTACAAGAAATTCGAGGAGCATGGCTATTTGTAGGACGTAATATCTTCGGATCGACTGGGCATCGCAGCTCAGATAGCAGACCGTGGGAATGGCATGATGTTGGAAATGCGACAAAGTACTATCGACCTTGCACAGAATGTAACATTCCTCAGCCAACAGTGTGGAAAACCCTTGGTAAGGGATTAAGAGTGAAGCTTTAAAAATTGCAGCTCCCGAAATTCGTAATCCATGACGACAAATTGCCGCGTGTGTACTTCTGCGTTGATATGTATAAAGAGATAGAAAATGAAGACCCCTCAAGCAAATTAATCTTCAGTGACGAAGCCACTTTTCATCTTTCGAAAAGTAAACCGACAAACCACACTCATAATGTGAGGGACAGAGAATCAACATGCAGCTGTCGAACACATCTCGGATTCCCAGAAAGTCAACATGTTCTGTGAAGTGTCCAATAAGGTATTCCATGGATCCTTCTTATTTTTCGAGAAAACTCAGTTGCATCACCTATACAGGGTATTACAAAAAGGTACGGCCAAACTTTCAGGAAACATTCCTCACACACAAATAAAGAAAAGATGTTATGTGGACATGTGTCGGGAAACGCTTAATTTCCATGTTAGAGCTCATTATAGTTTCGTCAGTATGTACTGTACTTCCTCGATTCACCGCCAGTTGGCCCAATTGAAGGAAGGTAATGGTGACTTCGGTGCTTGTGTTGACCTGCGACTCATTGCTCTACAGTACTAGCATCAAGCACATCAGTATGTAGCATCAACAGGTTAGTGTTCATCACGAACGTGGTTTTGCAGTCAGTGCAATGTTTACAAATGCAGATTTGGCAGATGCCCATTTGATGTATGGATTAGCACGGGGCAATAGCCGTGGCACGGTACGTTTGTATCGAGACAGATTTCCAGAACGAAGGTGTCCCGACAGGAAGACGTTCGAAGCAATTGATCGGCGTCTTAGGGAGCACAGAACATTCCAGCCTATGAGTCGCGACTGGGGAAGACCTAGAACGACGAGGACACCTGCAATGGACGAGGCAATTCTTCGTGCAGTTGACGATAACCCTAATGTCAGCGTCAGAGAAGTTGCTGCTGTACAAGGTAACGTTGACCACGTCACTGTATCGAGAGTGCTACGGGAGAACCAGTTGTTTCCGTACCATGTACAGCGTGTGCAGGCACTATCAGCAGCTGATTGGCCTCCACGGGTACACTTCTGCGAATGGTTCATCCAACAATGTGTCAATCCTCATTTCAATGAAAATGTTCTCTTTACGGATGAGGCTTCATTCCAACGTGATCAAATTGTAAATTTTCACAATCAACATGTGTGGGCTGACGAGAATCCGCACGCAATTGTGCAATCACGTCATCAACACAGATTTTCTGTGAACGTTTGGGCAGGCATTGTTGGTGATGTCTTGATTGGGCCCCATGTTCTTCCACCTACGCTCAAAGGAGCACGTTATCATGATTTCATACGGAATACTCTCTACCTCTGCTGCTAGAACATGTGCCTTTACAAGTACGACACAACACGTGGTTCATGCACGATGGAGCTCCTGCACATTTCAGTCGAAGTGTTCGTACGCTTCTCAACAACAGATTCAGTGACCGATGGATTGGTAGAGGCGGACCAATTCCATGGCCTCCACGCTCTCCTAACCTCAACCCCCTTGACTTTCATTTATGGGGGCATTTGAAAGCTCTTGTCTACGCAACCCCGGTACCAAATGTAGAGACTCTTCGTGCTCGTATTGTGGACGGCAGTGATACAACACGCCATTCTGCAGGGCTGCATCAGCGCATCAGGGATTCCATGCGACGGTGGGTGGATGCATGTATCCTCACTAACGGAGGGCATTTTGAACATTTCCTGTAACAAAGTGTTTGAAGTCACGCTGGTACGTTCTGTTGCTGTGTGTTTCAATTCCATGATTAATGTGATTTGAAGAGAAGTAATAAAATAAGCTCTAACATGGAAAGTAAGCGTTTCCGCACACATGTCCACATTACATATTTTCTTTCTTTGTGTGTGAGGAATGTTTCCTGAAAGTTTGGCCTTACCTTTTTGTAACACCCTGTATAGATACGCTGCAGTTTTGGCTGACGCCGTAACATGAGAGTGACAGCAAAGATTTCATGTTTCAACGAGATAGAGCCCCAGCACACTTCTTCAAATGTGCACGAGTATTCATGTATGACATTTCGCATCACTATACTGGTTGTGTTGTGGCCGCTGACCTGGCATAATCGAGTTGCCACCACAGTCTCCGTATCCGACAAATTGCGATTTTTTATTCTAGTAGAATTACGTAAAAAATAGCGTTTATTCCAACTCATCCATTAAGGCAAAATGATTTGTGACACCGCATCGCAGCATCTGTTCTTACAGTCACTCCTGATATGCTGGATCGGGTAGGACGGAATTGGGCTACCGATCAGATGTGTGTCGTGTGACGAAGGGTGGATACATTGGCTATTTATACACTGTTAAAGGCCATCCTAATTTATATTTTCCGTGATTTCCCTAAATCGCTTCAGGCAGACGCCGGGATTGTTCTTTTGTTCCCTAATCTGATGGAACCGGTGACCTCGCTGTTTGGTCTACTCCTCCAAATCAACCATGTCAGCCCACCATTTGCTCGGCGTAGTGCAGTGTCTCGACTTGGCAAGACCTCAACAAGTCGTTGGAAGGCCCTTGCAGAAATATTGAGCCACGCTGCCTCTATACCCGCCCATAACTGCGAAAGTGTTGCCGGTGCAAGAGTTTGTGCATGAACTGACATCTCGATTACGTCCCGTAAATGTTGGATGGGAATCATGTCGGACGATCTGGGTGGCCGAATCATTCGCTCGAACTGTCCAGAATGTTCCGTAAACCAATCTCGACATCTTGCGGCCTGGTAACACGAGGCATTGTCATCCATGAAAATTTCATCATTGATTGGGATCATGATGAGGCTGTAGACGGTGAATGATAGGTTCACTTGGACCAGAGAACCCTGTCCATTCCATGTGAACACAGCCTACACCGTTATGGAGTCACCACAACTATGCAGATTTGCTTTGTTGACAAGGTGGGTCTATGGCTCATAGCGTCCACGCCACACTCAAAGCCTACCATCAGCTCTTACCAACAGAAATCGGAATCCATCTGATGCGGCTATAGTTTTCCTGTCGTGTAGGGTCCAATCGATATGGTCATGAACCCAGGAGAGGCACTGCAGGCGATATAGTGCAGTCTGCAAAAGCATTCGCGTCGTTCGACTGCTGCCATAGCCAATTAACGCCAAAATTCGCCGCACTGTCATAACGGAAATCCCACATTGATTTCTGCTGTCATTCGCACAGTGTTGCTTGTCTGTTAGCACTGGCAACTCCAAGCTTCTTCTCTCGGTCGTTAAGTGAGTGCTGTGGGCCACTGCGTTGCCCGTGGTGAGTGGTAATGCCTGAAATGTGGTCTCGGAACACTAAATTCCCTAACGATATCCGAAATGGTATGTCCCATGCGTCCATCTCCAACAAGCATTCCGCGTTAAGAGTCTGTTAATTCCCGTCGTGCGGCTATAACCGCCCCAGAAACCTTTCGACATAGATCATCTGAGTACAGTCCGCCCCCAGTAGCTGTGTGGTCAGCGTAACAGAACGTCAATCATAAGGGCCGGGTTGGATTCCCGGCTGGGTCGGAGGTTTTCACCGCTCAGGGACTGGGTGTTGTGTTGTCCTAATCATCATCATTTCATCAAATGGTTCAAATGGCACTGAGCACTATGGGACTCAACATCTTAGGTCATAAGTCCCCTAGAACTTAGAACTACTTAAACCTAACTAACCTAAGGACATCACACACACCCATGCCCGAGGCAGGATTCGAACCTGCGACCGTAGCAGTACCGCGGTTCCGGACTGCAGCGCCAGAACCGCGAGACCACCGCGGCCGGCATCATTTCATCTCCATCGCGCAAGTCGGCCCTAGTCACACGACATTTACATTTACCTGAGTACAAATAACTACTCTTCCAATGCACTGCCATTTTACATCTTGTGTACGCGATATTATCGCCATCTGTACCTGTGCAAATCGCTATCCCGTTACTTTTGTCACCTCAGTGTATCTTTGGGAGTTTGTCTTCTTCCGCACGCTGTATTATTTGTTACTCTGTTCTCGAACATTTATCTGTACCGACTTTTTAAATGTTTCATAGACTATGATTTGCGTGTACTGTGATATTCGCCAGTCGTCCCTTTGCCCCGTCTGCATGTGACCTCTGTGAGACGCTGGTAGGGCAGACACGCGTGACGCGCTGAGGACCACGCCCTTCCCGGGGGCAGTCTGCGCGAGTAACAGTCCGCACCGCTCGCCGGAGCACGAACCCGCGACCCGGCGTGCGGAGAGCACCGAGCGTGACGGCCACCTGCCCGGGGCGGGCGCGGCTAGTTTGTGGTCGGCTGGCTGGGCGGCGTGGCCGGCGAGCAGCTGGTTTTGCACGGGACTCGCTCCAGCCAGCCTTTGGGGTTCGTCACAAAGCGCAGCTGCCCGGACATCACAGAGGCGCCGGTTCAAGCACGGCTGACATTTCCGATACGAGAGTCCTCTGCTAACACATGGACGAAGGTGCCTCTGTGCAGAGCTGCGGTACGCGTACAGAATCTTCAACAAGAAGTCGTGTTACGGCAGAAAGGCAGAACCATTATCTACGTTTATGATGATGTAGAGACGTCCCTCCTCCGAAAACCGACAGAAATAGCTAAACTTGCAAAAAATTACGAGGCACAGGAAGACATCAGCTGAACTGCACATGACAAATACGAGGGTGAGTCAAATGAAAACCTTAAATTTGTAATAACAAATCGAAATTTCATGCCGTTATCCTGTAAGTTGGTAAGCGTGCTATAAACAGCATGCAGAATGGCCTGTAGGTGGCAGCATAGTGCATATGCACACATACCGTCGCAGTATCGGTATAAAGATGGCCGCCCCCCTTGCGACTTGCACCAGGCAAGAACAGCGTTCTGTTACTCGGTTTTTGCGTAGTGAAGGTGTGCAACCTATTGAAATTCATTGACGGATGAAGGTTCAGTACGGTGATGCATGTTTGACACAGCCGCAAGTCTACGAATGGAGCAGAAAGTTCGCAAGTGGTGTGACTTCAGTGGAAGGTGCTCCTCGTCCAGGTCAGGCACAACGAGTTGTGATTCCATATTGCAGCAGTTGAAGCCATAGTGAAGGATAACGGCTGACTAACACTGAATGACATTGCAGAATGTTTACAGATTACTCAAAAATGGCTCAAATGTCTCTGAGCACTATGTGACTTAACTGCTGAGGTCATCAGTCCCTAGAACTTAGAACTACTTAAACCTAACTAACCTAAAGACATCACACACATCCATGCCCGAGGCAGGATTCTAACCTGCGCCCGTATCGGTCGCTCGGTTCCAGACTGTAGCGCCTAGAACCGCTCGGCCACACAGGCCGGCACAGATTAGTCATGAGTCAGCACACAACATAGTGCTCCAGTTTCACGAAGTGCCTGCAAGATAGGTGCCACGGCAGCTCACTCCTGAAATTAGAGAACGACGTGTTGATGCTTGTGAAGAACTTCTTCGGTGGTTTGAACGAGAAGGTGATGGCTTCTTTGCAAGAATCGTTACTGGAGACGAAACCTGGGTTCACTTCCACCAACCAGTAACGAAGAGAGCGAGCAAGGAATGGCGCTATTCCTCATCACCAAAACAAAGAAGTTTCGAACAGAACCATCAGCAGGGAAGGTTATGATGACTCTCTTTTGGGACGAAACAGGCGTCATTTTGGAGCATTACAGGCCTAGAGGGTCCACTGTCACCAGAGCATCATACACGGATCTCCTAAAAAATCATCTGCGCCCTGCAGTCAAACCAAAGCGACGTGGATTGCTGTCAGCAGGTGTTCTTTTGCAACATGACAATGCAAGGCGCCACACTGACCGTACAACAGTTTCAACAATCACAGACCTGCATTTTGAGTGTCTTCCTCAACCACCATACTCACCAGACCTTGCCCCAAGTGATTTCCATACGTTTGGACCACTCAAAGACGCAATGGGAGGAAAGAAGTTCCATTCTGATGAAGATGTACGCCACGCGGTGCATGGGTGGTTGCGCTGACTTCCAAAAGAATTTTTTTCTAAAGGAATTTATGCACTTTGTAAACACTGGAGTACTTGCATTGAGCGTGGGGGAGATTATGTTGAAAAGTGATACAGCTTTGTACCACTTTTGCACAATAAATAATATTTAAAAAAAATTTAAGTTTTTCATTTGACTCACTCTCATATTGGGAACTGAAATACTTATGTTTCTGTACCAGTGCGCCGACTCCTAGACGTTTCTTTCAGTAGGGATGAACTAATATCGTCCGAACTCCTGTAGGATCAATAATTTTCGAGTACTGGTTAATGAACGAGAGACACTGCCTTCTTGCGTACAATAAGTTCGAAATTTGCGTCGGACAGGGACCGGTGCAGATGGCCGTTCAGATATCACTGAGACACGAGAATGTTTTCAATTGTATTGTCTTTCTTCGCAGCCTTTGTGAAGTTGTGTTCGTCGCTCTGGTAGTTGCTATTTGTAAGTTTAAAACTGCGCGTACGGCCGCCTTAAATCCTGCGAGAAAGTCATTGTGATTCAGCCGCCCATTTCTGAGGATTGCGGAAGTGTGGCCATTATTTCGCCAGATTTTATCTACTTCCGAGCATCAACCACGCCCTGAAAATAGGCCTCTTGGGTACAGCTGTTACGAACATAATGATTTCCAACTTGCAACAACAGAGGTAAGTTACGGAGCAGCTAAGGAGGGAAGCAGCTATTCAGCGCGTAACGGTTTCTCAGACAGTGAATGATATAATCAAATTCATAATATACGATGAGCAAGAGGATTGCCTTCTGGTTGGTGGTGATGTTTGGTTTGCGGGGCGCTCAAGTGCGTGGTTATCAGCGCCCGTACAAATTCCCAACCTTTGCTCTGTCCAGTCTCGCCACTTTCATGAATGATGATGAAATGACGAGGACAGCACAAACGCCCAGTCATCTAGAAGCAGGTGTAAATCGCTGACCCCGCAAGGATTCGAACAGGGACCTCGTGCTCGGGAAGCGATAACGCGAACGCGAGACCTTCTTGTTGGATTCAGCTCGCAGAAAGCCAACCCGTTTAGTGAGAAAAGCAGTTGTACCTAAAAAAAAAAAGAGTCGTGTGGCTAGGGCCTCCCGTCGGGTAGACCGTTCGCCGGGAGCAACTCTTTCAATTTGATGCCACTTGGGTGACCTGCGCGTCGATGGGGATGAGATGATGACGATGATGAGGACAACACAACACCCAGTTCCAGAGCGGAGAAAATCTCCGATCCCCGGCCCTTAGGATTGACAGTCTGTCGCGCTGACCACTCAGCTACCGGGGACGGACAGTTGTACATTATTGTAAGGTATTGTGTGTTCTTTTCGATTATTCATCATTCTATTGAAGCATTGAAGACTTTTCTTAAGTGAAATGGAAATTGCGTAATACTTAGTAATTGCTAATTCTCTAGTTGTGATACTTTTTCTTTTCTACGTACTAACGACAGGTGCAAGATGCACAAAAAACCGACATTCACTTCATTACCTCACACTTACTGGTTTCAGTAATACATACGTATACTGTCTCAAAAATTCAGATCAAAGGATGACGTAGAATCGACTAATAAAACAAAAGTGTCTGTCCGCAAGCGGCAAGAAATAAGCATGTCTCTATCATTGTTTCATATTAGGTTCAGTGTGCGCGTTTATCGCAATACTATATGTTAATTGCATGATGAAATATTTGTTTTAATTTTTTCCCAGTTACGAATAATACGTTACCTGTCTTTGAAAGAATGGTTGTAGAATTGAAGTAAAATTTAGTGTGTACATATAAAGTCAAATATGTGTTCACTATCTGCTGGATTTAACTGCATATTAGAAAATTCCTCCTGTTGCCTTTTTCCCTTGTGGATTGCAGAAGCACAGTTGTAGGCTAAAATAAGAATATCAGTGTAATACTCGTGTTCATTTAGTGGAATGTAAAACGCGCAACATTTTCTTCTGTGAAACATTGTCACTCCGTTAACATTTTAAAAAGTAGTTGGTTAAATTCAGTAAAATGTCAATACACTCTCTTTGTACATAACTTTGTAGAATTATATTCTCTTTTTGTAAGTTATCTGTGAAAGAAATAAGGTCTGAGGCACAGATACATTAAAAAGAAAGGTTTAGATAACCACTCACGAGAATAAATTCAGATTCGAGTCACGGTGCGGCACCAATTTTCAACTTTCGCCATTGTATTACACCATCGCCTAGTGCGCCTGGAAGTCGCGAACTGCCGCGCACCCTTTCCCTGTCTTTCCCTATTCTGTATTTCATATAAATGTTTAGAAATCAAATACTTCAAAGCAAACACTACTTACGTGCAGATGTACACTGCAGCAAATGAACCTGTAACACCAGTACAGAGAGCAGATAAAGAAATTTTACTTACCGATATGTTTCTGTTTTTGTCTTTCTTTTTTGTTTTTAGAACTCCTTTTTACCGCAGTAGCAATTATACAAGTATTGTAGGTTCTGTACCGTCTTCCGCGACAGTAATAAATATTTCGCTTTATGTCAAAGTGTATTCAGTGCTCACTGTAAAATTTAGGTTTTCTTAAAAGTCTGTTTGTCAAGATGGTAAACACTTTTCGCGTTTTACACTACTGCTATTAAACAATATTACATTAAAATCAGTATTCGGGACTTTTTGCTGCATACTTAGTTCCCAATCGCATCATCAAAAGGAAGTGCACGAGGTGTATGAAACAAAGAGACACCTAGTGGCAGCGAAGTGCAATGTTCTAAAAATCGAGCACCTATGTGTGGAAAAACGTTATAAAAGAAGTAGGCAGCACAAAAATCGTTAGTAATAATTGTAATTTAATACCGTTTGATAGTAGAAATGTAAAACATAACAGTTTACCATCTTGACAAACAGATTTGTAGCAAAAACAAATTATTACTGTGGCCACTGAAGACTCTTTGAAATAAAGTGAAATTTGTATGTTATATTCCTGAAATACTGAACGTGGAACAGCGACCAATACGATATTGAAGAATTGTATGTTTTGGTTTATAGTCGCAGATTATTTATTTTGCCTAATGTCTATCGGTTTGGATACACAGTATCATCCTCAGGCCAATACCTGTCACGCAGTCATCAAGTTCGCTTGCCAAGAAGGTGTGTCAGATACCCGTAGTTTATTTGAAGCGTGCACTTGGGAAGCAAGATGTGGCAAATAAGTATCGTATGAGGGGCGTTCAAGAAGTAATGCAACACAATTTCTTCCTCGACAATTTTCGGTTGAAAAAATGCGAAATTCTACGTTTTCATCATCTACATCTACATAATGACGCTGTAATTCACAATTAAGGTCCTGGCAGAGGGTTAATCGAACAACCCTCAAGCAATTTTTCTACCGTTGTATTCGGGGACAGCGCGCGGGAAAAATTAACACTTACATATATCTGTGCGGGCTCTGATTTCTCTTATTTTATTATGATGATTGTTCCTCCCTATGTATATCCACACTATGAGAAGAAAGTTGCGGGTGAAATTTCATGAGAAGATCCTGCCACAACGAAAAGTTTTTGGAATATTCCTGCTTCAGCTCCTATAGTTTCATCAAGTTCAGAAAGGTGGGCCGCACGAGGTAGCCGCGCGGTCTTAGACGTCTTGCCACGATTCGAGCGGCTGCCTCTGTCGGAGGTTAGAGTCGGACATGGGTTTGTGTGTGTTGCCCGCTCAGCAGTTAGGTCCCGTAAGACCTTACCACAAATTTCCAAAATTTTCCGAAAGGTGGGTGCGCTATACACAGCCTTCAAAATGGCTACTGTAGCGAGGTACTTTCAAGCAGAGAGCTGTGATTTCCTTTTTCCAGAAAACCAAAGCATTACACTCATAGCTGCGTGGAGAGGCCGCGCGGTTAGAGGCGCCTTGTCACGGATTGCGCGGCCCCTTCCGCCGGAGGTTCGAGGCCTCCATCTGGTATGGGTTCGTGTGTTGTTCTTAGCATAAGTTAGTTTCAGTAGTGTGTAAGTCTAGGGACCGATGAGCTCAGCAGTTTGGTCCCTCAGGAATTTACACACACACACACACACACACACACACACACGGCCGGTCGGTGTGGCCTGGCGGTTCAAGGCGCTTCAGTCTGGAACAGCGTGACCGCTACGGTCGCAGGTTCGAATCCTGCCTCGGGCATGGATGTGTGTGATGTCCTTAGGTTAGTTAGGTTTAATTAGTTCTAAGTTCTAGGCGACTGATGACCTCAGAAGTTAAGTCGCATAGTGCTCCGAGCCATTTCACACACACACACACACACACACACACACACACACACATGACACTCATAGGCGCTTGCAAACATCTACGGATACCTGGCAGTGCACATAAGCACTGTGAGTCGTGAGGCGAAGGGTTTGTTATCATAACAACAAGGTCGCGCAAAACTGTTCGATCTCCTGTGTGCCAGCCAGCCCAGCACAACTGTGACTCCCGTGGTGCTGGAACGTGCAGGCACTCTCATTCGAGGCAATCGACGGATCACAATCAAATACCTCGCTGCACGACTGGACGTCTCTGTTAGTAGAGCTGACACACCCGTCCACCAGCTCGGTATTCAGTGGATGTGCCCGCTGGGTTCATCGTCGCCTAACAGAGGACAATGAAGAGGAACAGCGAACCATGTGTGCGGAATTTCTTGTGCGTTAGGAGTCTGATCGCGACAATATTTTGTCGAACATCGTCACAGGCGATGAAACGTGGGTTCATCACCTCGGACCGGAAACAAAACGGCAATCCAGAGGGTGGCATGACACCATCTTTCCTCCGAAGAAAGCGTTCAAAGCCACACCATCAGCCGGTAAAGTGAAGGCGACGGTCTTCTGGGACTTCTGGCACTTCGAAGATGTTATTCTGTTTGATGTCCTCCCTCACGGTTCAACGATCAACTCTCAAGTGTATTGCGCTTAACTCAGGAAATTGCAGAAGCGACTTGAGTATTTTCGTAGCCACGAAAAATGCAAACGAACTTCTCCTGCCGGCCGGTGTGGCCGACCGGTTCTAGGCCCTTCAGTCTGCAACCGCGTGACCCTTACAGTCGCAGGTTCGAATCCTGCCTTGGGCATTGATGTGCGTGATGTCCTTAGGTTAGTTAGGTTTAAGTAGTTCTAAGTTCTAGGGGACTGATGACCTCAGATGTTAAGTCCCATAGTGCTCAGAGCCATTGGAAGCTTTTTTTTTTTTTAACTTTTCCTTCTCCACGACAACGCAAGGCTTCACACATGTCTGCGCACCCGTGAGGATCTTGCAAAACTTCATTGAACTGTTCCTCCTCATGCACCCTACGTCCGCAGCTCGTGGTGTGGCGGTGGCGTTCTCGCTTCCCGGGTACGGGGTGCTGAGTAAGATACCCGGCGGGGTCAGGGATTTTCACCTTCCTCGAGATGACTGGGTGTTTGTGCTGTCCTTATCATTTCATCCTTATTCCTGAAAGTGGCGAGAGTGGCCTGAGCAAAGGTTGGGAATTTGTACGGGCGCTGAAGACCGCGCAGTTGAGCGCCCCACATAGCAAAACTTCATCATCATCCACCCTACAGCCCGTATCACGAAGCCTTCCATCTGTTTTGCCCGGCGATGGAGGCATTCCGTGGCAAGCAGTACGTGGATGATGAGAAGGTTACTGATGCAGCGAAACATTGTGTCCGACGTCGGTCAGCAGAGTGGCACCATGCGCGCATACACGCCCTCTCATTAAGGTGGCGTAAGGTTGTCGTATCGAACGGAGATTATGTTGCAGAATAGGATTTTGGAATCAAAACATTGGGAAATAATATGATGTATTGGATTCCTGAATAAAGCCAACCAGGTTTCAGAAAAGAAAGTGATGCATTACTACTGATCTCACTTCGTATATTTTACACATGTTCATTGGAAGGAATTTTGACGACTTCGTGCCAGGGGATGGCTTGAAGATGTTATTGTTTACCGGAAACGCTAACCAGTAGGCAAAATAAATAATTTGCGACTGTAGACTAAAACGTGTAAGTTTTCAAAAATCCTATTGTTTAAATGATACCTGCATTACAGTCACAAAAGACGGCATGTAAACTATATCGTAGTTACTTATTGAGCATCTAAGTATAGTAAGAAGAATACATAAATATATGAAATGTAGCACAGATAGCTGTCATTTCTGGAGCAACAATATCTTTAATGCGGCTGGGATGCCAGATAGCACTCGTCATCGCCATACGAACTGCTCTTGGATGGCAGATACGGGTCTGACCTTCCATGCTTCTTCAACTCTTTGCCAGAGCTCATCAATCGTACTGGCTGCTGAGTGATGGGGTGACGTTATCTCGTAAGCTCACGACCACATGCTTTCAGTGGGTGAGAGATTTGAAGACCATTGCTCGGGTATGTATTTATTCCAATTTTCTATTAGTCTGTCTCCTTCTTCCCCCTCTGCTGTACCTCTCCTCTTTCCCCTCTCTCTGTCCACCTCCTCCGTCCCCACTCTCTGTTCACCTCCACCTACCATCCTCTCTGTCCGTCTCCTGCTGCTCGTCTCTCTATTTGCTCCTTTCATCTCTCTTTGTCCATCTGTTCCTGCTTCCTCTGTCCATCCCCCTTTCCTTCTCTGTACATCTCCCCTTCTCCCTCTGTCTGTCTCCTCTTTCCACTTATCTCCTCCTCCTCACTAATTCCATCACCTCCTACCCCTCTATCTGCCCATCACTTCCGCCTCTCCCTGCCTGTCTCCTCCCTCCTTTCGCTGTTCATCACCTCTTCTCTCTTCTGTTTGTCCACCTCTTTCCTTTCTCTGCCTCCGCACTCTTTTCTCTATCCTTCTCCACAATTCCCCTCCCTCTCTCTCTGCCCATCTCTTCCTTCTCCTCTTATCTTTGTCTACCTTCTCCTCTTTCCTCCTTCTCTTCTCCCCTCTCCCTATCCATTTACCCTTCCTTTTCTCACTGTCTATTCTTTCTCTCCTCATATCTGTGTCTCCTACCCCTTTTCTGCCCGACCGTCCCCTTCACTCTCCACATTAGCACTCACCACTTTGGCATGAGCTGTTTACGTGTGCCTTTGTCCAACTGTGTGTGTGTGAAATAAATTTCATGTATATTTAACGTATATGTAAGCATATAGCGCCTGTATCTCTAGAAAATTTTACCCTGCAGTTTCGATTTTACGCAGCTCAGTGCATTTAATGTCGTATGTATCGTACAGAATTGTAATTTTGGACGTAGATCCCGAGGTATATTCGTCTACTGTCTGCTAAATGAGACGTGAATATAGTAAGTAGTAAAGAAGTAATAAATTAAAACGACATGCTTCAGGCGGCAGTTTTACTGCGTGAGCAGAGAAAATGTAGTAAGCGATAAACCCTTTTTTTCATTTTCATCGTTCTGTTAATTTTCAGAGACAAAACTTTCCATAAAAGTTTGAAACTTTGCGTAAAGTTTGTTGAAAGTAACGAAGTGCCCTCTTTCTCAGATACTGGTTGAATAAAGTATAGGTTATCGTGCGTCCTTGAATACCCTGCTTTTTCACCGCACCCCCACTCTTTTGATAGGTAGGTTGCTCAAACCGCCACAGCGATTCTTTCCAGACGGTAAATGATATATGTACTAAGTCTTGTTGAAATCGGTCCAGTGGCTTAAGGAGGGATGTGGAACATACATGAAAACATACACACATATATTGAAACACACGAATGTACATCCTTTTTTATAATACGTGTAGATTTCAATGGTGTCCAAGCATGTAGTACACCTCATGCTAATTTGAATTTTGTTGCACGCCACCTGTTTTAATTATCCAGCAGTGTACCTTCAGACTTTAACAGAATTTTGTTCAGCAGTAATCGAATAGATAAAAGAGAGAATAACACAATGAGGATAGAATGAAGCTACATGTAAATTCTTTCCGATTGTTACTAATGACGTAAGTAAAATTGTAAACCAGCCTCGTTCAGCAGAAGGAAAGTAAAATTTAATAAAGAAAAAAATAATTAAAACGATGTCACGGTAGATACACAGGTAGGAGACAGCTTAATGCCAATATTTGCCGATGTCCTCGAGATTATGGATGGGAAATGAGAATATAATAATACAAAGAATGAAATGCGATATCGAAAATAATTTAGATTGAAATTAGCAAGAGGTGTACAGAAACCTTGTGGGAATGCATGTGCAGGATGTATAATGGAATATAGAAAAACATGGTATTAGAAATTTTGACAATGAGCACTAGATGATAAACACAATTTCGGAAAAGTATAATATCCAAAGACAACAAACTTCTTCTACTTGGGAAAAAAACTGCATATACAGGGTTTTAGTAAATTCCCGTCACGAACTTCTAGGACTTGTAGAGGGCAGTGAGTACATAGTAGTTTGAATATTGACCCATGTCCAGAAACGTCATCCAAAGAAGCCACAGAGCGTTGAAGTTATAGCAGCCGGCGCCTGTAAATGTATGTATATACGGAGTGATTCCGTGATGTTACAAGCGTTAGGGGATAATAGAGACGAATAAATGTATCAGTGTGAGGTAAGGATCCTCGGTTCGGAAACGAAAGGGTAGAAAGTTACAAGCGAAAATCGTACTAATACCTCTGACAGTGGAATACATGTACCGCTACTGTTGTTACTAAGGACGTGGGATGTGCAACTTTCAGAGATGGTCGTATGGATCAAAACAAGAAACAATGTCTAGTAAACATGACCTCTTAAATGCATACCTTCAGAGCTGTGAACACTTATTCAATAGTGGAGATGTGTTTCACAGTACCGGAGGTAAACAAATGCTCATAGCTACTCAGTTACGCATTTTTGAGCTGATGTTTACTGGATACTTTTTCCTTGTTTTGGTCCATACTACCACCTCTGAAATTTGCATGCCCTACACTCTTAGCAACAACAGTAACTGTTGTGGCGTGGCAAGACAGCGACGCCACTCGGAAGTAGCCGAAATGCACGCGTTACACACGCCGGCTGGCGTGATGTCTGAAACAGGATACGTAATGAATGCTATAAAGAAAAGTACGTAGCTTCTTTAATACTTAACTTTACTCCATCATTTGTATACAGCATTCTTGATGATACAAGTGAGACTCTTTAAATACAAGCACTGTAAGGCTAATGGCGCCTTGCTATGTCGTAGCCATGGACTTAGCTGAAGGCTATTGTAACTGTCTCTCGGCAAATGAGAGAAAGGCTTCATCAGTGTAGTCGCTAGCAAAGTCGTCGTACAACTGGGGACGAGTCCTAGTACGTCTCTCTAGACCTGCCGTGTGGTGGCGCTCGGTCTGCAATTACTGACAGTGGCGACACGCGGGTCCGACATGTACTAATGGACCGCGGCCGATTTAAAGCTACCACCTAGCAAGTGTGGTGTCTGGCGGTGACACGACAGTAACATCACTGTCAGTAGTATCAGAACGATTTTCGCTTGAAACTTTCGAACTGTTCGTTTCCGTACCAGGTCTCCTTCCCTCAAATTGATACGTATATCCGTCTCCGTCATCCTAGAAAATTTTTAATATCATCATGAAACCACCCTGTATTTACAGGCGCCGGCGCCTATAACAAAAAAACTGTAATTTGTGGGAAGATCTTACGGGGCCAAACTACTGAGGTCATCGGTCCCTAAGCTTACACATTATTTAATCTAACTTAAACTAACTTACGCTAAGGACAACACACACACATGCCCGAGGGAGAACTTGAACCTCCGACGGGGGGAGCCGCGCGAACCATGCAGGACGCCTGAGACCACGCGGATACACCACGCGGGGCGCCTGTAACATCAACACTCTGTTTTATCGATGTATGACATTTCTGGACATGAATTCCTATTCAAAATATCATGTACTTACTCCCCTCTACAAGTCCTAGAAGTTTGTAACTAGAATTTCCGAACATCCAGTGGAGGGAAAGAGTACGCCTAGGATATTTGCATTATTTATGACCTCTGCCGACATTTTCTAGATGAGAGAATGTTAATGAGGAAGACGCAGGTGGTCTAGAAATTCAGTCTATACATTTGACAGAATGATTTGACTTAAGAAAGAACAACAGAAGTAGATAACTAGTAACCGTAGGGTATTATTAAAATCCTTGAGCGGAGTAAGATTTACAAGATAATTATCTAGTGTAACAAAAATATATCGAACATAAATTTCCAGAAATATCACATTCTCAGAAAACACCATCTTCACAATACTGATGAAGCCAGCAGAATTTAAAAGTAAAAACTAATTATCAGTAAAGTATATGGTTGTATTCGACTGGCCATAAAAGTGTATGGTAATGGTAAAGTAAATTGAAGATTTAATGAAGAGAATAAATTTAATTCAATACTTATTAAATATAGATACAAGATCCTGAGATTATTTTTGGACTGTAAATTGGAATAAAGAAAAGGCAGGATAACCTAACAAAATTTTTGCTTGCTGTTTGATTTTTAATCCGAAGACTCAGTTGCAGCAGCCCTCTACTCTACTTTATCCTGTTCAACCCTTTTTCATTCCTTCATAACTACTGCAACCCACATTCATTAGAACCTGCTTTCTGTAATCATACCTTGGTCTACTAAAACTTTTTGCCCTTCCCCAACCTCCACCTCACCCCCACAAACAGACACACCTCCCTCCACTACAAAACTGATAATTATGTGATGCCTCAGAATGTGTCCTATCAGCAGATTTCTAATTTTACTCAAACTGTACCATAAATTTCTTTACTCCAGATATTCGGTTGCGTCGTCCTCGTTATTTACGCAATCCATGCACCTAACACTGATCATTTATCTGTATTTCAAAAGCTTCTATTCTCTTCTTGTTTGAACTGCTTGTCGTACACTTTATACTTCCGTACATGGCCACACCCCAGACAAACAGCTTCAGAAAAGACGTCCTAACGCTTGAAATTCGTAATCGATGATAACAAATATCTCTTTTTCAGATTTTCATATCCTCTGTAGTTAGGCCATCATCAGTTACTCTGATGTCAGAGTAGAAAAACTAATCTGCTACTTCTAGTGTCTCATTTCCTAATATAATTCCCTCAACATCGCCTGATTTACTAGACTGCATTCCATTATAATTATTTTAATTTTGTTGATCGTAATCTTTTCAACACACAATCCGTTCCGTTCAACTACTGTTCCATATCCTTTTTCAGTCTCTGACAAAATTACAGTGTCATCGTCAGACCTCGATATTTTTATTTCTGCTCCCAGAACTTTAATTCCCTCAATTTCTCCTCGGTTTCCTTTACTGCTTCCTCGATGTACAGATTGAATAACTTCAGAGAGAGGGTACAACATTGTCACACTTTCTTCTCAACCAGTGCTTTCTTTTCATTTCCTTTATCCCTTATAACTGCCGTCTGCCTTCCGTACAAGCTGCAAATAACCTTTTGTTCCCTGTATTTTATGTTTTCACTTTCAAACTTCCTTTCTTCAAGCTGTCTTTCACATTTCTCCAGAACCCCAGCTGATCTTCCTCGTGTTCAGCCTCTGCCGGTTTTTCCATTCTTATCTAAGTATTTCGTGTCAGTATTTTGAAACCGTGACTTATTAGACTGACAGTTCGGTAATATACACTCTTGTCAGCGACTATTTTCGTCAGAATTGGCATTACTACATTCTTCTTGAATGCAGAGCATATTTCAACTGTTTCATGTACCTTGTACATCAGATGGAGCAGTTTTGTCATGACTGGCTCCCCAAAAGGTCTCACTAATTCCGAGGCAACGTCGTCTATTGCAGGGGCCTTGTTTAGGCTTAGATCTTTCGGTGCTCTGTTATTTGCTTTCGCGGTGTCATATCTCCCATTTCATCTTCACCCTCTTCTCTTTCTATAAAGTTGTCACCAAGTTCATTTCCCCTGTAGAGCCCCCTACATACTCCTTCCATCTTTCAGTTTTCCCTGCTCTGCTTAGTAGTGGCTTGCCATCTTAGCACTTGATATTCATTCAGGTTCTTCTGTTTTCTCATAAGTTCTCTTTAATAGTGCTATGGGTGGTATGTTACTTTCCCCTAGTTATACAAGCTTCTATAACCTTGCATTTGTCCTTTAGCCAGTTTTCCTTATCCATTTTGCACATTCCGCCAATCTCATTTTTAGGCGTCTTTATTAACTTTCGAATACTCCATTTGCTGCATTTTTTTATACTTTCTCCTTTCTTCAGTTACATTCAAAGTCTCCTGTGTTATGCAAATATTTCTGTTAGACTTCGCCTTTTTAACTATTTGATCCCATACTGCCTTCACTGATTCATGTTTCAAAGCTACTTATTCCTCTTCTATTGTATTCCTTTCCTTGTTTCAGTCAATTATCCCCTTATGATCCCTTCGAAACTCTTAACAACTTCTTGTTCTTTCAGTTTATCCTGATCGGGTCTTCTTAACAGCCTACCTTTTAGAAGTTTCTCAACTGTTAATCTAGAGTTCATAACCAATGAATTATGGTCAGAGTCCACATCTATCCCTGTAAATTAGACAATTAAGAGTCTCTGCCTTACCGTTAAATAATCAGTCAGAAACCTCTCTCCTGTGTTATGCATATATTTCTGTTAGACTTTGTCATTTTACCTAACTGATCCTACAGTGCCTTCACTACTTCATGTTTCAGAGCTACTCATTCGTCTTCTACAGTATCTATTTCAACTGTTTCAGTCAATTATTGCCTAATGCTGCCTTAGATACTCTCAAAAACCTCTTGTTCTTTTAGTTTATTCTGCTCCAATCATGTTAAAAGCCTACCTTTTAGCAGTTTCTCAAGTATTCACCGGGAGTTCATAACCAATTAATTATGGCCAGAGTCCACATCTGCCCCTGCAAATTTTACAGTTAAAAATCTCTGCCTTACCATAACTCATCACCGAAATTAAGCACTGTAGGGCTGGGCTAGCACCTGGATGGGTGACCATCCGGTCTGGCGTACGCTGTTAGCAAGTGGTGCGCACTCAGCCCTTGTGATTCAAACTGAGGAGCTACTTGCTTGAGAAGTTGCGGCTCCGGTCTCGGAAACTGACATACGGCCGGGAGAGCGGTGTGCTGACCACATGCCCTCCATATCCGCATCCAGTGACGCCTATGGGCTGAGGATGACACGGCGGCCGGTCCGTACGGTTGAGCCATCTGGCCTGTCCGGGAGGAGTTTAGTTTTTACCATTAAATAATTAGTCAGAACACTCTTCCGCGTATAGAGCTATCTTAAATGATTCTTGAACCAGATGTTAGCAATGATTAAATTAGGCTGCGTACAAAATTCTACCAGCCGGCTTATTCCTGCATTCCCCTGTCTCAGTCGATATTCACCTACCGTTTTTCCATCTCTTCGTTTTCCTACTGACGAACTTCAATCGCCAGTCGGAATTAGAATTTATTCTCTCTAAATATCTGAATATTTTGTTTAATCTCGTCATACACTCTATCAATCTCTTCGTCATATCATTTACGGAACTGGAATAAATTTGTGAAAATTTAAGGTGGCATAGAAGAAAATCAAACTTAATTCATTTGGAGGATTTTCCTCGGTATTGCGAACATCTTTTCCAGAATGCTTTGTGGCGGTAGAGCCTCATAGCTTGTAAATACATGAGGAAGAACCACCAAGAGCTCCTGACGATACAATGCTGTAACCACTAGCAGTTTGATCAGTCGATCATAGTCTGTTAACTGTTACAATTCTTTACAACTGTTTGTACGGTTTCACTTTTACTATTGCGTCAAGCAATAAAATAAAACACTATTCTCCACTCCGTGACTGAAATGAGACGACTATGGAAGAGGCACGTATTCAGGCGAGTAATCTGTATTATATACGAATGATAAGGGATAGTAATAACATGGAAGATAAAGAATGACAATTTCGTGTGAAGAATTAGGTAAGTAAGTCGGGCTTACACTGCTGATAGCCGTGGACAGACATTGCATGGAATAATCGAAGAGGAAGCCTATGGGAAAACCCAGAATAATGGATAAAAATGGCTCTGAGCCCTATGGGACTTAACACCTATGGGCACCAGTCCCCTAGAACTACTTAAACCTAACGACATCTACAACACCCAGTCTTCACAAGCCACAGAAAATCCCTGACACCGCCGGGAATCGAACCCGGGAACTCGGGGGTGGGAAGCGAGAACGCTACCACACGACCACAAGCTGCGGACTAATAATGGATAGCAAGGCAATACTTTTCTTTCATCATCATTTTTAGCAGCTGTGGCAGTCACTGATCCTATATTCGGCGCCTATATTAATTCTGCGGCCAATTGCCGTTCATGCTGCAGCACCCGTCTATTACCTTAAGAGAGAAAAGTGGCATTTGCAGTCTATCAGGTCTATCCGTGAAATGTGTAAGTTGTCTTCCAGTGTACATTACCATTTTAACTCATCATGTGCTGCGGTATGGTATGGACATAAGAAATTATTCCGTCATTTGTTCAGAAAAAGTGCAGTATGGCCTGAAAAACCCCCGCCAGGTTGACAGTGGCCCGAGCTAACGGTTGTTAATCCAGCGCGTCAGTTCAGTCTGCAGTTAATTCTTCATCTCGATGTAGCGATGCAAGGGGTGCCACATTTGGCGTAAATTCAGTAAATCACTCAACGGACAGCATTTTTCAGTACAGGTATTTCGTTCATTCTAAGCAAGTGTCGATTCGTGACGTCATCGACCAGACACGAGTTGACTGTTATCTGAATCCGTTTTAGCAAACTAATAGTTTCTCTCAGGCGATAAATTTTATTGATTACGAGATACAAGTTCTTGAAGTTTATTCAGAATCGGAAATGTTTGATCAGTAATTGCATGCCATAATTTGTCTGTTTAATATTATGAAGTTTTGATTTTTGTATGCATGAAAAAAGTGTGAGTTTATGTGTGGCTTTTACTCTGAGCGGAGTTATCACTTAGAGTGCAAAAGTGCGCGTGCACAATTCGCTAACCCGTGCGGTGAATTTTATTTTTATGATTCTGGCTCGGATGGAGACAGATCCAGTTCCGATTAGACCTTACGTTATTATAGAAGAGTCGTTTAGCCCATTAGGGAGAACTGAAACTTGCGTGCTCCATTTAAGATGCGTTACACGCCATTGTGTGATCGAGCTGACCTGTAAATTGCAGCCGGCCAAGGTGGCCGAGCGGTTCTAGGCGCTTCAGTCTGGAACCGCGCGACCACTACGGGCGCAGGTTCGAATCCTGCCTCGGGCATGGCTGTGTGTGTTCTCCTTAGATTAGTTAGGTTTAAGTAGTTCTACGTTCTAGGGGACTGATGACCACAGCTGTTAAGTTCCGTAGTGCTCAGAGCCATTTGAACCATTTTTTGTAAATCGCATACAACAGTTTCAAATGCGCTTGGACTTAACGCACTAAGTTGGAAGTTAATTTTGAGACAAGTGCTGATTTTTGACAAAAATGAACCGACAATTTATTTAAAATATTGAGGTTCAGTTTTAACTGGAATACGTGTCATCGTGTTGATTACGTTGCTTAGCAACATTTTAATGTAGCTTAATTAATTTATCAGAACGATTTGCGACGCAGTAAGTCCCATTACAAACACAAAATGTTACACATGACTGCATGAGAGTATGAGAGTTTCTTTCCATAAATGCCAATAAACCGGCTTTTTCAAAAGTAAAATCACCAACTGTTTGTAACTTCATTGTATCAGTACAGAACTTGTTATATCGTGTCTCTTCATTAAGAGATCTCAAGAAGCCGGGACAAACAAGAAGAAACCAGAAGAAGACTAAAACAAGAGGAATCGGCAAATCGAAATTCCACCAAATGCTCATTAATCACTTCGGCCACTTAAAAGACAATAATGATCATTCAATTTGATTGCTTAATCTTCGTTATTTGCTCTATTTATAGCTGTCTGCATAATAAGGTAAAACAGACCGACATTTCATGGTAATGCATCCCCAAAGTGTTTTCAGAACAGAAAAAGGCAGAATGGAAAAATTTACAATAATTTTATATTTTTGTGACTAATTTGGTTCAAATGGCTCTGAGCGCTATGGGACTTAACTTCTGAGGTCATCAGTCCCCTAGAACTTAGAACTACTTAAACGTAACTAACCTAAGGACATCACACACATCCATGCCCGAGGGGGATTCGAACCTGCGACCGTAGCGGTCGCGCGGTTCCAGACTGTATCGCCTAGAACCGCTGGGCCACCCCGGCCGGCGTGACTAATTTCAATAAATTTATTTAGAATGCACAGAGCCCTCGGCTGCGACGCGACGCTATCTACTTGGACTAGTGGGTTAAAGTACCATACATTATTTTTTGTATCTTTTGGAATCGATTAGATACTCACTCGAGCAAACTATATCTCTGCTACCGAGTCATTTTCATTTGTCCGCACAAAATGTGAAATCAACAAAAGTGGAAAACAATATCACCTCTGTCCCAAAACAATGTTGCAGAAAGGATGAGAGTGATTTTTTCCTCATATTTCCGTTACCTACATTACTCGAAAAACATCTTTAAATTGTGTACTCCTTTAAAGCGATGAAAGCAGCAGCTGTCTCAGTAGCCAAACGAAAAGTGGTGTATAGTAATAAATAGTTTGCTTTCAAGACGCTCTGTTTTCTGAACCGCCTGACTGACGCGAGGAAAAATGTTCCGAATTTACCATCGAGTTTAATATCTGCTCTACTGAAAAGTGTTTCAATAGCCCTGTTCTTTCGATTGTGTCAGTCAGGCAGTCTAATTTCGGCGGCCGTCTACTCTCGGATGCTAATGTCCATTTATTAGAAAGAATGTTTGGTATTTTGTTCCACGTGCGTTTTAACTGACAATTTTCCGGGAATTCATTAGCCGGCCCTTGAGTGCATTGGTTACGGAAAGTATCGGCCCAGCTCTCATTCGCGTTCGTCCGATGGCGTACGGCGAACGCGGTAATGATCGCTCCAAAATGGAAATATTAAATGCAGCAAAGGGATTTCACAGGAGTTATGCGCCAGTAATAATTTTCTATTATGTTTGTACAATAAGCTATAGTCTGTTCTGAGAATAAAGGATGTGCTCATGCTGCATGGGGAGTCCATCATGTCAAGCAACATAATTTGACTAGTGTCCGTTCACAGTGGAAAATCGTTTGCGGTGATGCACGGTACACAACAACAGGAAAACAGTATATCTAACAGTGATTGATGTCTTACTAAGAAATCAACGTTTAGAGTCGTAACACCCAATTAAGAGGAAAATATACCCAGATAAAAACGTATTAAAGTTTTTACCGTTTCTCGGTTAGTCATAAAACTGTTGTACACAATTTTTTAACAACATGGTTGTGGAGATGAAGCAGCGATTAGTATGATTAATCAATTATTCAAAAACAGTCTTAATCGCATTTATTATTATTATATCGTCAATTATATTGGTGATATAATAATAATAAATGCGATTAAGAGAGTTTTTTAATAATTGTTGTATACAACCTCCGAATATACAAGATGTTACAAAAAGGTACGGCCAAACTTTCAGGAAACATTCCTCACACACAAATAAAGAAGAGATGTTATGTGGACATGGGTCCCGAAACGCTTAATTTTCATGTTAGAGCTCATTTTAGTTTCGTCAGTATGTACTGTACTTCCTCGATTCACCGCCAGTTGGCCCAATTGAAGGAAGGTAATGGTGACTTCGGTGCTTGTGTTGACATGCGACTCATTGCTCTACAGTACTAGCATCAAGCACATCAGTACGTAGCATCAACAGGTTAGTGTTCATCACGAACGTCGTTTTGCAGTCAGTGCAATGTTTACAAATACACAGTGGGCAAGTGCCCATTTGATGATGGATTAGCACGGGGCAATAGCCGTGGCACGGTACGTTTTATCGAGACAGATTTCCAGAACGAAGGTGTCCCGACAGGAAGACGTTCGAAGCAATTGATCGGCGTCTTAGGGAGCACGGATCATTCCAGCCTATGACTCGCGACTGGGGAAGACCTAGAACTACGAGGACACCTGCAATGGACGAGTCAATTCTTCGTGCAGTTGACGATAACCCTAATGTCAACGTCAAAAAAGTTGCTGCTGTACAAGGTAACGTTCAAAAATGGTTCAAATGGCTCTGAGCACTACGGGACTCAACATCTTAGGTCATAAGTCCCCTAGAACTTAGAACTACTTAAACCGAACTAACCTAAGGACATCACACACACCCATGCCCGAGGCAGGATTCGGACCTGCGACCGTAGCAGTCCCGCGGTTCCGGACTGCAGCGCCAGAACCGCTAGACCACCGCGGCCGGCCAAGGTAACGTTCACCACCGTCACTGTATGGAGAGTATTACGGGAGAACCCGTTGTTTCCGTACCATGAACAGCGTGTGCAGGCACTATCAGCAGCTGATTGGCCTCCACGGGTACATTTCTACGAATGGTTCATCCAACAATGTGTCAATCCTGATTTCAGTGCAAATGTTCTCTTTACGGATGAGGCTTCATTCCAACGTGATCAAATTGTAAATTTTCACAATCAACATGTGTGGGCTGACGAGAATCCGCGCGCAATTGTGCAATCACGTCATCAACACAGATTTTCTGTGAACGTTTGGGCAGGCATTGTTGGTGATGTCTTGATTGGGCCCCATGTTCTTCCACCTACGATCAATGGAGCACGTTATCATGACTTCATACGGGATACTCTACCTGTGTTGCTAGAACATGTGCATTAAAAGTACGACACAACATGTGGTTCATGCACGATGGAGCTCCTGCATATTTCAGTCGAAGTGTTGGTACGCTTCTCAACAACAGTTTCGGTGACCGATTGATTGGTAGAGGCGGACCAATTCCATGGCCTCCACGCTCTCCTGACCTCAACCCTCTTGACTTTCATTTATGGGGGCATTTGAAAGCTCTTGTCTATGCAACCCCGGTACCAAATGTAGAGACTCTTCGTGCTCGTATTGTGGACGGCTGTGATACAATACGCCATTCTGCAGGGCTGCATCAGCGCATCAGGGATTCCATGCGACGGTGGGTGGATGCATGTATCCTCCTTAACGGAGGACATTTTGAACATTTCCTGTAACAAAGTGTTTGAAGTCACGCTGGTGCGTTCTGTTGCTGTGTGTTTCCATTCCATGATTAATGTGATTTGAAGAGAAGTAATAAAATGAGCTCTAACATGGAAAGTAAGCGTTTCCGTACACATGTCCACATTATATATTTTCTTTCTTCGTGTGTGAGGAATGTTTCCTGAAAGCTTGGGCGTACCTTTTTGTAATACCCTTTATATACATATCTTTAGATAGAGAAACCAATGCAATATTTACGATTGAGAATAGTATATTAACATGCGTGCAAATGCGCATCAGAAATGTTTATACTCACGGAAAGAAACAACACATCATCAAGAAGCAGTTGTGCAACATAAATGAAAGTTGGTAGGCGTGTTTCTACATCTAAAAGAGGAAGTCTTTTCAAATATTGCGAAAGTCGCTAGTAGCGTCATTATGAAGATCGAGATCGTGAGCGTTAGTTACCTTTTGTATTGGAAGTGATGAGTTGATGTTAGTCAAGAACACCTCTAAGGTGAGAAAGACCGCATTATCAACACCTCACTGAATATGAACGAGGTCGTGTAATAGGGCTACGAGAAGTTGGATGTTCCTTCTGCGGCACTGCAGAAAGACATGGTAGGAATATAGCCACTGAGCATGATCGCTGACAACGGTGGTCATGAGAATGTCCGGCCGCAGGAACACCGGGCTCCGGTCGGCTACGTGGCACTATCGAGAGAGAAGATCATTATATTTGGCACGTGGCTCTTGTACATCCTACTGAATCTGTATCAGCAGTCTGAACAGGAGTTGGCACTACAGTCACACCGTCGGTTACTTCAAGGACAGCTCCGAGCTAGACGCCCTGTACTGTGCATTCCTCTGATCCCAAACGACCACCGTTTGTGAGTCCAGTGGTGTTAAGATCAAGCATGTCAAGGGCAGGGTGAAGTTCTGTTATGTTTTCTGATGAAAGCTGGTCCTGCCTCGGTGCCAGCGATAGTCGTGTGTTGTTTAGAAGGAGACCAACTTAAGGCCTGCAATCAACCTGTCTTCATACAAGACACAGTGGACCTACACTTGAAGTTATGGTTTGGGGTGCAATTTCGTATGACGGCAGGACAACTCTCGTGGCTTTTCCACTCACCCTGACTATAAATATGTATGTGAGTCTGGTGATTCGACCTGTTGTGCTGCCATTCATGAACAGTGCTCCACAGGGTGTTTTCCAACAGTAAAACGCTGGCCCACATACCTGAGTTGTAACCCAAAATTCCCTTTAGATTGTTGACAAGTTGCCTTGGCCTGCTCGATCACCAGACCTGCCTCCGATCGATCACAAGTAGTATATCATTGGACGACGACTGCAGCGTCATTCACAACCACAATTAAACTGCACGACCAAGTGTAACAGGCACGGAACTCCATCGCACAAACTCACATCCGATACCTGTATAATACAAGGCTTGCACGTTTGCATGCTTGCATTCAACATTATGGCTGCTACTCCGGTTATTAATGTACCAGGTTTGCACATTTGCAATGGTTTATCTCGAGCTTACATTAACCTGTGATCTTGCAATGTTAATAACTTAAATATGTTACCTAGAGAGATCTGTTCCCGAAATTTCATTTCCTCTATATTTATTATTTTTTGGTATTGCGATATTTTTCCGTCAGTGTATTTATGTCTATTTCATACCCATAATTCCGAACATAAAATAAAAATGTTACTTGAACAGCCTTTTCTTGTTGTCATCTAAGGGAGAAAATGTCATACTTTACTGTCTGGTAGCGAGTATGCAAAGGAATGACCATCTGTTAAAATATATTATCTCATTAATTAGAGTGTATTATTCGTTGTTTTCCTGCAAAGGACCAGTACGTTTGGATATGCGGATGACTGGGCAGTAGCTAGCCAACACAAATGCTTCGAAATAACTGCAGAAATCATAATGTCTGATCTAGATATCATACTTCCGTAAATGGAGATTGCAGACTAATTCAAACAAAACAAATGCTGCTTTGTTTGATCTGTCCAATAGGTTGGTACTCATAGCCCTCAATATCTATTTTGAAGGAGATAAACTTCGTCATAACTTGCAACTAAAATGCCTTGGGATCTCGTTAGACAGGGCAATTTCTTTTAAGGAGCTGTTTACGCGAACATCTCATGAGCTGAAAAGCAGATATAACTTTCTTCGTAAGCTCTGTGCCACTTCCTGATGATTGTCAGGCAGTAACTCTTCTAATATCGGCACGCGGATAGTCCATACGCGAAAGAGGTAGATGTACCACTTAACGAATCCACGCCCATTGTCAGCAGGTCAATACGATCAAATCTGACCTACTGCTTTCCTCTGCTGAGTCACATTCCACCTACTGATATCAGACGGAAGAGTGCGTTACGACCTGAATACCAGAAGACTGCCAGTCTTCCAGTATTGGGTGACTTATTACCTGTGGAGCGAAACAGTCCAGTCTTATGACAGCCATGATTATTTCTGAAAATGATTAAGGGAAACGTTGTTACCAAGAAAACTGCCCTCCACAGTACTGCAAACTGCCCTACAGTCAGGAGAAACCGCTTGGATTTCACAAGCTTCAGGTAACTTGGACTACTCTGAATCGTATCCTAACCGAGCCGTGGCAGGTATGCAAAGACTCTCAAAAAATATAGAAAATCTTCATAGCCATCTTGTGACTGTGCTGAATGACAGACAGCTTCTCATGTTGTATTAATACGTCTCACAGGTGCCTACAAGTGTCCTTTCGAAGATCTCCTGACACTTAAGAGTGGCGTGATGAACTGTATAGAAGTCCTTGAAATTCTCCTACAGCGATTGTGATTTGTGTTTTATGATGCTGGAGAGCCAGTTGCAGTGTTGACATGTGGTACTTTCGTAATCTTTACAAAAGTACAGCTATTCCTACGGTTCAAAACCTCTTAATCTGTACCGTACGATAAATAAATCTGCAATGGTAACGTTCTTTAATGGCACGAATAATCTGTCACACAGATATGGTCATAAGAAGCACTTGTTAATTGGACTGAAATCGCTAATACTGATCTGATGCCATCTAGCTAGTTGAGAGATATGTCCGGAAAGGGCCGGCCGGAGTGGCCGAGCGGTTCTAGGCGCTACAGTCTGGAAACGCGCGACCGCTATGGTCGCAGGTTAGAATCCTGCCTCGGGCATGGATGTGTGTGATGTCCTTAGATTAGTTAGGTTTAAGTAGTTCTAAGTTCTAGGGGACTGATGACCTCAGAAGTTAAGTCCCACAGTGCTCAAGCCATTTTTTTGTCCGGAAAGGCCGATGTAGGAGGCATTTTTAAGCGCGATGTCTGACAACGGCTACACAGCTGGAAGAATAGTTGCAGAGATAAACATAGTCAATAAGATGTGAACGTTGAACGTGAACAGGACAGGCTTCATCTCCGATTGCGAGTACTCACTGTTCAAGACACAAATAAAACGACCCACATCTACGGACACATGTTCGTAGGACTTTGTCTAATAATTTCAAACACTACTATCCCCTGCACGAATATTGGACACATTTACAAACACGATTCCTAATATATTTCACGGTTGTAGAATTCCATCATTAGACTGATTTAATTAATATTAGTAAATCATGGAAGACGTTTTCCTCGGCAAAAGCCTCGCAGTTTTGCTTTACATTTGGATATAGCGCAGTGAACCATCTGGAAGAGAAGAACAAAGTTATTGAGCGGATTAACGATTGTAAACTACTCCTTTCCTACGGATTCATAGCTTTCATCAAAGCTTCAGATTCAGTTTCAACAAAAACTCGACCAACTGTCCTTAATAAACAAGGAACTGATTCTGAGTTACCTAAATATGCACATACCTGCTACAATTGTCATTCGACTACATCAGAATACTACGAGGATTAGAATTAAGAGTCAGGCGTGGAGTTTCCATATTTCGAAAACTCTTGTGAGCAAGCTGCATACATTATTCCAATGCCTGAAATGGGATAAAACAAGTGTTGGTTATTGGAACACCCGGCATCTGAATCTCTTTGAGATAGCTGACGACATTCCACTGAGGTGATAAAAATCACTGGATGGCGACATAGACATACACAGGTGGCGGTAGCAGGGCGCGCACAATGTATAAAAAGAGCAGTGCATTTGCCGTACTGTCATTTGTTCTCAGGTGGTACATGTGAAAATGTTTCCGAAGTGATTTTGTCCTCATGACGCGTATTAACAAACTGTGAACGCGGAGTGGTAGTTGAAGCTGGTCACACGGGACATTCCATTTTGGAAATCGTTAGAGAATTCAATATTCCGGGATCCACAGTGTCAGGAATGTGGCGAGAATACCGTATTTCAGACGTTACTTCTCACAACGGACAATGCAGATGCCAAAGGCCTTCACTTAACGACCGAGAGCAGCGACAGTTGTGTACAGTTGTCAGTGCAAACAGGCAAGCAGCACTGCTTCAAATAACCGCCGAAATCAATGTGAGACGTACGAAAAACGTATCCGTGAAGTGAGTTTAGCGGAATATGGCGTTAATGGACTATGGAAGCAGACGACCGGTGCGAGTGACTTTGCTAACAGCACATGTCCTGCAGCACCTCCCCTGGGCTCGTGATCATATCAGTTGGACCCTAGACTAATGGGAAACAGTAGCCTGGTCAGATGAGACCAGATTTCAGTTGGTAAGAGCTAATTGTAGGTTTCGAGTGTTGGGGAGACCCCACGAAGCTATGAATCCAAGTTGTCAACAAGGCACTGTGCAACCTGGTGGTGTCTCCACAACTGTTTGGACTGTGTGCACATGTCATGGATTGCGTCCTCTGATCCAATTGAACCGATCATTGACTGTAAATGATTGTATCTGGGTACTTGGAGATAATGGCCGATAATGGCCTTCATGTTACCAAACAACGATGGAACTTTTGTGGATGGCAAAATGCTACGTCTGCGGTTTGAAATACATTCTGGACAATACGAGCGAATGAATCGGCCACCCAGATGGCCAGACTTGAATCCCATCGAGCATTTATGGTACATAATCGTAAGGTCAGTTTGTGCACAAAGTCTTGCACCAGCAATTATCGACGGCTGTAGAGCCAGCGTAGCTCAGTATTTCTGCAAGGGCCTTCCAACGACTTGCTGAGGCCATGCTACAGGGAACAAGGAAGTCAGACACGACATCAGAATGTATCGCATGACTTTTGTCACCTAATTGTATTCTGGTTGGTTGTAGTGCTGCTGGACTTCGACATGTATGGATTCCATTAACGGAGCAAGTTTCAGACTATGTCTAAAAACTGATAACAATTGGAATCAGTTAATCTATAATCAATAAAAGGAAAATAATTCAACTCAGTATACTTTCTCTCTCTCTCTCTCTCTCTCTGTGTGTGTTTATACGGATTGAAAATGTTTTAATGAGGAATATTTATTTATATTTAATCACGTTATGATTGTGATATTCCTGTGTTTCTGCATACATGGTTCAACTTAGATTGTTGGACACACTTGTTTTGATACTTGTTTAGAGCTATCTGGTTGAGTAATGTTGTTGTACATTGTCTACGTTTGCATTTTGATGTTCTTTTCAGTGGATGTACTTTCATGATTGTCATGGTTATTTTATTCATTGTAATGTGAATGTCCATTTTAATTTTTATCGTTACATTTGTCAGTCCCTTGCATTTTCTGTAGATTATGTGATCATCGAACTCTATGTATTGTGTCTAGGTTAGGAAATCATCCATTTTATTTGCGGATAGGTTGTGTCTACAATACGCTGTACTGTTCGTGACAGTGGATACTGAAGGGGAAGTGATTTGGATTGTGGATAACATTTTGTGTTTCTGTTTTGGCATTTCATGTCCATGTATCAACGTACATTATCATTTTGATTTATGTGTTAAGATTTGTTCAATGAATGAGTAACATATTGTGATCAACTGTTTATTTTGGAAATTGACGAATGAGAGATTGATGCTTTTGAGAAATAGTGGAGAGTTGGCGTTCGAACTCATCTGCCTTTCATATCTCTTAACGAGACCGGTACGTGAACACAGTCAGGAATCTTGAAAAATTTGCCTTTTTTTTCTAAATATTGCAACTCAAAGAACAATTGTTGTAAGTCGCTGCAATGCTTACCGTCTTTTCATACATCCTTAGGAAACGTTTCGATGTATTAACAACAGCTTTTGGTGGCACGCTTTTTCTTGATTTTGTTTCATGTTGGAAGTGAAATAAAGCATGATATTTGTGAAGGCACAGCTTAGATACACATACTTCAAAATAAAAACAAAGTGAAAGCTATATTTTTTCTGGAAGTTACTTATAGTATGATCTTCAGAGTAGACATTTGAAAGATAATGCTGTCATAAATTATTTTTGAAGTTCTTTTAAATTATTCTTATTAAAAATTTCAGTAATTAACTTCTAGTTTTTCCTTAAAAATCTTAAGTTTTCAAATTTAAGACATAATAATGATGTACTTTATAGTTCAGTATGTTTTAAGACAGAATACAAAATTTAACCTCGCTATCTTTAGTAGTTTGTAACCAATGTGCACCAGAACATCGAGAAAGCGAGCTTTTGGAAAATTAAAGTTAAATTTAGTGACTCTTTCTCTGTCTCACCTGCATAAAACTAATACATCCCAGGTCCATATTCATCTTGTCTCTGATTTAGTTCTTCTTCCATTTCCTCTTATCTAATTCATCTTCTCATTCTTACTTCTTTGGTGACTTTCAATACTGAAATCTGCTTCGAATAGTCTCCGGTAGTCAACAGCAATTATATCTGTTTGAGTATTTAGTCCGCCAGTCACTTCCATCGATTCCATACCATTATACCTTCACACTGCGCCATCACTGTAACAGAGTAGAGCACCCATTGCACCTATCTTCAAAGTATCTTAGTCCTGCAACAGCTTCTTGTATCAGCCCCTACACACGGTTGTTAAAACTGCTCTAACAACACGGTTGTTAAAACTACTCTAACAATAGAGCCCTATACTTAAGTTCTACAACTTCCATTGTAGCAAATACCAAAAACTGCTTATGGTTGTAGCTCTTACCTTGAATAACGCCACACCATGGCTCAACGCCAAGTGGGCGGGCATGACACAAGTTATCATCTGCGAATGCTCGATGAAATAGAAGTAGCCCATACTGCCTGTCTCAAAGCATACAATTTGATTCATTCCACTACTACTAAAGTACTCATAAAAGTTCGTGACGTTTTTCGTAAAGGTCCACACTGTACATACTTTACTACAAACACAAAAATTAGTGTGTAAACAAACAACTATGATACTTTCACAGGTTATGCAACATTAGAGACTATAAATTCTTAAGAACCAAAATAACAAGAAGTTCGAACCAAAATCTGGTTTTAGGAGGTCATCATGAATGCAAACAATGTTAAATTCCCCTAAATAGGGGCTTCCTTCGGTCAAATTTCACCGAAATTAACGTTTTATTTTTCAGAAAATTACAGTTAATTTTTAAAACATATTTAATAAGATAATTTCTGACTTTCAACAAAGGATTTTACAACCAAACGGTTGCACAACACTTGTGGGTACATTGACCTAGGTTTCGACATCCACTAGAGGTGTCTTCATCAGAATGAAATTCTGATAATTCCTAAAAAATAATACATAGAAAATTAGCTATGACAGAAAACACATTATCCAGGATGACAATTTTTGTGACGTACAAAGGTTACTTAGGTAAAATTACATTGCTAAAAAGCAATGGTCAGACATTAGAGCAGCTATATCCAAGTCAAAAGTGAAATAAAACGTTCTAGCCTTTCCCATGTGTTCCCATCTGTGAACAACAACAGACTGATCGGCCCAGTGGCTTACACTGCTGCCACGAAAACAATACGAGCTGCGCCGCCTACCAAGCGCGAACAGAAACATGTGCCCTTTTTAAACATTGTAACAGAAATATTTAAAATATACGAAAGATAATTTTAAATACAAAATATAAAAAATATAGCTTAATGCCTTTTTGTAAATACACAGTAGTCAAGCAGATTAAGTATAACATAGCTATCCTTTAGGCTTCACAAAAATTACTATTACCTAAAAGACAAAATGATATAGGAAAATCTTACAAACAGCTGTACAATCTAGCAAATATCTGCATGAAGATAGCTTCAGCAGCACATATCAATGAGATTGAAGAAAATGATGTTTCGGAACTACATAGAAGAGAGGGAAAACGTAGTAAAAAGTAAAGGAATGAAAACTCCGCCAGCAGTGGATTGAAACTACTGAAAAAAATTATGCTATGTGGTTGTAACCGTTCATCGAGGATGAAGCCATCGTTCTTAGAAACGTGCTTAAAAGTCTCCAGCTCTTCTAGTACATCGAATCTGTAACTTCTCTTTTCTCTATGTTAAATGGAAATTTCTTCAACGGATTTCGGTTTATGTCAGGAAATCTGCAGGTGATCAGCAAAAGTGGAATTTTGTACATTAGTGCCTCATCGTTTTCCCAACAAACATTAATTGTACCTGACATTAAAAGACGTGTCGTCAATAATCAAAATCTAGTCCGTAAAATACTAACATAAGTGTTCAACCAACCACTGACATCGTTGAAAAAAACTTGTGTACGTTTGAAAAAGACATTTCTGATGAGCAAGTCACTGACCTAACTGGTTTGCTAAGACTAGTAGTAAAATACAACTATTTTGTTTCCAATGGCAAATTATACCGACAGCTTGACATCCTGGCAATGGGTAACCCACTGGGAGGCATCTTGGCCAATATTTTAATTAATTCTCTGCAAGAGAAATTCTTCAACTATTTTTCAGCTGCTGATCTTGCTATCTTGTCTTAAGCTCGGTACGTAGATGACATTTTGATCGTATGCAGTGGTAACCGGGAAGGAATTCAGAACTTGTTTGTAATTTTTAGTAGCCATCAAGAAAAAATTAGCTTCACTTTTGAATTAGAAAATAGCGACCGTCAGCTTAATTACTTAGACGTCTGTATTTCTATTGAGAACGAAAGACTTACTTGAAGTATTTTTTCGAACAGACACTAATACATATTAAATTGTGTCCGCTAGTTCAGTGCATCCTCATTCTCATAGGAAAGAATTTTTCCATTCAGCCATTCATCGTGCACTCTACGTACCAAGGTCACCTGACAAGCTTCATGTAGAGATGAACATAATAAAATCTATTGCAGTTAATAACGGCTATGATCCCACGCTAGTTGACAAGATCTTCAAAGTTAAAACTGAAGATATAATGACCACTTTAGGGAGCAGTTCTATTCCTGACAGTAACTAGTACAAAAATGTTTTCTCGATTAAATTTTAGGCCTTATTTCGTATAAAATTCGTCATCTTCTTAATAAAACTATGGATTCAAAGTTGCGTTTCCCACGAACAATAACTTGCAAAAAAATCTCATTCACAATCTCAACATATTGGCTCCGATGCACAATTCAGGAGTGTGTTCAAAATGTCTCTGAGCACTATGGGACTTAACATCTGAGGTCATCAGTCCCCTAGAACTTAGAACTACCTAAACCTAACTAACCTAAGGACATCACACACATCCATGCCCCAGACAGGATTCGAACCTGCAACCGTAGTGGTCGCGCGGTTCCAGACGGAAGCGCCTAGAACCACTCGGCCACTCCGTCCGGCCATGAGTGTGTAAAATTACTTGTGACACTTGCACCGTTTATTGTATAGGACATACTGTAAGTCTTTTAGTGTCAGGTACAAGGAACATTTGTTGGGGAAACGAGGCTGTAATGTACGCAGTTCCACTTTTGTTGATCACCTGCTAAAATCCGGACACAAACTGAAGGGCGCTGATGAAATTTCCATTTTCCGTAGAGAAAAGAGAAGTTATGGATTCGATGTACACAGTAAGCTGGAGACTTTCTAAGAACAATGGCCTTATACTCAATGAACAGTCACAACCACGTAACAATAATTTTTTCAATGGTTTCAATCCACTGCTCGCCGAATTTTGATTCCTGCAATTTTTACAACATTTCTCTCTGCTTATGGTCCCGAAACATCATTTTCTTCGAATCTCATAGATATGTGCTGCTGAAGTTACCTTCACGCAAATATTCTGGATTCTACAGCTATTCGTAAAAATTTTTCTATATCATTTTGTCCTTTACGTAACAGTAATTTCTGTGAAGCCTAATAGATAACCCTGTTATACTAAATCTTCTTGACTACTGCGTATTTTCCAAAACACATTACGCTCTCTTTCTTTATATTTTGTTTTTAAAATTAACTGTCGTTTTCTTTCTCAAATTTTTCTGTTATAATGTTTCAAATGAACGTATGTCACTGTCCGACCCTGATAGGCGGCGAAACTCGTATTGTTTTCGTGGCAGCAATGTAAGTGACTGGGCTGATAAGTCTGATGTTGTTCCCAGATGGGAAAACGTGGAAGGCTAGAAAGTTTTATTTCCCTTTTGACTTGAGCATAGTTTCTCTAAATTCCGACCATTTCTTTTTAGCAATGTAATTTTACGAAAGTAACCTTTGTAAGTGACGAAAATTGTCGTCTTGGTTAATGTGTTTTTTCACATACCTAATACATATAGGATTTATCAGAATTTTATTGTGATGAAGACACTCCAAGTAAGTGTCAAAACCTACGCTAATGTATCTACCAGTTATGAGCAATCGGTTGCCTGTATAACTGTGCTGAAACTAGTATACGGTTGCTGAGTAACAGCCAGGTTTAAAACAGTCAGATGTTTCGACGGTTACTGACAAACCAGTCCCCTTAAATCTAGGTAGTGAGATCGGAAGCATGTAACAGGAATGGACTGTAGGTTGTGTAATGTTGAAATGGTTATATGTTCACTGACGAGCCGAAACATTATGACCACCTGCTTAATATTTTGTTGTCGCGCCTTAGGAACGAAGTACATCCCTGGTTCCGCGTATCTGGGATCCGACAGTTTCTTGGTAGATTTGTGGAGGTATGTGGCATTAGACGTCTACGCACAGAAATTTAATCCCCGAACATAACGTGCGTACGCGGTGGTGGTGTCCGAGGTCGCAGAGATATCAGTGTGAGTTCACTATAATGCTCCTGAAACCACTCAAGCACGGTTCTGGCTTCGAGACACAGACAATCATACTGTTGAAAGATGACATAGCAGTGAGGGAAGACATCAAATGCAGATGGTTCGCAGTGTTACTACCACAGGTCCCATGCTAGCGCAGGAGAATGTCTTCCACACAGTATAACATCACTCCCACCAGCCTTCGTCCGTGGCGCGCTGCACGTTTCGAGCCGTCGTTCATCTCGATGACGCCGTTTGTGGAGACAACCATCGATCTAGTGCAGCAAAAGTGTGATTCACCCAAAGAGCCGACACGTTTCCATTGATCGCCCGCCGAATCCCGATGTTCCCGAGCCCACTATAATACAGGGTGTTTCAAAAATGACCGGTATATTTGAAACGGCAATAAAAACTAAACGAGCAGCGATAGAAATACACCGTTTGTTGCAATATGCTTGGGACAACAGTACATTTTCAGGCGGACAAACTTTTGAAATTACAGTAGTTACAATTTTCAACAACAGATGTCGCTGCAAGTGATGTGAAAGATATAGAAGACAACGCAGTCTGTGGGTGCGCCATTCTGTACGTCGTCTTTCTGCTGTATGCGTGTGCTGTTCACAACGTGCAAGTGTGCTGTAGACAACATGGTTTATTCCTTAGAACAGAGGATTTTTCTGGTGTTGGAATTCCACCGCCTAGAACACAGTGTTGTTGCAACAAGACGAAGTTTTCAACGGAGGTTTAATGTAACCAAAGGACCGAAAAGCGATACAATAAAGGATCTGTTTGAAAAATTTCAACGGACTGGGAACGTGATGGATGAACGTGCTGGAAAGGTAGGGCGACCGCATACGGCAACCACAGAGGGCAACGCGCAGCTAGTGCAGCAGGTGATCCAACAGCGGCCTCGGGTTTCCGTTCACCGTGCGTGACGCCAACGTCCACGTATCGTCTCATGCGCCAGAGTTTACACCGCTATCCATACAAAATTCAAACGCGGCAACCCCTCAGCGCCGCTACCATTACTGCACGAGAGACATTCGCTAACGATATAGTGCACAGGATTGATGACGGCGATATGCATGTGGGCAGCATTTGGTTTACTGACGAAGCTTATTTTTACCTGGAAGGCTTCGTCAATAAACAGAACTGGCGCATATGGGGAACCGAAAAGCCCCATGTTGCAGTCCCATCGTCCCTGCATCCTCAAAAAGTACTGGTCTGGGCAGCCATTTCTTCCAAAGGAATCATTGGCCCATTTTTCAGATCCGAAACGATTACTGCAATACGCTAGCTGGACATTCTTCGTGAATTTGTGGCGGTACAAACTGCCTTAGACGACACTGCGAACACCTCGTGGTTTATGCAAGATGGTGCCCGGCCACATCGCACGGCCGACGTCTTTAATTTCCTGAATGAATATTTCAATGATCGTGTGATTGCTTTGGGCTATCCGAAACATACAGGAGGCGGCGTGGATTGGCCTCCCTATTCGCCAGACATGAACACCTGTGACTTCTTTCTGTGGGGACACTTGAAAGACCAGGTGTACCGCCAGAATCCAGAAACAATTGAACAGCTGAAGCAGTACATCTCATCTGCATGTGAAGCCATTCCTCCAGACACGTTGTCAAAGGTTTCGGGTAATTTCATTCAGAGACTACGCCATATTATTGCTACGCATGGTGGATATGTGGAAAATATCGTACTATAGAGTTTCCCAGACCGCAGCGCCATCTGTTGTTGAAAATTGTAACTACTGTAATTTCGAAAATTTGTCTGCCTGAAAATGTACTGTTGTCCCAAGCATATAGCAACAAACGGCGTATTTCTATCGCTGCTCGTTTAATTTTTATTGCCGTTTCAACTATAACGGTCATTTTTGAAACACCCTGTATCACCCGACAGGCGTCGCTACATTGGTACCGGAATTGCAAGTTTCTGTTCCACACTGATAGGGTTTGCGCAGCATCCAGCGGACCCAGTGGAGAGCACCCGCTGCGCCACACCTCCAGTAGATCGGTACCACGAGCGCCCTCTACCGCCGCAATATAGGAGGGCTGGCGGCAGCGACACCCCCATCTGTGCTTGGAGCCTCTTCCATGTTAACATTGTGATATCTTGACTGTTCTTCGTTGCATTTTTTGTGGTGAGTCTTACGACTAAATCTACTGTTGTTGTTGGGTTACTTGTTCATTAATAATTTCTGATCCTGTCCAGTCAAGTCAGGTGAACGACTGCTGGAGTCATGCACTAAGGAACAAATGCAGGCCGGTGGGGGCCGAATTATGCTATTTGTGATATTCAGTTGTGCTTCTGTGCGCATTGTGATAGTAATACACTCCTGGAAATGGAAAAAAGAACACATTGACACCGGTGTGTCAGACCCACCATACTTGCTCCGGACACTGCGAGAGGGCTGTACAAGCAATGATCACACGCACGGCACAGCGGACACACCAGGAACCGCGGTGTTGGCCGTCGAATGGCGCTAGCTGCGCAGCATTTGTGCACCGCCGCCGTCAGTGTCAGCCAGTTTGCCGTGGCATACGGAGCTCCATCGCAGTCTTTAACACTGGTAGCATGCCGCGACAGCGTGGACGTGAACCGTATGTGCAGTTGACGGACTTTGAGCGAGGGCGTATAGTGGGCATGCGGGAGGCCGGGTGGACGTACCGCCGAATTGCTCAACACGTGGGGCGTGAGGTCTCCACAGTACATCGATGTTGTCGCCAGTGGTCGGCGGAAGGTGCACGTGCCCGTCGACCTGGGACCAAACCGCAGGGACGCACGGATGCACGCCAAGACCGTAGGATCCTACGCAGTGCCGTAGGGGACCGCACCGCCACTTCCCAGCAAATTAGGGACACTGTTGCTCCTGGGGTATCGGCGAGGACCATTCGCAACCGTCTCCATGAAGCTGGGCTACGGTCCCGCACACCGTTAGGCCGTCTTCCGCTCACGCCCCAACATCGTGCAGCCCGCCGCCAGTGGTGTCGCGACAGGCGTGAATGGAGGGACGAATGGAGACGTGTCGTCTTCAGCGATGAGAGTCGCTTCTGCCTTGGTGCCAATGATGGTCGTATGCGTGTTTGGCGCCGTGCAGGTGAGCGCCACAATCAGGACTGCATACGACCGAGGCACACAGGGCCAACACCCGGCATCATGGTGTGGGGAGCGATCTCCTACACTGGCCGTACACCACTGGTGATCGTCGAGGGGACACTGAATAGCGCAAGGTACATCCAAACCGTCATCGAACCCATCGTTCTACCATTCCTAGACCGGCAAGGGAACTTGCTGTTCCAACAGGACAATGCACGTCCGCATGTATCCCGTGCCACCCAACGTGCTCTAGAAGGTGTAAGTCAACTACCCTGGCCAGCAAGATCTCCGGATCTGTCCCCCATTGAGCATGTTTGGGACTGGATGAAGCGTCTGCACGTCCAGCACGAATGCTGGTCCAACTGAGGCTCCAGGTGGAAATGGCATGGCAAGCCGTTCCACAGGACTACATCCAGCATCTCTACGATCGTCTCCATGGGAGAATAGCAGCCTGCATTGCTGCGAAAGGTGGATATACACTGTACTAGTGCCGACATTGTGCATGCTCTGTTGCCTGTGTCTATGTGCCTGTGGTTCTGTCAGTGTGATCATGTGATGTATCTGACCCCAGGAATGTGTCAATAAAGTTTCCCCTTCCTGGGACAATGAATTCACGGTGTTCTTATTTCAATTTCCAGGAGTGTAGAAGGTGCAATGACAGCTGTGGGCTACGTGGTACATTACCGTGGACTAACTGTACCTCTTCACGGTTGATGTCTTCCTCGACAGCGGTGGCATCTTCATGCAGGATAACGATCTCGGCCTCAAGGCCAGAATCGTGCTGCAGGGTTTTCAGAAGCATGACAGTGAACTCATGTCTTCACCACCAAATTCGCCTGATCTGAACGTGATGGAAAGCGTACTGGGCGCTATCGAGACCCAGTTCCTCACCGACAGACGACCAGTCAGCAATTTACATGAATTGCGCCCCCCCCCCCCCCCCGCCCCCGATGCATAGACATCTGGTCACTACACAGCGTCAGACGCCTACTCATAACATGTCGAACCCAACAAATGTTCAGCCACTGCTGTAACGCGTTCCAGAGAGGGACCAGCACGCTCTTAAGTAGGTGGTCATACTATTTTTACTTATGAGAGCTTGTGCCGAACTGTTCCAAGTTCAACATTCATCCTGAATGGGGACTCCACCTAAAATTTAACTTTTCTTTGCCTATTTCATCCGAATTTTAAAAACATGTCTATCGGGTGTAGAGGAAGCAATACCCAATCTGTCAAGTCCAGAACTACATTGGTTTCTGAGTTTTGAATTTTAAATGTAATTTTAATGGTATTTCTGAAAATCAACTTTCAGTAAACAGGCCTCAATATTCACATCATGGATTTTTTAGGTACATTCATAAGACATTGTGCAACGGTTAATATGTACTCATTTTATGAGAAATGCTATTAATTTACTTTCAGTATTTTTCTAAAGTCCAAAACTTAAATTTCCTTTAATTATCGGTACATAAATGTGGTAAAATACAAAACTATCTTTTCGACAAAATTACTACATAGAAGACTGTAAATAATTTAAGATTACTTCCTCCAAAAATTTCACTGACATTGGTTTATTATTCAGAATAAGGAAGTTGGCGTTGAACACAGAAAACAAACTTCATGGAAAAGTGTTTTTTTTTTAAATTTTATTAAAAATTACCAGCACCGAACGTTTCCCTTTACTGCCCCTTTTAGATTTCTTCCTGTTGTAATTTCAATAACAGAGTAGCATTTTTCTCGAATTTTTCCTTCTGCAGGCACCATTTTGTGGACTGCTTGATCTGTCGTTGATCTCCAGGGAAGCAGATGTTCTCCTGGAAGGATGATAAAGAGTTGTTGGACTTCTGCTACCTTCAGTCTTCAAACATCCATGAATGAACTGAGGCACAGCTTTTACAAGACCAAAAAGTACATTTTTCCTCTGGGACACTTGAGTAAAATAATACTGTGTACACTTTCATTCGTATTTTGTGTCTTGCCATTGGTGCATCTTACCAGCAGTGCATCAGATGCAATTCTCTGATAGGCAGGTAATATGTTCACCACTTTGGCAGCTCTCAGTATGCCACGGCCCATCACGCGGACCATATTTCAAACATTTGTTAAATGTAATTCGGATACAGCCAGACCATTATGGGATTTAAGAGTAAATACTCCACAGATGTGACACACTAATTAAAATTTTTTTTGAAGAAAGTCTCCACGTAAAATTTTGCACTCATTCGAATACATTTGGGATGGTGTCATATATTCACTACTTCAACACAAAAGAGATTAATTCTAAAGAACTGTATTCCCTATCGTATTCTGGTCATTTTGGCCGCAACACGTCCTCATTCGTTCATTTCACTATCCAAAACTTTTGTGCGTGTCATTCGATGAGACAGCGAAGGAACTCCACCACCTTCGCATCAGCAGGCTAAGCACATGTCTATAGTAAACTGTTCATCTACTTCCACTGTGTTAACCGATTTGAAAGTAAGCCGTTAACTCCCGATCCCAAAAAGAATCGATCGTCCGTATATAAGTCAGATTACTTTATAAATGCGTTAATGAGTTAAATATTTGATGTTAAGTTAATAAATTGTTTTAAAACTGTGTGTAAAGTTTGAAGTCACTAAATGCTGTCATTATCAAACCTGGGTAATTAGTGCTCCGTTTTAAGTTTATTGTTTTTCATGCATCTCAATGTTTATGACACAATATGTACTGAACTGTGTGTCGTACAGGGATAATATAACTTCGCAGGTTCATTAAGCGGTATAGGCTCTCTGTGGATACTGTCATGTAATTGTGCTGAGAACACAGATATTATTAAGGAAGCAGTTAATTAAAACGTCATCGCTGACTTCGAAGTCTTACGGCATGGACATAGAAAACACACTAAGCGATGAACGTTTCTTCCTTGCGTGATTTTGTTGTAATTGTCACTGAATAAAAGTTCTGAAATGGCCTGAAATTTTGTGCATAATTTGTAGCAAGTCATTAAGTATTCTCATTTTGCAAATACTGGATAAATGTGACCTGCGTATTTGGGCATGGTAAGTTACGCTGCTTCAAGAGGAAAACACAATTTCTAAACGTTATACTTGTCTTGCTGTACAGTATGATAGCACTTTACATTTTTAAATTGGGTCATAACTGTATAAAATACTGAAAATCAAACATTTTGCTCCTGGAAGACTTGCAACTGCGACTTGGTTCCATGATCTGTTTAGTTATATAGATTCTCTCTGTCTGACAACAGTCTTCATGGTCAGTAACATTCGCCCACTAATACTTCACTTCGAACAGTTCAGTAGTTCAAATGGCTCTAAGCACTATGGTACATCTGAGGTCATCAGGCCCCTAGACTTAGAACTACTTGAACCTAACTAACCTAAGGACATCACACACATCCATGACCGAGGCAGGATTCGAACCTGCGACCGTAGCAGCAGCGCGTTTCCGGAATGAAGCGCCTAGAACTGCTCGGTCACAGCGGCCGGCTGTTAAGTAATACTTCTAGCAGATTACTCTTCGTGAAGGTAAGTTACTTTCTATTCCAGCAACTTCATAAATTTTCAAATAAAATTTAGCATTTCCTTGTTTCAAATGCTACACTTTCTTCATACTACGGCAATACTATAGTGTAAATGTTGTGTTTCCTTTTTCACTACTAGCACTGGTTTAACGTTTTAAAACGGGTCTTATAGGCTTTACTCTGCTATTGGTACCATGACTGAGTACGAATCAATTTATTATTCAAAATTTTATTTTTATCTATTATAAAAACTTTATGGAAGACGCCAGAACAATGAAACTTTTTCTTCAATTTGTTTACGTATCTGTGCGTATTTTAGGTTTCGTTTGAATCTGGTTGACAGGTGAGGGAAATTTGCCGAATAGTTTAAGTTTGTAAAAATCATGCTTTAGTGATGTACTGAATGTTTAAAATGAATTTTTTTAATTAATAATAATAGGAATATTTATATATGTGTTTGGAGAGAGAGAGATTGATTTTTGATTGAGATTTTACTTTAAGTCGTAACTGGTACCTGAATTTTGGCTGCTGCCTCCTTGAATGATCAGCTTCTACACCAGGTGTTGACGTATTGCAATTTGGAGGAAGTTATTGTTCTTTAAGGTTTGAAATACGACTCTCATAGTTACTTAGCCGTATTGCGGATAGCTTTGAGCCGAAGTTTTCGTAGCTTTTCATACCTAAGGGACCACTGTTGTAGGTGAGTAAGATCAAACAGCAATCTGCTTTTCGTGAGAAAAGGAGATTGCTTGACACACAAACTTCCTTCAGACTACACGTCCTGCTACATCAAAATTGGTCAGTGGAGTTCAGCACCATAAATTCTGTCAATTGATAGACGGCAACAACAGTGAAGTTCACCTCCTTTTCCAAAAACAAGATATATCTGTTCTTCACTTCCAGAAAATTTGTGTACATAAATGTTTCGCAACTCTTACACATACTTCACTCGGTTTTACCACTAAAATATCAATTTGTATTAAATGTAACAATACATTCTGAGCGACGGCCTAGGAACACATCCTCTTTCCTCAAGATACAGATTAACAGTCATTTTTATAATAAAATCAATTGTTTTTCTTTTTTTAGAGTCCTTACTCAAAGTTTCTCTAATACTATCGTTGCGGGAATTGCTCGCTGAAGAGTTTCTTGCTGTCCAGCTGCGCTTCACTTCACTTCAAGTACTTTTTGAATCACGTTTACATTTTCGGTATTTACATACGTTACTGAGCCTCTCAGAAGAAAATCAGGCACAAATTAGTTAAAGAAAAAAAAGCAGTGAGGCACACATAACATTACAAATGGTCGAAATGAACACAGTCTCACAAAAATTTTCCCTCCCTCCCTCCCACCTACTCTCATTACCACCGTCCCGCTTTCTGTCCACCTCTCTTAAATTGAGCAAACAGAATGTAATGAAGCAAGAAAAAAAACCTAATTGCCCATAAAATTGTGCCAGAAACAGAATACAACTGCCAATAAAGGCACAATTAAGTTAAATGGAGGAATAAGCTACTTCTTTTCTGAAAATAACTACTGCAGTACACAGTACACCTTATGCTAGTAGTGTCTCAACAAAAATAGCCTAGTGTTACCCCTGTACGCAGACTGTGCCGGGTTCCTTTTTTTTCCGACTCTGTGGCGTTTGCCCTAACAAACGGACTGCGGATGCCGACGCCATAATTAGTTCCGTCTTGTTAAACCTGAACATATTTGAGTTGCTGAAAGCCACCGGCAGGCCGGTCCGCTGCACAACGCCGCGTGCCATTGTCGCGTGTCTAATTAATTTTGATTACGATTGGGGACGCAGGGGGATGGCGTGTCGCCATTGTGCCGAAGAATCGCCACGAGCCGCGTATTAACGAGGCACGGCACGGAAGGGCCACAGTGCCCACCGGCCTCCGCCATGCGGCCAGTTAATGAATCGTCACCGTCGTTAGGGAAACAACAGCGGCGCTCGTTGTTGTCCAGCCTGCCCGCCCAGATCACCTGCGGTGAAGATCTGCGCGACGTTGACGATGGCCACTGGGACCCCGTCTGGTGGGAACTGTTAGCGCCTCCACCATCAGAACTAATCAGATTGCACAATACTTGCTGTTACAATCTCATCTTTCCAGTAATACACCTCAAAACCCGCTAACTCTCTGTCTCTCTCTCTCTCTCTCTGTCTCTCTGTCTCCCTCACATGATGGCCACTGGGAGACCGTCTGGTGGGAACTGTTAGCGCCTCCACCATCACAACTTATCAGATTGCCCAATACTTGCTGTTACAATCTCATCTTTCCAGTAATACACCTCAAAACCCGCTAACTCTCTCTCTCTCTCTCTCTGTCTCTCTGTCTCCCTCACACGATGGCCACTGGGAGCCCGTCTGGTGGGAACTGTTAGCGCCTCCACCATCACAACTTATCAGATTGCCCAATACTTGCTGTTACAATCTCATCTTTCCAGTAATACACCTCAAAACCCGCTAACTCTCTCTCTCTCTCTCTCTCTCTGTCTCTCTGTCTCCCTCACACGATGGCCACTGAGAGCCCGTCTGGTGGGAACTGTTATCGCCTCCACCATCACAACTTATCAGATTGCCCAATACTTGCTGTTACAATCTCATCTTTCCAGTAATACACCTCAAAACCCGCTAACTCTCTCTCTCTCTCTGTCTCTCTGTCTCCCTCACACGATGGCCACTGGGAGCCCGTCTGGTGGGAACTGTTAGCGCCTCCACCATCACAATTTATCAGATTGCCCAATACTTGCTGTTACAATCTCATCTTTCCAGTAATACACCTCAAAACCCACTAACTCTCTCTCTCTCTCTCTCTCTCTCTCTCTCTCTCTCTCTCTGTCTCTCTGTCTCCCTCACACAAATACACACACACACTCTCATTTTAGTTTTTCCTAAGAGAATGGGAGATGTTTTCCCAGGAACAAAGTAATGGGTTGGTGTGCAAGTTCGCAGCGTTTTTCCATGTGTTTAATAAACACAAGAGATTCACATAAAGGAGACTTCAGTCACCACTAATACATTCTCTTTCAGTATTAGCAATTCCTGTCAACGCTGGGGTAGCTTTTGGATTCGGAAACTATGGAAATCAAGCAGTTTTGAGACGAAGAACTCGTTGAGCGATGTTCGGAAGGCATTTTCATCCGAAAATGAAATTCCTTGAAAGTTGTGATGTTTAAAGCCCACTCATACTGACCTGTATCTACAAGCTACTAGTTGCCACTATCCATCACAAACAATGGGCGTTCTCAAAACCTCGATCCACGTCGCCGATACCACCTCTGATTCCGACAGTCTTCAAGCGGAACTGGAACACCTGCAAAAAGTGTTTCTGAAGAATGGCTTTTCACCTAGGCAAGTGAACAGAGTGATGAAGACTTACAAACGACGGAACTAGGAGGAGGAAGAGGCCTTCAGGTCGACTGCCATTTATTGGCAATATTTCTTCACAGATAGGCAGAATATTGAGAAAGTATCAAGCGAGAGTCATCTTTCGCCCTCCTTCCAAAATTGCATCACTGGTGGGATCCGTTAAAGACGACCTGGGCCTGCGTAAATCAGGTGTTTACAAAATTCCGTGTGAATGCGGCAAATCATATATAGGGCAAACAACACGAACTGTGCAGGAACGCATTGTGGAACACCAACGGCATACTCGACTTCTCCAACCCACCAAGTCCGCAATCGCCGAACATTGTATTTCCACAGACCATTCCATGAATTACAACGACACAAAAATTTTGGCCCATACATCAGACTTTCGGAGCTCGATTATCAATGAATCTATGGAAATAAGATTGTCTGACAACGAGACTCTCATCAATCGAGCATATAGCAAGGCTATAATTTGCATGCTGACTTCTGCTTGATGAGAGTCAGAACGTGCATGACAAAGACAGAGTAAGTCATCAAGGAAAATCCAATGAGGCACGACTGAGTTACGACAGAAACGAGTGAAGAGGACCTCTTTGTCTGCGGCCGTTTTATAACCTCGGTAGTGTGCCTCCATGGCTACAGATATATTCCACGTCGATAACGTTGTACGGAATCTGCACTGATCTACCACTGCAATATCTTCATGGCTGGGTTGGGGGCTGTTTTGGTTCCATGTGCACCAACGCGAGCATAAGAGATAACTGTCTGTCTCCCTTCACGACCACATGGAGCAAGAACAAAATTTAAACGATAACAACTTTTCCTGAGCGCCAGCGCCATATTGAGAAATTCAATAAAAATGATTTATGGTAATCACATGATTATTCTGATATTACCATCTGACAGTCCTATCCTTCCACAACACAGTGTTAGTTCCAGTAATTCGAGAGTAAATAATTTATTGGTAAAGCTTACATATTAAGTTCTTACACTTGCTTAATATACCTGTAATTGACCTGTGACTGCTGTCATTCAATCCGCAATTTTATCAGGTGTCAGAATTTAACTGTACAGATTCATAATATGAACGTTCTTTGTATCGGTTACATGTTGGCATCGCCAACGTAAGAGTTATCTCTTTGGAAAGTTCGTGATCTACAAGAAGTATGTTGATTTCATGTTTATAATTCAGGCTGTAGTTTTATATTTCGAGAAAAATCCAATCCCAATTAATTTTTTTTTTTTTTTTTGTAAATCTATTTACCAGTTTCGGACTATAAGCCAATCTTTAGACAAAGGCTCTGAAATATAGGGTAATGGAAGGTAACTGTATGCACTTAGTTTTTATTTGTTTATAATACTTATGCCATTGGTTGTTTTCCTTATTACTAAAAAGTATTCTCATAGGAGGGTATTTGAAGAATATACGGGGAGATTCAGTTGCCCCTACCAATCGGTTTTATGCAACCTAGAACGCCTTAAATACGACGCGTACGATCTTCCTATTCTCCCGTTAGCTAATCACAAACTATTAGTCCCACAGAAAAAAAGTGAACAAAACATTTTTGTAGGAAATTTGAAGTAGTTCAATTTCGTACGGGAATATGATTTCGCTTAATGTGGTAGTTTTCAAATTATTCAAGAAAATAGTGCTTAAGGTGCTAGTTTTCGAATTATTCAAGAAAATCGTGCAAAACTGGCCGTCAAACGCGTTTTTCTTGTATTACTCGAAAATCGTGGCCTCGAGCTATAACATAACCTAGTGCAAAATTTACCTCAATTAAATTTATGGAAATCTCATCTGGTGTATTTGAAGGCGTTGCGGTTTGCATAAAACGGATGGGTAGTGGCATCTGAAATACAGTGTATGTGCATAATAGTTACAAGCTTTTAATAATAATGTCTTATGTGGACATAGAAGCGTACACAAGTAGCGAACGATTGGACAACATAACGCTGGCAAGGTTACGAATAATGTCGCGTAGGTGTGAGCATTTCCCCACGGCGTTTACTTTCTTTAGTTTCACTTCAGGATTTACATTTTACAAATTGTTATTTACAGTGATCACAAATAGACTCTCCGTGACCTTCGTATGGTGAGCATAATTCATGCCACCCCTCGTCACGCTCGATACATTTTATCCACTTCTAATCATGACAACACTCGCCACGTCGTTCACAGACGTAAACATTACTATGTGAGGTACTGGACCAATCTGATTTGCCCTGTTCAAGTTGCTGCAGTTGTGAACTTCAAGGTCTCTTGTTTCCCGTATGTTTTTTCGCTTTTCTCTGCGTCTTAGTGAATTGAGGATCCGACTTGGCGAACAGTTTTGCAGATTTGGCCTTCAATATTGCTTTCTTCCTCTTTTCTTCCGGCTATTTTTAACCTTTACTTGTCCACAACGATTTTTTGTTGGGGGAAGAGCATACAGTCTCCCATTTCTGGTCATTTAGTTTCTATTTGTTACGGTTTTGGCACTCACGGAGGGGAAGAATGTTGCTGAAAGGCGTCCGAGGTGAAATGAAGGGAGTGGCATGCAGAATTTTTTGATCACAGGTAGCTGATGATTATCAGTTTCGCCTTTTATAATAATTTATCCTTCCTCTTTCTCCTATAGGTCACTCTCATGAGGATCGTTGGGATGAGTGCTGGTTACTGATTAGTCAAGATCTTTCATCTTTCATCTTTCATCGCTGCCAAGTCGACTCTTGTTGTTCTGGTGGATATGAAATCTGACATCGACACTTCGAATAATAAGGATAAATTCCTGCTGCATGGGAAGAAGCTACAGCTTTCCCTGTATTTGCCACACTTTCAGACGCGGTGCGTAATAAACTGGACACATATATCTGCGTAACAGCTCTTCTGGAACTGCTACAATGCCATTTCTCAATTTTTCCTAATAAAATTTCTTGAGCTCTCCAAATATCATTTATAACTGTTGTAACATATGTCTTGCATGAGGTGACAGACTTAATAATACAGTATGCAGTCTGCAAAATTCTACAGTGAAGAGGATAACGTGAGAGATATGGTTATCTTGAACCAGTACGACTAGATCACCCGTAAAAGGCTTAGCATGTTTTTCGATTTTCCGCAACCGAACAGGGAAAAGTTCAGAATTCATGTAAATTGAATCGGTCAGCAGGCCAAGAGGTCCGGCTGGGGCAATGTAGAGCCAGCAGGAAAAATACTCCTGGCGAACCACAGAAAAGGCGGGTATGCTCCAATTTAAAAGACTCTGACTGAAAAGTGGGGTACCAGCTGCCTCATTTTACCTTCCTTACCACTCGCCTCTCACTCTCTCAAGCTGTCTTAAGTGTCACTTTCTCTTGCCCAGTAGTCCATCGCTGTAAGTCTCTCATGCCCATCCACTCCCACTTACCCACTCTCACTCACTCATTCACCTAAACGCATTGTCATTATCTTTTTGTGTATCTTTGTCACTGTCTCCTGTCTCACAGCCACATACTCCTTCGTTCTGTCCTACTACCACTGCCTGCTTTCACTGTCTCTGTCTCCCTCTTGCTTTCTCTTACTGACACACTCTCATTCACTCCTTCCAACTGCTGCTGTCCCTTCTCACTGTCATTATCCCTCTCTTCCTTGTTGTCATTGTTATAAACTCTGTCTCTCATTAGCACTATCTCTCACCTCTTCCACTTTCCCATTCCCTTTATTTCTGTCCCACTGGCACTATCTCCTCCTATATTTTCCTACCACTGTTCTATCACTGCCAACATTTTCTATTGTCACTGTGTCCTTCTCTTACTCCCACAGTGACATTGTCCCCTTTCCTCTTTATATACCACAGCCACTGCCTGCTGTCTTCCAGTATTTATTACTTTTCTGTGTCCTTCCCACTGCCACTGTCTCCTTCTCACTATAAAACAGACACGTTCGCATGCCAAACATTTTGGGAACATTTTTAAAGGTGCTGTGAAAGGTATAATGAGGTAGTTGGCACCCCACTTTCCAGTCAGTCTTTTTTAACAGGGACATATTCGTCCTTTTTATCTTCCAACAGGAGCGTTTTCCCTCTGGTTCTTTCTTTTCCCTGCCACAACAGGGCATGTCACACACAAGAAACGAGCCAGTAAAATTTATATGATTTATTTATGTGAAACTAAAATAACGCCAAACTAATTTTACACTTCAGAACAGATTTTACATGCACAAAAACTTTACATGTGCTTCTCTGTTACAACATAGTGTCCTCAGAACCCGTGTGACGATAATGGAGACACTTTACAGTATACTGTATTGGTCCGCGATACGTCACGTTATAAACTGCATTTTCACCTCACACCGTATTTTACGTGCGTATTTTACGTGTACGTGACAGGTAACTTTGAACCTCTGCATTTCGTAAACCGATAAAGATCTGAAGAAAATTTTCATTTTCCACGAGGTCTGGATCTTAGGAACACATCGTAAAAATTTCAGCCATTTGTTCAATTTCGGTATGAAAAAACTGTAGAAAAAAACGCTTCTTATGCGTTTCTGCAAGGACCCACCAAGAAAGCACTAATGTTGAACCCTTGTATCTCAGAATGCCTACAGATACCAACAAAAGCTTAGAGACTGTTCGAGACTGGGATCTTGTAAACGTATCATAATTATTTCAGCCATTTGCTGTGAATAGCTGACCTGCGATCGGCGGCTAAGTTTTGGTACGAAAGAAATGGTGAAAAAGCTTTTCTGGAGGTTTTCAAGGAACTACCCAACAAATAACACACATTTTGAAGTCGAGGAGGTGTCCCTTCTAGATAAACGCCTAGAGAATACACCGTTAAAATTCTAACAACCTGCTGCGGAAATTACGTGCTTATTTTAAGTGTAAAAGTACGGTAAGTTTGAACATGTGCATCTGTGAAGCAGATAAAGATATCACTAAAATTTTCAGCGTTGTTCGAGATCGAGATCATACGAATTTATCGTATAACTTTCAGCAATTTACTGTGCTTAGCGCATCCCGGTTTTGATACGAGAAATGGCAAAAAGAACTCTTTTTGGGGATTTTATGAGGAAACGCCGAGAACTAAAGGTACCTCGATAAGCCCCTTATGGCCCGCCGTAGATGCCATCAAATGCAAAAAGAACCAGACGATTTGCTCCATTTGCCTGGATTGTAGGAAGTGTGAAATATTCATACTCCGTACTGTAGGATAGAGAAACTATGAAGATATTTCAGTTGGGTATGGGATAGGTTCCTAGCCCAAGGGCTATTCAGAACACTTGGTGGACTTACTGTCACCAGCAGAATCCCGTTCTTATGCGTTGCGTTTTGGAACACAAGGTAGCGCGATCTCTCACGCATACCGAGTACTCAGCTTAATTTCGTAAATGAGGAAACATCATTCCAGGTGGTACAACATGTCCATAGGGTTGAACACAGCGTACGGTTGTTACTACTTGAACTCGCCGTGCTGATTTAAATTTTATTTATAGATTTCTTCGCTTATGTTGCCATAAATTTGGGAGTCTTATCAGTAACGGAAGCCACCTTCATGAGTGTCTTGTAGGTCATCCGGTAAAATCTGGCGTCGAGATCTTTGATACACCGAAGAGCCGGAACATTATGACCACCTGCTTAAGAGCTTTTTGGGCTATCTCTGAACTGTAATACATCATCGATCGTACGTATCATGGATCCGACAGTTTGTTGGTATGTTGCGGAGGTATGTGGCACACGTTTTCTATGCATAAGTCATGTAATTTCTGTAAACAAAGGGCTGGTGATTTGTGGGCGCGGCGTTGGTGCCTGAAAGCGACTCATATAGCTTCCATTGGTTTCATATCAGGCGAATTTGATGGCCGAGACATAAACTTGAGTTCACTGTCATATTCCTCATAACTTGTAGCACTGGTCTGGCTTTGAGACACGAACAATTATCCTGCTCAAAGATAACATCAACGCCGGGAAAGATATTAATCATGAAGCGACGCAGGTGGTCCGCAGATGGCAGCGTGTGTTCTATTACTACCACAGATCCCATGCAAGAGCAGCACAATGTCTTCTATAGCATTCCACTTTCATTTCCTCATGAATACTTTGCTGCGTCCTCCCAGGGAAGACCCCTTCATAAAAGGGTAATTAATACTAATTAAAAATAAAATAATTATATTGACTATTAAATGTAAATTTAAATACATTTAATGGCCGCTGCCTTCTGAATTAATGATCATCAATTTGGGTCTTTTTCTACGTATTGCTTCAATGTAATCACCTTCCTTCGCAGAACACCCTTATTAATAACTTTTCTCGCTTCTTCACATACCTACATCAACATCTACATGGTTCCTCTGCAATTCACACTTAAGTTCCTGGCAGGGGGTTCATCGAACCATTTTCATACTACTTCTCTACCATTCCACTCTCGAATGGCGCGTGGAAAAAAGGAACACCTAAATCTTTCCGTTCGAGCTCTGATTTCTCTTATTATATTATGATCATTTCTCCCTGCGTAGGTGGGTGTCAACAAAATATTTCCGCACTCGGAAGAGAAAGTTGGTGATTGATATTTCGTAAATAGACCTTGCAGCAAAGAAAACCGCCTTTGTTTCAGTGACTGCCACCCCAACTCGCACATCATATCAGCGACACTCTCACCCCTATTGCGCGATAACACGAAACGAGCTGCCCTTCTTTGTACTTTCTCAATGTCGCCCGTCAATCCTACCTGGTAAGGATCCCACACCGGGCAGCAATACTCAGTACTCCAGAAGAGGACGGACAAGTGTAATGTAGGCTGTCTCTTTAGTGGGTTTGTCGCATCTTCTAAGTGTTCTGCCAACAAAGCGCAGTCTTTGTTTGGCCTTCCCCACTACATTATCTGTGTGGTCTTTCCAACTTAAGTTGCTCGTAATTGTAATTTCTAGGTATTTAGTGGCCCAAAATTTATCGGATTTCTTTAAGTACCTATGTGGATGACCTCGTACTTTTCTTTCTTTAGTGCCAATTGCCACTTTTCGCACCATACAGAAATTCTCTCTAGATCATTTTGTAATTGGAATTGATCGTCTGATGAGTTTACTAGACGGTAAATTACAGCTTCATCTGCAAACAATCCAGGGAGGCTGCTCAGATTATCACCTAGATCATTCATGTAAATCAGGAACAGAAGAGGGCCTATGACACTACCTTGCGGAACACCAGATATCACTTCTGTTCCACTCGATGATTTACCGTCTATCACCACGTCTTGGATGAGACGTGTTTTATCGGTTTTTCTTCCGTATTTTCCCATTTTATTTAAACCGAAAATACGCAACTAGAAATAAGTATTCGGACTAGACATAAACGATATTGCCAAGCAGCCACATACATGCGAACAGGTACACTTTAAACTCGCGGGTTAAGTGTACGCAGCTTGAATTTGACACGCAAGCGTGATAGACTACACCAGACTCACGATAGAACTTATAGATGAAACTGGTTGTAACACTACCGGCTTACAAAAAGCAATATCCTAGTCAAGAAAATGATTTTCTGTGAGGCATTAAAATCAATCACGTTCATTTACAGTGACAACTTTGAGAGCCTATCTGACGTCATCGTAAAATTACAGTCAACATAGTGACAAATAATGTCTTACGTGTATCGTTACGGTAATGGCATAAATAAAGCAGTTATACGGTTGCACCTTCTCTTCATAGGGCAAGCTACGTCGCTAGATAGTCAGCTGTTATTCAATGTTGCCACTCGGCATAATCTCATGCGCCTGAGCACGTTACCATCAGTCACCTTACAGCACTATATAATGGGTCAAGTATGACGTACTCTGAGCCACCTAGAAACTAAACTACAAGCAATTTTAGCTACGATATGAAATGGTGTGGTGCCCACATGGTGTGAGGAGCCAGTGCGCGGAGCAGCTACTTAGTATCAAATGATGCCTCTCACGAACTGCTGACTAGCTAGCATAGGCTAAGTGGTTGTAAAGGGGAACCTCTATCCACTGGTCCTCACATGATCCGTACGATCAAAATTCACAAATATTGTTTGTGTAAACAGACTGGTTTCATTTATGATCAGATGAGGACCAGTGGGCGAAACTTTCGTCTTACAAACCTTAAGCCGTTCTCTCACAGAATGAAGCAGCTAACGATGATATGGACGCCGACAGGACATCCAGCTTCGCGAGAGGGAGAGCGCCGTCTGCACACGTGACAAGTGAGTTGACGTTGTTTTCGCTCCCAGCGCTCTACAGTGGCCGCTGTCGGATTCATTTGACCCGCAAAGCAGACAGTTCCTTTACGAAAATGGGCACACATAACATAGCCGCGTTAACTATGTAAGTGACAGTCGAAGAAGAGCGGAGAAAACGCGAGGACGATTATTGATTCGTCAATGGCTTGAAGAGTGAATTTCTGGTAGAGGAAAGGCACATAACGCCGGACAGCGATCTGAGGTACCTACTAGTAGAAGTTATTCGTTAACTCGATTTAATTTTCACCCCATTCTCGGTTTCCAATTTAATATAGTTAAGGTATAGTGTCTAATGTCAGTTTGCCCTTGCATAATAGCCATATTCTACGTGTTCCATCGACTACCACCACTCTGAAATAACGTTCTTCATCGCGTAGACTTCAAGATCGATATTCGTTTCGTAACTTCGTTCTATGGGAAGAGGAGATCTCACACCATAACTGAAAAAGATACTGTATTTACCGGCAAGATACAGACATGAACCGGTTCATAATCGCAGAGATAGGTATGTATATTTTACAGAAAGTTACTGTTGTGTCGGCAGATTAGCCAACACAACGCACACTAATTTAAAGAGGAGGCCGAAATGCACGCGTCAACTCACGCAGGCTTGCGTTAGGTATGAAACAGGATACGTAATGAATGCTATAACGAAAAGTACGTAGCTGCTGGAATACTTAACTTTAATCCATCATTTGTATACAGCATTCTGGATGATACAAGTGAGACTCTCTCTAGAAATGGTTAATGGCGCCTTGCTAGGTCGTAGCCATGGACTTAGGTGAAGGCTATTCTAACTATCTCTCGGCAAATGAGAGAAAGGCTTCGTCAGTGTAGTCGCTAGCAAAGTCGTCGTACAACTGGGGCGAGTGCTAGTACGTCTCTCTAGACCTGCCGTGTGGTGGCGCTCGGTCTGCGATCACTGACAGTGGCGACATGCGAATCCGACATGTACTAATGAACCGCGGCTGATTTAAAGCTACCACCTAGCAAGTGTGGTGTCTGGCGGTGACACCACAGTTACATCATAGCAAAAACTTCCGGTGTGTAACTTGTATTTACGAGGGTGAGTCAAATGAAAACCTTAAATTTGTAATAACAGATCGAAACTTCACGCTGTTATTCTGTAAGTTGGTAAGCGTGCTACACACAGCGTGGAGAATGGCCTGTAGGTGGCAGCATAGTGCAGATGCACACATACCGTCGCAGTACCAGTATAAAGGTGGCCGCCCCACTGGCGACTTGCACCAGGGAAGAACAGCATTCTGTTATTCGGTTTCTGCGTAGTGATGGTGTGAAACCTATTGAAATTCATCGACGAATGAAGGTTCAGTACGGTGATGCATGTTTGTCACAGCAGCAAGTCTACGAATGCAGTAGGAAGTTCGCAAATGGTGTGACTTCAGTGGAAGATGCTCCTCGTCCAGGTCAGGCGCAACGAGTTGTGACTCATCAGAACATTGCAGCAGTTGAAGCCACAGTGAAGGAAAACCGCCGAGTGACACTGAATGACATTGCAGCATGTTTACAGATTAGTCATGGTCAGCACACCACACTGTGCATGACGTGCTCCAGTTTCACAAAGTGTCTGCAAGATGGGTGCCACGGCAGCTGACTCCTGAAATGAGAGAAAGACGTGTTGATGCTTGTGAAGAACTTCTTCGGCGCTTTGAACGAGAAGGTGATGGCTTCCTTGCAAGAATCGTTACTGAGGATGAAACCTGGGTTCACTTGCCCGTTCAACAGTTGGAATAATCACAGACCTGCATTTTGAGTCTCTTCCTCGTCCACCATACTCACAAGACCTTGCACCAAGTGGTTTCCATATGCTTGGACCACTCGCAGTGGGAGGAAAGAAGTTCCCATCTGATGAAGAGGTACGCTATACGGTGCATGAGTGGTTGCGCGGACTACCAAAACAATTTTTTTCTAAAGGAATTTATGCACTTTGTAAGCGCTGGAGGACTTGCATTGAGCGTGGGGGAGATTATGTTGAAAAGTGATACTGCTTTGTACCACTTCTACACAATAAATAATATTTAAAAAATATTTAAGGTTTTCATTGGACTCACCCTCGTACTTTCAGGCATAGACTGGCAGCCACATTAAGATTTCTGACCATTGGGGAAACATTCCAGTATTTGGCCTTTGCAGCAATAATTACAGAAAATACGTTCTCTATAATAAATAACATGGACTGTTGAGATAATACTTGTATTAAATGAATAAGAAAGACCCAAAATCTTCTAGAAGGTAGAAGGTGAAGAACCTGCTACTTTACACAACGCGCTTCAAGAGCTCAACGACGCTATGAACTGCACAACAAGTTCCGCATAGCAACAGGGTCTCCGTATATGGCCTACACTGACTAAAGAGGATCGATAAATGTCATTATGTGGTAATTAGTATGCAAGTTGATTAAAAAAGACGCGCTTTCGACAGAGCCTTATTGTGACGTAGCACTGGAACTGTTTACTTTCGTAGCACACAAGCTATAACGCTTAAAGCATGAACTACAGAAAGCCTTTACCTACAGATACGTAGTTTTCTGTAATTTTTATTATAACAGATCCCAGCTAAAACGAGGCGTTTCCGAGAGATTCTCTATTTATATAAGTCTGCAGGGTTTCGTGGCCATTGTCACTAAAGTTAAAATCTTCTGGGTCGTTAGGCCGTGTCATATTTCCTTCTGAAATAGTCAACATTTCGACGCTTCTGCTGGGATCTTCTTCAGGATGTTTCGGTGTCCACTATTGCTAGAACGCTGTCAGAGGCCAGAGTCGCGTTCTCTTATAAAGGGGAGTTTTCCCGCGTTTGTGTTGGAGAAGTGGGAGTATCGGTTAAAATTCTTGTAGCTATCATTAACGGCCCACTGTCATAGCCTGATATTGCCTCGCTGATGCAGAAAATGGGGCGTTATTGGCTAAACTCTTTGGAGATTAGACAGAAAAGTTTTCTCGGAATCGCACCGCGTCATAATGTATAAAAATACTGTTGCTGGCGGAAGCGGAAGCGGCCTTCTTCTTGATCGACTGCTTCTTTCTAGCTATGCAGTGTCACTTACATTTTGTTGTTACTGTTCACTGTGCATGCCGTTACCTCATAATTTTAAAAAGATAGTTCGTTTCATTGGTCACTTAAGGAAGAAGGAGAGGGAACTTTAATTTCATAGGCTATTGCGATGGAGGGAGAGCATTACCTCTGTTGTCTATTGTGTTATGTGCAATGATGACATGAGCAGTCAAAAGTAACATAAAATATTAGGGACACTGCATAGGTAGAATGCAACAGTACACCCTTTTATGTCGACTGGCCGCGGAGGTCTACGCAATTATCTATGGAAATTATTGGTAGCCCGTCGTCATCGGATAGAAAGGCAGTATTCCACACTTACGCTGGAGAAGAGTTATTGGTTGAAATTCCTCCTTCTGCTATTGGTTGGTCATCATCAGTGGATAAGTGCGAAACGGACAGAGCAAGAGAGGGTGAATGTTTACCCAAAAAATTATTGCCCGCGAGGTCACTTGGAGCGCGTTTCGCTGTAGATTCTCTATTTTTCTGTTGCTTTGAAACACCTTATATTTGTAACACGTATTCTATGAAAAACAAAACCCACGAATGATTAACGTTATACAGTATGGCGGCTCCTTTGTTCTGCTTGTGAAATAAAATTGTGTCACGTCTCACTGACCACGTTCCTCTCACGACGCAAAAATCTGACGTGTCAGGCTCTTTATTTCACACTCTGTACTGTAGTCGATCGTCGAATTTCACACTCTGACGTCACCAGCTCCTCTTTCACGTGCGTTTTCACGGCTCTTGAGATGACGGCCTTAGCCTCTGCTACTTAACCAGCAGCTCCTTACACCTACCAGTCGGCTCCGTGCAGTGGCTTCTCGCATCATCTTTATAACACATCATTTTATAACGTAACTATTGTTACTTATACGCTAGTTTTTAAGGTGGTTGAGTGTGTTTCGAATGATGAAAAGGGCAAGATGACGTAATTAATAAGGAGGTATTGAATCGAATTGGGCAGAAAAGAAATGTATGGCACAACTAGACTAAAAGAAGTGATCGGTTAATAGGAAACATGATGATGCATCAAGGAATTGTCTGTTTCGTACTTGAGGGAACTGAGAGGGTGGGGGGGGGGGGAGGATAGGGAGTGAAACTTCGTAGAGCGGAGACCAAGGCTTGAATATTTTCGGTGTCTGATAGTTCGGCACGTCAAAGCATTGTTTAGTTATAGTGTGATTAATCATTCTGTGAAAGTGTCCATAAAATTTTTATCTCCTTTTCCTTATTCCACATTTTACCTTTCCAACTTCCAGATACGTGTCTCTATTACATGTTAGGCTGTATTCTGATTTATTGTTCGTTTTGGGTCTAGAAAATTTTCTCAATATTCTTCTTTCAGTTGTTCAGAAACTTTTCCGACGCATGACAGGGATGGTACAGTACCCAATAACATACGTTGAAGAAACAACCAGTCTTGGTTGCAGGGATGTATTTATCATTTATTTAACAACCACGCGTTTCACCTGATTGATGCACCTTCGGAATGGTTGAAAATTAGATGGTGTTAGTCACATGGGATATCGAGCATGTCGAGCATACAGAACGTCCCAGCGAATAACTGGCCTCTAGAAATAAATGTTTCCAGATATCGGACCAGGGCAGTTATTTGCTGGTCTGACCTGGTCAGATATTTTGAAACATTTATTTGTAAATGTTTGCAATGGCTCTGAGCACTAAGGGACTCAAATGCTGAGGTCATAAGTCCCCTAGAACTTAGAACTACTTAAACCTAACTAACCTAAGGACATCATACACATCCATGCCCGAGGCAGGATTCGAACCTGCGACCGTAGCGGTCGCGCGGTTCCAGACTGTAGCGCCTAGAACCGCTCGGCCACCCAGGCCTGCCATTTATTTGTAGAGGCCATTTATTTGCTGGGACGTTCTGTACGCTGGGTATCTTACATCTTCATCTACATCTACGTGATTACTCTCTTATTCACAATAAAGTGCCTGGCAGAGGGTTCAATGAACCACGTTCATGCTGTCTCTCTACCGTTCCACTCTCTAACGGCACGCGGGAAAAACGAGCACTTAAATTTTTCTGTGCGAGTACATAACGCCAGTATTCAGCCAGTCTAAAAATGTTACAATCAGACAAAAATCGTCATTGCTAAATAAATGGTAAATGCGTCTCTGAATGCAAGAGTGACCAGAATGAGATTTTCACTCTGCAGCGGAGTGTGCGCTGATATTAAACTTCCCGTCAGATTAAAACGGTGTGCAGGACTGAGACTCGAACTCGGGACCCTTGCCTTTCGCGGGGAAGTGCTCTACCAACTGAGCTACCCAAGCACGACTCACACCTCGTCCTCACATCTTCACTTCTGCCAGTACATCGTATCCTACCTTCCAAACTGTGCAGAAGATCTCCAGCGAACCTTGTAAGAGGTCCGAGCAGATGGAATTTCGATGTATTGCTCATGCGCTGCCTCCGATATGCAATGTCTCTGACCAGAGAGCAGTGTTGACTGAGTAGGAACTGTGTAGCTGTAGCAGTAAGGTGTTGCTAGTCTGGAGTCTGCTCTGGTCTGGTATGGTGTATCGTGTTGGCTGGCCGGTCGCGGTGCAGCGATGCCGGAGCCTGAGTATTATTGTATAAGGTAAAAAGCAGCCTCGCGCATATCTAGTAATGTCATCTCAAGTCGCATGTAAATGTTTTAAAAGTCTCGTAATAATAATCTTCCTCATAAAAAGTAACTTTTAACGACCATTCATTTCAATTTAAAGGATTTACCAATTTCTCCCATCCATGATCATCCCGATTATTGCAATAGAAAAATCAGTTGCTTCCTTTCATAAATGAGAGATATATCGGCCAGCATTGCACAGAGCTGTGCCGGAAAATTTATGGTAAGAGCAGATATATCCGGCGACTTTATTGAGGTAAGAATTTTTCCTTTTTTTATTCGGAATGATCTTTCAGAGCCAGGACGCAGCACTGCTGTCGTCGAAAATTTACCAGATTAAGTTCACAGTGAATTATTGAATATTCATAGGTGAGCGACAATTTAATTGACAGGTTAGTTACATTGTTTTATTACCAGGTTAATGAATTTTTTTTATTGGGATGTTTTACTGAATGTGAACGACATAATTATAATTTTTACTGTTGAGAGGTTTAGGAATTTTTCTGTAATGAGGTTACGCTAAATGTGAATGAATTTTGAGCTTAGATTAAATCAGAAAGAATTTTGTGGGTAGATTAAATGTAAATGAATTTTTGTGGGGAGGTTACACTGTGAAAGAATTTTGTTTTGAGGTTACACTAAAATTAAAATCTTATCCATATTTTTGAGCTCTCCTTTCATAATAAATTTAAGTGTTTCTGCTACATAGAGTATTTCTAGTTTGACCTCTGTTTGATAACGTTTCAGGATAAAGATTTTTTAGGAAGAATGCACCTTTCTCTTTTTTAATACTGAGTGTTATCGCTGTGTTCCGTAAAGGCGTGAAGAATTTTGTAATTAGTTCACAGGGAAACTGTCATTATTTTGAAGCTCTAATTTTACGATACGCCTATTTGGAAGCTGGTATCCTGTCGTTATCGAAGTTTCCACTCGTCCATTTAAGAGGTACGTCTCATCAGACACCCAGAAAAAGCCTGGCTGGCTGATTAATTAGCGCGTGTATTTAAATAAGGGACGGTCGCTTTAATTTCGCGCGTCTCTCCCGGGAGACGGTCCGCCGTTCACAGCGTGCGCCCCGCCTGGCAGCCTCGCGACGAGCGCAAGAAATTTCCCCCTCCCCCTCCCCCGCCCCGCCTCACCAGCCACCGGCGGCGCGCATCGAAAGGACGCCAAATATAACAATAAAGGCGAATGTTTGCAGAGTCCCGCGGCCTGCTAACGACGTCACATTTGAGTAATATGTACATCTGTGTCGGCTCACGGCGCGCTCGCGCGCCCGCCTGATCCAATTAGCAGCTGCCCCCGGTCGTAAAGTTTAACGTAGGGAAAACCAGCCGCGTAATGAAATACCCCTGCTGCTGGTACTTTTGCTCTTTCTGCTCCTCCCACCGCCCCCCTCGCTCCCCTTACCCCTTCCACGCCCCCTCGAGCACCGCCTCCCATTGTGCGTTAGGGAATCGACTCCGCGAAGGCCTACGGCCTAAAACTAGCCCGGCCAGAGGCAGCGGTGAGACGGAGGCGCCGCTCGCCGACCGGCGCTGCTCGCTTCTTCCTTCGCCCCACTACGACCGCCGCGGCGCTTTGCTGTGTACTCCAGCCCGCCGGCCAGTCAGTCGTGCCCACGGCGGCGTACACCGTTCATTAAACATTTGTACAGCAGCGGGCGCGCACAAGATATTTTGTCACATAACACCGGTCGGTGGCGCGAGCCCAATATTTTCTTTTGCGCCGTTTTAATTAACCGCGGAGCCCGGCCGTTACCGCAGGATCGCCGGGCGCTCCCTTTAACCTTCCTTTTTCGTCCCCCGCCCCCCTCCCTCGCTCTCCCCCCTCTTTTTTTTTTTCATCCCGACCCCCCCTCCCCCCTCCCACACTGTGCCGTTTGCTGCCTGCGTTGCCGCCTTCTCTAATTTAAGCCGGCGGCACTGCCCACTTGATTTTCGAGTGCACCGCCGCATTGCCTAATCAAACGCATTCTCATTTTAAGTAGCCCGGCCCTGGCCGTGAGCGGTGTTTATTTTAAGCCGTTTTTACGCCGCCACGCCGGGCTGTGCTGTACCGCTCGCTCTCCGAGTAAAAAGCGACGTCCACGGCTGCCAACTCTGCAACGCGGCTCACCGACCGCAGCCCGCATTTAGTTGACCACTGGCCCGAAAAATAGGGGGAGCGAGGGGATGAGAATAAAAATATAGTCATTTCAAGGTGCCCTCCCTTACATGGGAGTGGTCCCAATATTTCTTCACGATAGTCTACCTGAACGTAGGCACACAGTACACCATACAGTCGTTTAGATGTCCAAATCGTCATCAGTTTTATAAAATTCTCGACTGTATACAGGCCGTTTTCGAGTGGTACCAGTCGTCCGGTTGCCGCTTCCGCTTGTGACTGGTGTCTAGTCCAATGTTATATGGACATCTCGGCTGTAATAACGGTAACGGAAAGCCGATTAGAAATAGAGTTATTGCGTATAAAATACGATATGTGATCTGCAGCATCCATATTAGATACTAACTTCACGATAAACCAGGAAATGGCAGTTCTGTCTGTAATTTCTAATTTTCATTTATGCTAAGGGCCAGTACACACGTGACAGTTTTTCGCTCTCAGTTAGATACTGCTATCACAATTCTTTACAAAAAAATGGCTCTGAGCACTATGGGACTCAACTGCTGTGGTCATAAGTCCCCTAGAACTTAGAACTACTTAAACCTAACTAACCTAAGGACAGCACACAACACCCAGCCATCACGAGGCAGAGAAAATCCCTGACCCCGCCGGGAATCGAACCCGGGAACCCGGGCGTGGGAAGCGAGAACGCTACCGCACGACCACGAGATGCGGGCAATTCTTTACACTAGGGCCGAATGTTCATTGATAGTTACTGTCTGATAGCTCCTTGCGAGCAATTTGTGTTAGTGTCTGGTCGTATGTAAAGTACACCAGTGGCAAAAAACAGCCAATGCCGTCTCTGCGCGATAGCGATGGAAATGTTACCGACGATGGTGCCATTAAAACGGAGTTACTAAATACAGTTTTCCGTCATTCCTTTAAGAAAGAAGCTGAAGTAAATATTCCAGAATTCGAAACCAGACCGGACGTTAGCATGAGTGACATAAAAGTAGATATCTACCATGTTGCGAAACAAATCACCTAAGAAAGGCAAGTCTTCCGGTCCAGATGGTATACCAATCAGGTTCCTTTCAGAGTATGCAGGCACAATAGCGCCTTTCTTAGGAATCATATACAACCGCTCACTTGACGAAAGGTCTGTTCCTAAGACTGGAAAGTAGCACAGGTCACATCAACACTCAAGAAAGGAAATAGGAGTAACCCACTGAATTACAGATCCATATCACTGACCTCAATTTGCAGTAGAATTTTGGGGCATATACTATACTCGAACATTATGAATCACCTTGCAGAAAATGACTTACTGACACCTAACCAATACGGATTCCGAAAATATCGTCTTTTGCAACACAGCTAGCTTTTTATTCCCATGAAGTAATGAGTGCTTCCGACAAGGGATCTTAGATCGATTCCATACTCCTAGATTTCCAGAAGGCTTTTGATACCGTTCCTGACAAGCGACTATTAATGAAATTGCCTGCATATGGAGTATCGTCTCAGTTGTGTGACTGGATTCGTGATTTCCTCTCAGAGAGGTCACAGATCGTAGTGATAGACGGTAAATCATCGAGTAGAACAGAAGTGATATTTAACTTTCCGCCAGGTAGTGTCATAGGCCCTCTGCTGTTCCTGATTTACATAAATGATCTAGGTAATAGTCTGAGCAGTCCCCTTACATTGTTTGCAGACGATGCTGTAATTTACCGTCTAGTAAAATCATCAGACGATCAATTGCAATTACAAAATGATCTAGAGGTAATTTCTGTATAGTGCGAAAAGTGGCAATTGGCATAAAACAAAGAAAAGTGCGATGTCATCCACACGGGTACTAAAAGAAATCCGATAAATTTTGGATATACGGTAAACAGCACAAATCTAAGGGCTATCAATTCGACTAAATACCTAGGAATTACAATTACGAGCAACTTAAATTGGAAAGATCACATGCATAATATTGTGGGGAAGGCGAAAGACTGAGTTTTGTTGGCAGAACACTTAGAAGACGCGACAAACCCACTAAAGAGACAGCCTACATTACACTAGTCCGTCCTCTGCTGGAACGTTGCTGCACGGTATGGGATCCTTACCAGGTAGGACTGACGGAGGACATCGAAAAAGTGCAAAGAAAGGCAGCTTGATTCGTGTTATTGTGCAATAGGTGTGAGAGTGTCACTGATATAATACGCAAGTTGGGGTGGCAGTCACTGAAACAAAGGCGGGTTTCTTTGCGGCGAGAGCTATTTACGAAATTTCAATCAACAACTTTCTCTTCCGAATGCGAAAATATTTTGTTGACACCCACCTACGTAGGGAGAAATGATCATCATAATAAAATAAGAGATATCGAAGCTCGAACGGAAAGATTTAGGTGTTACTTTTTCCCACGCGCCATTCGAGAGTGGAATGGTAGAGAAGTAGTATGAAAATGGTTCGATGAACCCTCTGCCAGGCACTTAAGTGCGAATTGCAGAGTAACCATGTAGATATAGATGTAGAATCTTGTGAGAGCAGATTTCGGAAGCGTTTACATACAGCAAGGTGGGAGTGTCTGTGACAGGTGAGAGATCACCCTTAGCGAAATTTTTCTGTCGTAGTTCCGTGCTTGAACGAAGAGGTTGCGATGGAAGAGCTTAGGGCTCCAACTGCACTTTTAATACTTTTAGCGGCAAAGAAGAAACATAAACGACCTTGCTCGTATAAGAGAGCGGATTAGGCAGCGGAATGATTTTGAAGCATGCAAGTGACGGAAGATGCACAAAAAAAGATATTTTACGAGAATAACAGCGATGAAGATGGAAGAAATATTCTTTATAATTGGACAAAAAATTTGCCAATGTAGATACTGTTATGCGTAAATCCATTAGTGTTGAAGACTGACTTATGTTTCTACCATCAGCTACATTTATTCTCTTTAACATTCGGTAAAGTAGAGGCACCAGAGACGCAGTTGTGACGTTCCGGTTGATAATGGAAGCAAGACTAAAGAAAAATCATTACACATTCATAGGATTGGTCGACCTCGAAAAAGCGTTCGAAAATGCTAAAGAGGGGCGATTCTAGAAGACGGTCAAGGGACGGGCCTAGAGGGGGGGGAGGTGTTTTGGGGAATGGAATACTGCTTAACAAACGGAGAGTTGGGGTCTTCCACCGACAAGTTGGTAAAATTTGGTGTTATTTAAAGCAGTTTTTGGTAACTGTTTCGAAGGTCAGGGTAAAAAAAAGAAATCTTATTTTAACATGGGAGATTTTATAAATTACATAAATATAAAAAGGTCAACTTACAACAAATAAGTTGTCATTAATTATCTGGATAAAGAAGATGACATGAGTGTAAAAACTTGAACTTGACATGAATACAAAAAAATTCTGTAACAAAATTCACTGGAAATTTCCGTCTTCTGTCCAATTTGTCATGTTCATTCGTCTCTGTTTCTTTTTACTGAATATGTTAATGTTTTTTTTTTCAATGTCCATATCTATTTCTTCATGGATATTTGCAAGAGCCAATCTATTTAGTCTCACCTGCCCCATTGTTTTACGTAAATAAGTCTTTATTCGTCTCAAAGTAGAGAAGCTTTGTTCAGGTGTGCTTGTGGTGACAGGAATAGTCCCAAATATTTGAAGTAAAACGTATACATTTGGGAAAAACTGCTTGTCACAAGTCTTTAAAGCTTCAGTTGCTGTTTCAGGTTTTTTACTTTCATCAACCCACTTTTTCTTCCATAGTTTTAGTTCTCCTTTCATTAATATACATCCAATGTATATTAATAAATAATAAGACACCTCTTTTAAGTTAAATTATATTTATTGGTTTGGATTGTAAACTATTAGCCGCTCGTATTCCTTTGTTAAAATGTGTTTGAAATGTAACATATTGCTACCTATATTGCTACCTATATGCCAATTGAATCTGTTGAAGTAATATATTCGCTGATTTCTGAATTCATTTTATCCAGTGTAACTCAACTGTGTGTGTGTGGTGGGGAGGGGTGGCGTGGGGGTGGGAAGCTATAGCCCCAATAGCGCCCCCCCACTTGCCACCTCCCCTGATGCTAAATGATCCAGGATGTTCCAAATTCTGAGAAAGATGGAGTGCTTCGAAAGCAGTTGCTAAACAGGTAAGTGTGAATAATTCTTTAAGCAACTAAACAAAACTAACTTCTGTCCCTTACCACTTTTGATGTGTATTTGCGCAACAGTGTGATGGGAGAAATGTCTTAGGCCACCCTAAACACTGTATACGTACTGTAGCAAGGCGAAAAAAAAATTCTTTTCAATCGTACTGCATCAAAGATAAATTGTTGAGGTTTTTCTACTTCATTATTTCAAAAATTAGTAATATTAGTATCATAAACTGAAACAATGCGGAAGTTTTAAATTTTTATTTCTGAGGGGTTCACGCTAATGTATCGTTAAATCGCTCAGCAAGTACACGATGGTAAATCAATTGCAACTCATGTCAAGTGCACTCAGTTTACAAGTAAACGATGCTAAGTGTTGATAGACGCATCTTAGAGAATAAAATTTAGCCTAGAATTTATAATTTTAAAAATACATCGTTAATCTGCAAACATTTGAAAAGAATGATTTATCTGAATAATAAAATCATAATGTACTTGAAATATCTTATTTATGAGATTTTGTTGAAACTTTACTGTGCAGTTTCTCGACACAACCAACCTGTCCCTCACCGTTGTTTACAGCTGAGGTCTTTATAGAACAAAACGTCTTGGTTGCAAAACCGCCTCGCCTTTATTTAGTGCTTAAAGCAGACCGCCGTCTTCATTGAGGCTGTTTTCAGATATTTTTACCTTGATCTCTTCTTTTATTAAGCCACTGCAGAAACCAATTGACGGTTTAGTATTAAATAATTCATCGCATGCTACCCGGCGTCCGTTTTCCACAGTATGTTCTGATACCGTGGATTTCTCAGGACAACCTTAGGTGGAAACACCTCTCATGTTATATACATCACTGTTCAATAGTGCGCACACTCTTTCCAATATATAGCTGTCCACACCCACACACTATTCTGTATAATCCTGGCTTTCTGAGGTTTACATCATCTTTCACTGGTTGTTGAATTTTTACCAGAGTCCTGAAGATTAAATCTGTTTTATGTATTTTGAGGAGCCGGCTAATCTTTTCCATTACTGAGACACAGAACGGCGAAAAGGCAGTTTTTCTACTTACGAGTCTTTGATGAAATAGGCTACGAAGTTTGTCGTTCGGTGTAGCCGTTTTTGTTGAAAACCTTGTTCATTGTGGAACATGTGGTTTACTGTATCGCCGCTAGCCGGGAGCATTAATAAGAAATGAAGTCGATGGCCAGCTTAGACAGTATTGCGACGTCGAGTTGTGGTGATTGTGGAGGCGGTCGCTGTGATCGTAATCCACGTGTGAAGTGGGAGGAACCTTGCACCATTTAGCCGCGGTACTTAGGATGTTTATCGGCCAAATACAGAATACCACAAGGCTCCGTACTCGAGCCTATTTTATTCAGCATTTACTTTAATGACTTAGCATTTGAGCGGTTAGCCCAATTTGCAAATGATACAACTGTTTCTACATCCAGGTGAAACCGCTAGCACATCAACCACCACTAATGATATTTAAACAAAAGCACATTGTATTGCAACATGAGTAAAAGAAAGTATTGCCCGTCGACGTCATCATTAACAAAAACAGATTCCCACGGGGACCAGAGAGGAAATTCCTAAGAATTTTAGACCAAAAGTTGTTTTTCACAAACATCTATCGCGAATAAACGACTTCAATTAATAAACCCATATATCTCTTCCTCAAACACTTAGTACTGGAAACAAAATTAAGATCCCACAGGCCAGTAATTTGGTCATCAGTTACATCTGGCATTACCAAAACAAGGATGAAAACATTACAAAGAATCCCAAACACAGTTCGTTAGTTGAGCTTGTCGGCACGCCCATTAACCACTAACACGACGTCACACGAGAAACCCAGTGTGGCACCACTCGAGACTAAAATGAAGACTTTACCATAAAGTCGATACATAATAAGACACCATGAACGGACTCAAACATGACGGACATAAAGGTATCAAGACTGGCACAGGAACCGAATACCACAAATTTTAACTGGAAGACTCAAGACCGCTACGATTAAGCAAAAGTCTAGACGATCTAAACGTTTTCACCAATGGTAGAAATTGTAAGCACCCTAACTATCATCGTCGAAGGGCAGCGAAAACTCTAAGGTCTGCAGGCCATGTCATCAACCTGCAATATCCTTCGGATACAATGAAGCAGAAACCAGTCACGAATCCACTCACATCCGCAACGCTGCATTTAAACACAGCAACAAGATAAAAAAATTACCCAGGTCAGTTCATTGCAATAAATGTATCTTACAGGTACGCTTCGTTCACTGTTCGTTACGTGCGACGTTACTGTTAATTTGAATTCCCGACCGGATCTGCTGGGTCTGTTGGCATTGGCTCACAGCAGCTTTTACCCTCATACTTTGTAGAGGGACCTGATTCTGACCATGGCGTTCTTCCTAAGAAAACGATTAATTCTTCAAATGTATATTCGAATATCATTCCCCCACTAGCTTCCCAGACGTCCAACATCTCCCCACATAATTCTATAGTAAATACATGTTGTCAACAAACTATCATGGTTACTTTTTTTTGTTTTTTAATGGACTTGTAGTCCGGGGTGATATGTTACAATCCAGCATCACCGGTCTATTTCGGTCTAACTGTGTTGGTGAGGCAGTAAATTTCCATTGGGCAGTGACTGCGTCACTGCAATTCACTTTGGAGGTGTGGCGGTGGGACTTACAGTCCCGTACCACCCTCTGACGGTGACCCCACTAGCTTCCCAGACGTCCAACATCTCCCCACATAATTCTATAGTAAATACATGTTGTCAACAAACTATCATGGTTACTTTTTTTTGTTTTTAATGGACTTGTAGTCCGGGGTGATATGTTACAATCCAGCATCACCGGTCTATTTCGGTCTAACTGTGTTGGTGAGGCAGTAAATTTCCATTGGGCAGTGACTGCGTCACTGCAATTCACTTTGGAGGTGTGGCGGTGGGACTTACAGTCCCGTACCACCCTCTGACGGTGACCCCACTAGCTTCCCAGACGTCCAACATCTCCCCACATAATTCTATAGTAAATACATGTTATCAACAAACTATCATGGTTACTTTTTTTTTTGTTTTTAATGGACTTGTAGTCCGGGGTGATATGTTATAGTATTACATGAGTCAGGCAGAAATTTTGCATAACCTTCGCAGGTGAGGGTTTTTTTTTTTTTAATTTTATTAAATGGACTTGTAGTCCGGGGTGATGGGTTACAATACAGCTAGTCTTTTCCATTATTTATCAGCCTGTTCCACAAAAGTGGCTGCGAGAAACTCGCCCAGACAATGTCTTGGATGTCGAAAGATCTATTTGCAATACGTTTATTTAGTTTAAGGAGCACGTAGCAGCAGATTGATGAGTAACTAGATTAGGTATTAAGTCTAAAAGCTCTGTAGCTAAAATGAAAAAAGGAACAAGGTGCAGCTATTTGTGTAGTTAGTGAAGAAACCTGTTTAGCTAAAATGATAATGATGATGGAAGGTTTGTGGGGCGCTCAACTGCGCGGTTATCAGCGCCCGTACAAATTCCCAACCTTTACTCTGTCCTGTCTCGCTGCGTTAATATACGGGGATGAAATGATGAGGACAGCACAAACACCCAGTCATCTGAGTTAAAAGGCTCTTGTGAGACGCAAATTAATAATCAATGTACAGCAGTTGAAAATATAGTTAGTAGTTTAAGTGAAGAATAATCAGAGATAGCTGAACAAGCTGGAACACTAGCAAAAATCATCAGATACAACATATTGAAGTGATAGCCTGTTTTAGAGCCCTACATACATACGGCCAAACAACCTGCACTGAAAGAGATGTACATATGGAGGAGAGTAATGTAGCTACCTTAGATAATGTTGTGTCCCAAACCAAGCAGTGGGTAACTAAACAGTTAAATTAAGTAATGGAACATAAGTGGAATGAGCCTACTGTGGTTAATGGTGTTAGGACCAAATGAGACGAATTGAAATTACATGATTTTACTCCATATGATCTCATTGGTGATTTCTATCTGGGTATATTTTTAAAATCATTCGATTTCCTGAAGGATAGTCCGATGAGGAGAAAATCAGATTTGTCGTGGGCTATCTAAGAGGTGATGATATCCAATGGGGATTCATGTCCCAATATAATTATAAAACATTTTATGAATTTCAAGTAGCTTTTAGAAACCAAGACTGGTCGGAAAGAGCTCACAGTAGGTCAAGTGTATAAAAGCTAGTTCCAGGTGAATACACTAACAAGTATGATGGTCTCAAACCTTATTCTGAAAGATAATTGAATCTTAAGAGTACTTGGCTTGTTCCTTACGTTCTGAACACCTTGTGTGCAATTTATTATGTCAATTTCCTTTATCAGTAAGACAGAACGTAATCGGCAGATACCTCAGTGAAGATGAAGTTTTGCCGTATTTCTTATATCAACTAGATGTAATGGATTGTTTGATGAAAATTTCGGAGGGAAAGACATAAAGTGTGTACGAGTATTTCCCAAACTTGGTCAAAGGGTGCAATTTTCGTGTAGAGGGGATCTAGAAAAGTGTGTGTGGTGTTATTCAGAGTAATTAGTGATGTATCTGAAAAACATTTTTTATTGGTTTGAAAATCAATTGTTAATATTTATTTTACACATGGCATTTTATTAAGTAAAGCGAATTACCTATGAGTATTTTTTATTTGCCTATCAAAATAATGACCTTAAATCTATTTTTAATTAGTGATAGCAGAGTTCACTTCTTGTAACTTCAGTAGTAGCTTTTGTTATGTTATCGCTGGCTGAGGGCAACAGAGAAAGAGAAAATATTCAAGATCCAAGGCATTGTCTGAGCATATCCCTGAAATTGAGTTTCTCACAGTCACATTTTATAGAACTGGACAATAAATTATGTTTCCTACTCTTTCGACGGTACGGGACTATAAGTCCCACCGCCACACCTTCACCTGCTAGGCAAAATTTTCTGCCTGACTCATGTAGTACTATCACCGTCAGAGGGTGGTACGGGACTACAAGTCCCACCGCCACACCTCCAAAGTGAATTGCAGTGAAGCAGTCACTGCCCTGTGGAAATTTACTGCCTCACCAACACAGTTAGACCGCAATAGACCGGTGATGCTGTATTGTAACATATCACCCCGGACTACAAGTCCATTAAAAAAAAAAAAAAAAAAAAAACCTACTCTTTCGATGGTGTTTCAGTCACTGCCCTGTGGAAATTTACTGCCTCACCAACACAGTTAGACCGCAATAGACCGGTGATGTTGTATTGTAACATATCACCCCGGACTACAAGTCCATTAAAAAAAAAAACCTACTCTTTCGATGGTGTTTTCATTCCAATATCCTTTTCTATCCTGTAATAGAATTACCAAATGCTCGCAGTAGCACCTCCCGCGGGATGGCAGTGATTTCGTCTTCGATCTAGTTTCATTTCATGGACAGTTATGGAATGTTTGCGGTATGCATTGCATTTAAGACGTTCCTACAGGAAGAAATAACATACGCTAAGGTCAAGAGTTCTAGCAGGGACAGGAATGTCACCGTTAAATGAATGACAGACCTTCAAAATAATTGGTTAATGGCATCCACCGATGGTTGAGCAATATGTAACATGGCTCTGTCCTTCTGAAACCGGACGCTTTCGCTGTTAAGATCATGTAGTATCAGTGTAAAGAGTGTTTCAAGCATATCAAAATACCAAGCGGATGGTACCATTCACAGTAAGGGCCAGTTACGTCATGAGATGATTCCACTCACCAAACTGTAGCCCGTGAGCTATATTCTGGAGCTCGTGACACTCAAAAGGCTTTTTCTATTCCCACTAACAAAAACTTCGTTTGTTAACAAGTCCGTTAAGTTAGGAGTGAACTTCGTCTGACATCGGTATGTTGGTAAGGAAATTGGTGTCCTTGTTGATTTTAACCAACACGTGTGCACTAAATCCCCTGTAAATTACAGAGGTAGAACTTTAATTCGTACCATACTCTTTATATGCTTTGACACCCAATCTGTAGCGCTTATGCATGTTGTCGAACAAAGTAACGAAGTCTCCTCTCGCTGCAAACTCGATCAGCCACAATAGCCTCTGGGGTATTTCCCATTCGAACGCTACCTGGAGGATTCTTCCTAAAGTCTCATTGTAATCGCATGGGCAGACTGGTCACGTCCGTTACGTCCTAGATGGTAATGGTGTCAGTATACCTTTCTCGCAGCAGTCACAAAATCACACTGGTTTAGAAACACTGTCACAGCAACAGCATGTTCCTCACTACACCAGTGCTGCACGATTACTAAATGGAAATGCGTACACAACAACTATGCATCGATTCCGAACAACTGTCGTCTGTAAAGTGCTGATAACACTAACGTTAACAACGTCCTGGTTTACTGCACCAGCCTGCATAAGAAAGAATAAGACTGAAGTATGTATGCCACCACCGTGGTAAGTCAGTTCCGCAACCTGCGGTCAGGTGAGAGTCACAGGGCTGCCAACTGTACTCCACTACCAGATTACGAGCTAGCATGACGAAAGGCTGTGCTCTGTCGCAGAAGTTAAAATGATTACCACACACTGGGTGGCAGACCTGTTGCTTAGGCCTCATGCATGACTGGAAGTGACGCCTTAATAAATCCAAGGCAAGCCAGTGTAAGTTCTGGCTATCCAAATACAGCTGTCAGCGACCGCTGCCTACAATGAAAATTACTCCATGCGGTTCATCCTGGCTCTGCTAGCTGCTGTTACATGAACTGTGCCCAGTCATGATGTTGCCACATGCTGAACTAGTGCCTTCCAACTAGGGCCCAATGCTGGTTGAAATCAAGTGACTCCAGAGTGTCTCCTGCTGATCCTTGGTTTGCAGTCTGCTGTCAACTGCCAGCCGCACCTTCAGAGCCACTGCCTGACCAACATTCACCTGTTCTCTGCTGCAGACTCTTGTCTGTGGCCTTCTGATGCTGCATGCTTCACCGAGATCCCGGGTTCAAGACACAGTACACCATGGCCATGTCCGCCAGCAGAGCACAGTGCCAGTAGCGCAACAAGTGTTAAGCCGACTGTGCTGCATCAGCATCTGATGTAGGAGTATCTTTGTTGCAATACGCTTACCACACAAGACCGTCCAGCTGCTGTGCCTTGCTGAGCAAAGCGACTACAGCCGCCACCACATACTGCCCTGCTTTTCCGTAGTCAACCCTGCTGTCCAGGGTCATCACACACTACAGTGATGCTGTCTACATCAGCTGCATGAATACTTCTGAATATATCATGCTGTGTTACCACTGCATTTATGATTCCAAGATGTCAAAGTAACTGGTTCTTTCTACCTACGACCCAGTCTACAATTATGTACCCGTTTTGTAATGCAAACGATTTTCCTGACTGCTGCTGTAAATAATTATACGTATTAAGGTCACTTTCGGTTTGCTGATTTAATGTACACGCAAAGACCACATCCGAATTTGTGCCAAGTTTAACGATTTTTATTTTCTTTCAAAATTTACATGTAAATATGAAAGTTGAAAGTCGAGCTATCATGATGTCTAGATACGTTCTTATTGTAATTTCATTCATCCTCATTCATCACCGAGATTTCTACACTACTGGCTATAAAATTGCTACATTACGAAAATGACGAGCTACAGACGCGAAATTTAACCGATAAAAGAAGATGCTGTGAAATGAAAATGATTAGTTTTCAGAGCATTCACACAAGGTTGGCGCCGGTGGCGACACCTACAACGTGCTGACATGACGAAAGTTTCCAACAGATTTCTCATACACAAACAGCAGTTGACCGTCGCTGCTTGGTGAAACGTTGTTGTGATGCTTAGTGTAAAGAGGAGAAATGCGTACCATCACGATTCCAACTTTGATAAAGGTCGGATTGTAGTCTATCGCGATTGCGGTTTATCGTATCGCGACGTTGCTGCTCGCGTTGGTCGAGATCCAATGACTGTTATCAGAACATGGAATCGATGGGTTCAGGAGGGTAATACGGAACGCCGTGCTGGATCCCAACGGCCTCGTATCACTAGCAGTCGAGATGATAGGCATCTTATCCGCATGGCTGTAACGGATCGTGCAGCCACGTCTCGATCCCTGAGTCAACAGATGGGGACGTTTGCAAGACAACAACTATCTGCACGAACAGTTAGACGACGTTTGCAGCAGCATGGACTATCGGCTCGGAGACCATGGCTGCGGTTACCCTTGACGCTGCATCACAGGTAGGAGCGCCTGCGACGGTGTACTCAACGACGAACCTGGGTGCACGAATGGCAAAACCGTATTGTTTCGGATGAATCCAGGTTCTGTTTACAGTATCATGATGGTCGCATCCGAGTTTGGCGTCATCGCGGTGAACGCACATTGGAAGCGTGTATTCGTCATCGCCATATTGGCATATCAACCGGCGTGATGATATGCGGTGCCTTTGGTTACTCGTCTCGGTCACCCCTTGTTCGCATTGACGGCACTTTGAACAGTGGACGTTACATTTCAGATGTGTTACGACCCGTGGATCTACTCTTCATTCGAACCCTGCGAAACCATCCATTTCAGCAGGATAATGCAAGACCGCATGTTGCAGGTCCTCTACGGGCCTTTCTGGATACAGAAAATGTTCGACTGCTGGCCTCGCCAGCACATTCTCCAGATCTCTCACCAACTGAAAACGTCTGGTCAATGGTGGCCGAGCAGCTGGCTCGTCACAACACGCCAATCACTACTCTTGATGATCTGTGGTATCGTGTTGAAGCTGCATGGGCAGCTGTACCTGTACACGCCATGCAAGCTCTGTTTGACTCATTGCCCAGGCGTATCAAGGCCGTTATTACGGCCAGAAGTGATTGTTCTGGGTACTGATTTCTCAGGATCTATGCACCCAAATTGCGTAAAAATGTAATCACATGTCAGTTCCAGTATTATGTATTTGTCCAATGAATACCCGTTTATCATCTGCATTTCTTCTTAGTGTAGCTATTTTAATGGCCAGTAGTGTATCTATCTGGCCTATAAAATACAGGGTATAACAAAAAGGTACGGCCAAACTTTCAGGAAACATTCCTCACACGCAAATAAAGAAACGATGTTATGTGGACATGTGTCCGGAAACGCTTAATTTCCATGTTAGAGCTCATTTTAGTTTCGTCTCTATGTACTCCAACGTGATCAAATTGTAAATTTTCACAATCAACATGTGCGGACCGACAAGAATCCGCACGCAATTGTGCAATCACGTCATCAACACAGATTTTCTGTGAACGTTTGTGCAGGCATTGTTGGTGATGTCTTGATTCGTACGCTTCTCAACAACAGATTCGGTGAATGATGGATTGGTAGAGATGGACCAATTCCATGGCCTCCACGCTCTCCTGACCTCAACCCTCTTGACTTTCATTTATATGGGGATTTGAAAGCTGTTGTCTACGCAACACCGGTACCAAATGTACAGACTATTCGTGCTCGTATTGTGGACGGCTGTGATACAATACGCCATTCTCCAGGGCTGCATCAGCGCATCAGGGATTCCATGTGACGGAGGGTGGATGCATGTATCCTCGCTAACGGAGGACATTTTGAACATTTCCTGTAACAAAGTGTTTGAAGTCACGCTGGTACGTTCTGTTGCTGTGTGTTTCCATTCCATGATTAATGTGATTTGAAGAGGAGTAATAAAATGAGGTCTAACATGGAAAGTAAGCGTTTCCGGACACATGTCCACATAACATATTTTCTTTCTTTGTGTGTGAGGAATGTTTCCTGGAAGTTTGGCCGTACCTTTTTGTAACACCCTGTATAAACGGTGTTAATTATTACGGTTAAAAGTTTTGTTCAGATGCGTGGTCATGGAACGACGTGAGCACTGTCAAACGCTGGAGGTGGAAGCCTCTGCGGGAGAAACGAGACATTATGCCGTCGCCGACCCAGACGCCGACTGCCGACAACAGGTGGGATGCCGCACCACAAAGGGTCAGGGGCCACCGCTGGCTGTCCACAGGGAGAGAATCTGGTCATGGTAAGAAATGGAAAACGGGCACTCTCACTTTTCCTCAAAGGTGCTTTGCCGCCAGACGCCACGCTATGTGGATGGGAAGCAGTGATGCATAGGAGAAGCAGTCCTCCACTAACGAAGCCCTCGGGTAGTCAACCACACGGCATCCAGTTCAGTGCAGCCAGCAACGTAACATCACGCCTTAATGGGAGGTTTACTATCTTATGCCCGAAAAAAGCATATTCTTTGAAATTTTTTTTCTCGGGATATGTAATAGATATCAATGTGAAATTTGGTCAAAATATTTATTGATGTTTCCTCAACCAACTGGAATTTTTTCGACCGTAAATGTCAAAGAGCAAAGGCGGAAGTGCCGTCGGAACGCAACAAAATTTCGATGTAGACCTGCATGCGCGGTAAGTCACAGGTCAGCCGGATCGTCTGAAATCAAAATTGAACTGACATTAGCGAAGTATATAAGACTCTTTAGAAGCTGAACCTCGCTTAAGTTATTTGGACAATAGGGAACAAAATGGGGGCCATTTGAAAAACATACGGTTTTTTTCATCGATTTTGCGACTACGTCGGCCAAGTAAAAATATTTATAGGTTATGGATCGGAATAAAAGTGGTGCAACTCCTAGACAATTTAGTTAGCTTCGTCGGAAACAAATACTCGTGCCAATCGGTTCAGTAGATTTGAAGTTACCATTCCAAGCTATAAAAAACGTCATTTCGAGAAAAACACGTTTGAAGGTTTGACTACATATAAATGCAATATTATGCAACGTACGTTCAATCTGCTATTCCGGGTCCATAAACTAGTCCTTCCTCTTCCTCTTAGAGGGCGTTCTGCTCGATGTGGGCCATCCTGCGCTGCTCCAGAGCCGCTCGTACGGCCGGTGACAAGCAGTTTTCGGCCGCTTGAATCCGGTGGTCGTCCGAGTGCTTGGCGAACTGCGTCGAATAGAGTCCCAGGGTAACGTCCATCGTTGTCATGGCCTTCAGAATTGCTGAATACCCTTCGCTGAAGCTGCTCACTGCCAGGAAAGTCGCACGAGGATGCAAATGCTTGGGGGCTAACTTCGAAACAAACGCATTCAAACTTTCATTCCAATTTTGTGTGTTTCCTCCTTTTGTGTGTTTCCTCCCAAGCACCGGCACAATAACTCGTCCTGCTTGAAAGAAAAAAAGCTGGTGAGTGAAAAAGGCCGATTTCAGGCAGGTGCATTTTTTTGTTCAATCGCGAATAACAAACATATCCGTCCATGACGGAATCACCAGCTTCTGACCACTGACAGAACGGACAACGAAGCCCTTCTTCTTTCAGTCATGGTGCCAGTAACTCAAATCTCGCTGTCGTAAACGCAGCGACAAGATCCCTGGTCATCTCTCCTCAGGGAGAAGCTTGTCAAGAACTTTAACTTGGATGCAGATCTCATGACGCCAGTACAGCAGATGCAAGAAAATGTCGTCATAGTACCAAACGTTTTTTACTTAACTACATCACTTCCCACTGCCCGTGTGTTCGTTCTGAACTTTATACGTCGAATTTCCGCTCAACAATGTTCAGAGCGTACATTTGAGGATAAGTAGGGTATAAAGAAGCATCAGGCTTGCTTTTTCTCTTTCAGATGAACTAATAGAAGTACGTATTGTATTACATGCCTTTTCTTACTTTTGTGTTCAAACTTGTTTTGCCAACGGGGGACATGAGTAATTAGGATTTACATTTATTTTTAATGTAATGCTGCGTAAATTTCACGTAGTTTTTACGATGATACACATAGGAAAAAACCTTTTTGACGGTCTGTTCATTCATTTTCCTTCTCCGCTGTAGCATATTGAATCACAGTTTACATAAATAAAGGTTTCTTGAAGATTATATACTGAAGGTGTGCATTCCTGCACAGGGAATCACAATTGAATTGCATTAGTATGTCCAAATGTTCTGCACAGTATTCAGTAATGATTTACGACTATGTTTCATGATTAATTGTTAGTTTTGTCGAGAAAATTTTGAAAACTTTGATCATTGCATTGCCAGTGTTGTTTGCTACTCTCTTCAGAATAATTAAGATTAAGAAAAACAATATGTATGTTACCAGCTAAATATGTCAATTATTTCTCTCAGTTTAAATTTTTTTATGTGTTGGAATGAGAGGAGTTTCTAAGAGTGCAGTTAACGTTACTCTGAGACTCTGTCTGATAAGAACAACTTGCAGCGACAGCTATCACAGGATGCGAATGACTAGCATTCCGCTTTGTCTCCTTTAAACTTCATTAAATGACGTGACTTGATACTATGTCTTACAACACAGGTTTCATTTACAACTACGTGTGTTTGGATATTTGCATGTAAAATCAACGCCTTTTATCCTGATACGATCGGAGAAATTATTACACAAGTAGAAACTATTATTTGTTAGAGGGGAGGAATTGTTGATATGACTATCACTCTTATCTTATCCTTTCTTTGCGGGACTTGCTTAATAGGTTTAAGATGCATTTAAATTGCCCTGCATTGACTGCTTATACTTCATTGGTTTTGTATATCATATTAATGTGTGCGTTCTGTTGGTCTGTATGCTCACAAGGACCAAACAGAACTGGGGTTAATCCGGACCAATATTATGAATGCAGTAGAGAGATAACTTACTTTAGTCTGTAATCTTCATTGGCATCCAGACTTCATTTATGAGGGCCTCTTCCTTTCTCACTATGCTATCCGTTGCTTCGGAAACTTGTTTACGTATTGGATTTTATGGGGAGCAATCTGATTCCCAGATGGTCAAGTCAGAACATATTACAGAAACGACCGAAAAGTTAGTTTAGCTCGATTTGGCGTCTTGCTCATGAGGGATCAGTATTTCCAGCCAGTAAGACGTTAGCAGTGTAATGTTGAAACGTCCCCTTAGAAAAATTATACATGACTGTCCTTAAACTGACACACAATATGTTTAGCACAACGCTATCTGACTTTCAAAAATCCCTACAAAAGAATGGCCCTGACTAACATTAACCTACACCTTTCACAAATCACTTACCTCACAAAAATCTTCATTACTCGAACTACTGCAATTCAGCGAGCGCCACTACTGCCAGCTAAATAAAAGATTCAAACTACTGAAGGCACTAACTACTGATAGGCATAGTTAGCAAATGAAAGATTTTGATAGAGAACAAACAATGTATTTACCTTAATAGTCATAATATATATAGCAGTTCATGACATCCATTCCTGCAAATGTACTGTTTCTGATGGCACACCTCCAGATTATCCATTCTCAAAATCCGCCATCTCACTTCACCACATCCACCACTGCTGGCGGCCCACCTCCAACTGCGCAACGCTACACGCTGTTAACAGCCAACAGCGCAACACTACAATGGCAGACAACAATGCAAACTAGCCACAGACTGCAAACAGCACAGCCAGTGATTTTCATACAGAGCGCTACGTAAAGTTGCCAATAAGAAAACATAAACAGCCTACTCACATAGCCCCCATGCTCCCTACAAAAAATTTTACAAATTGTTTTGGGCAGTGGCCAAATTTTTCATAATTACAATAACAAAGAAATCAAATGCACACACTTATCGATACAATGTTGGTCAAAAGCTAAAATTTTCTCACAGTCCATAAAGACAGTCCTGATCGTTCATCACAGTGAAATTGCAGTGTTTTTCTCAAAGTCTGAGCCGCAAAAGAGAATGCACACGGAAGTAGTGGATTTCCATGCAGTCTCGAAGAAGTAGTGTTGTCCTTGACTGACTCTTGACATGCAGACAGGTAATGGGCCACAACAGAGCATACCCACAGCAGAGTCAGTCGAAGTTTTGAAGAATATTGGTAGGTAGGTCGTCACAGAGTAGACCCACTGTAGTCCTGGTAGAGATTACGGTATTGGTGGGCCACCAGAGGTGCAGACCCAGTGCAGTCCTTTTAGAGATAATGCAGAGATGCAGACCCACTCTAGTCCTTGTAGAGATGGCTAGCAGTCATCCGTTGCGACTGTGCAGGTGCACAATCACCATCAAAGAGCCTTGCGGAGAATATAGCAAGTCCATAAACCACCACTTGTGCACTCACAAAGTTTTTGGAATTGTCCTTAGAACCAGCAATGCTGTTAACCAGTCCCTTGCTGAATTATTAACACACGTGTAAGCACTAACAGTCCCAACTTCTCACATATTGTACATATACTATGTCCAACAGAAACGTGTGCAGTGAAATGGAACTTACAAGAAATAATATGATGAACTGGTGTCAATTACAATTTTATAACATAAGAATACAATTACTAAGGTACAAAATATATCACTAAAGAACATAACAATACAGATTACATTTGTGGTAATACGGGCTTTACAAAAGAGTTGAACTAACATATACATCAGTGTACTGGAATTATGACATAAGTAAATACATAGAAGATCAGAATAACTTTTGAAACATCAACTTTACACATGAGCATTAAAACAAATCAAAGCAAATAATGTCTAAACATTTTTACAAAGTAAATAACATATTTTCAGAAAAATTCTACAACATAACTCTTATTAGCTAAACACATAAAGACAGGGAAAACACAAATTCACATAGTGTAATAACACAAAACTACAGGACAGGGTTGTTTTCAGTGTGACATTTGGTACTGCAGTCCATCTTTCCTCCTATTTCAACATTTGTTTCCACCAAAAAAATTCCTATCCAAGCATGCTTCCTGTATTCTGCTCACATCCTCTTTCAGAAATAGTATTTCTCCACTGTACACTACTTTTTTGGCCAAACCATTTTCTTATAGCTTCTCAATGCATTTCTTCCAATTCATCACAACTCGTCCTCTTATGTAGCCTACCCCATCTGAAGGTAACTTAAATCTACTGAGCTCAGATGCTAAACTAAGGGACGAGGCAATGCAGCAGCACAAAACAATTAGTACAAACAGCAATGACAAAAAATTCAAATTGGCAAAGCAAACAGCAGGAAATCTAAATTAGCAAAGCAATTGCAGTATTACAACTAATATAAGGCACTGTGCAGCAATCAAGAAAAGTAAATCAGTAGTAAAACTGGCTTAACAGAGTAATACAAAGTCAAATTCAGTAACACTATGCCTGGCAAACAGCAGCAGCAAATGCTATATCTTATACTTAAACATGACAAAGCTCAAGCAGAAAAAATATTACAGTAAAAGTGGCCATGTTTAATACCTATGTCACATCTTAACACTAGGGTGATGCATCACCTTAACTTACACTACTAAATAAGTTACCCAGTCACTGACAAAAATTATGTATGCAATTCCTGTGAAGGGAAATGTCTTTTTGTGCTCCCTTGTTTTTTTAAGTAGATTATAAAATGGTTATTTACTGGATCTGTAGGCATAAAATATCTATATTAGTACATCTATTAAATTTTATTTTAACCAATGCAGCAGTGCAGCTAGAAACTAGATATCAAACAAAATGAGCAATCTCTCAACTAGAAAGACAATAGATGTAAAATGTTTCTCATCATTTCATTAGGCATTTTAGTAAATATCATAAATTAACAGCTCCACAGTGTAATCATATATTTTCAAGTTTGAGCGTGTCGTATTTGTGGTGCTTTCTACAAAAAAATGTCAGTAGTGAGGATAATGGCCTCCTTTTTTCTCCACTTGTGCCTCTGAAAGGCGCACACTAATGGCTTTTTTTCCAGGCGACTGTCACGCAGCTGCCCATGTAATGCATCGTGCCCATAACGCATTACGTGAAGGTCACTTAAATTTCTTACCAAAATATTTACAACACCAGTTTGCACTACAGGGGCAGTCCCATATACAAAATTTCACGGGTCGAGAATTTGCGTTGCAAATGTGTAGAAACAAAATCTTATGAATATAACAGTGTCCAAAACATTTTCGCCGGCATTGTGATACATTCACGCATTTACACACATTTCATAACTGTTAAAGTACGATTCTTGGTTTCCAACATCCTTTTCATAAATCATAGTCCCTAACCACTACTCATTATTCCTTACCTTATTACACATATACATATTTGTCGACACTTCTTCAATATTTATTCATAATAAATACGTAGCATAATCAAATTCCTCATATAACATCAGCTTATTGATCATAAACACACCTCAACAGCATAATACACATTGTCATCATAATAATAACATCATAACACCTCAGTCAAATCTCAAAAACGTCGTTGCTTTCTGCAATAATGTCAAAACCTAAATAAAAAACCTCTGCTCATTTCAACAGTGTCATCTATCTCCAACATACTTTAAAAGTCATGATCCCATACCAAATACATTATTCAGAGCTCTCATAGTATCACAATGGTTCCGAAAAAATACGAACAGTTCACAAAGTACAGACAAAATACAATTTCATAAGTGTGAAGTTATCCGTCTGTGTAATTGTGTAAACAGGTGTCACTGATGTAGTAAAAAAATGTTTCTTTCTCTGTTAAATAATCGGATAGCTGGTTATGTGTTAGAGAAATATGGTACCGATGTGTAAAGTTGTATAAGCAAATACCATATTAGCTAGGGCTCCTTGTGCTTGCCAAACACATGGTACACAAAGTAGGCGTGTACCCCCTCAGGATTAATGTAATTATACCCTTAGGTGTTACAGATTACAGCAAGGGAATGAAATGTATCACGGAAAACCTTTGTATCATTGTACTTCAAATATCTTTAGAAATAAATGTTTTAAGTATAAAATTAATCACTCAAATATGTGTACTGTAGCGCTAAGCTGTGCGTCTTGTTGTAAGATAATCTCTGTGGAAGTGTCGTAGTTATCGTCCTCCGAAAGCTAATTTCTGCAGAAGTCAATGTACTTACCTCATGATAAACAAAAGTGAAATGCTTTGTGTATATATATATTAGTTATTACGCTTATTGCCGTGATGAAGAAAATACAATGCTGTAATGCATTGTTGTGCTACGGAAAAGGCTGTCTCATTGTAGCTATACCACAAAAGTTACTACTAAAACATGTTTTACTTTCCAGAATAATTCAGAAAAACTGTGCAGATATAAAACAGAAACACCACAAAAGCAACATTGTGAATTGTCACTCATTAGTAGTGTCGGGATAAAATCGTGTAGCTGTCACATAAACTAACCACTGTGTCATCTGGTATCTCACAGAAAGTACTTTAAATCCAGAATGTATTTTCAAGTCAGCCAAAATGTTGCATTAAAATCTCATTAGCAGTACTGGTAAATGTTCTAAGTATGTAAGCCTGATAGTCGTTACGTAATCGTGCAACTAACAAGCATGAATGTACACACACAATAACACTGTGTCGTCTGTTCACTATAACAATGCACTCATAAATACTGTCTAAATATGTTTCCTAGGTTCTAGACTGGATAGTTAACTGCAAAACATTGTTGCATGTTAACAGTTTCTAAGTCTGACAAGGCATACTAATAACGTGAAGTGAAAAATTTTATGGTAAAGACTAAGTTATAAAGCAGATTATCTTTCAATAAACGGTTTTACATGTGAAATGTGGTGTAAACCTTTACTCTTCCTAGTACGCAGTGTTTCAAGTTCGATGCAATTATCATGTGGTGTACATCGGTAAAGAATACTGGAATTTTTCTCAAGGTTAGCGTCTATGTAATTTTTCCCTGAGCCAGCCTGCGCACGTGGCTGCCTGCGGTGCGTGTCATTGTCTGTCTCTTTGTTGGCGTGCGTCTTTATTGGGATTAAGAGACCTAACTTCTACAAACTCACCTTGTCGAGAGTGCCCTGCTCTGTTTGAATCCCGCCAGTTCTGATGGAATTCAGGTCTGTCATTTTGTTGGTAGTTTACATAGTTTCTTGTTTGTCGGTCATGTGGTGGAGAATTTCTCCCGGAATCGTAACTGCGCGCTAATCTGTTGTGTCTGAAGTTATTCTGTCTCCCTTGATAATAATTGTTTTTGTTTCCATATTGTTTGTTTCTGTGGTAATCTCTGTCATATTCATTACTACGGAAATGCGATCTTTCTCTGTAACTATTATTACTCTGCCAGTGGTTGTCATATGGGTGGTGTCTGTTTTGTTCACGATTTGCGTTGTAAGAATAGCCTTGTCGTGTACAGTTATTATTTCTTTAATTTCGGAATTGTGACGGATGTGATCTGTAATTGTTGTGTTCCTGTTTTCGTGTTCCGCGATTGTCAGTATCAATTTCTAATTCTTTTAAGAGTCCCTGAAAAGCTTCAATGTCGTCTTTGCAACGTCCTGCCAAAATAATATGACGTAAATGTTCAGGCAATTTGATTAAGCAAATGCGGATGAGTTCTGAGGGGCTGTATGGGTTTGACAGGTACTGATTCTTGTGCAACATGTCTTCAAAATATTTCACAAGACTGGAAAATTCAGATTGTTCGAAATGTTTCATCATTATGATGCTATGTTTTACTCGCTCTTGTGTAGCTTGAGACCAATATGCTGAAAGGAAGGCATGACAAAATTCTCCTTCACTGTGGCAGTCGTGAATGACTGATCGCATACTCACAGCTGTTTCATTCTCTAAATAGCCGCACATAAATTCTAATCTGTGCTCTAATGACCAGTTGGGAGGAAAACAATGAGAGAATTGATGGAGCCACGCTTGTGGATGAATGTCGTTGCCTGAATTCTTAAATGTTTTAAATTTACGTGTAGTAATGAACAGCTTATAGTCAAAATCATCATGTCGGCGAGTCGCATATCGATCATTGTTACGTCGTTTCGGCGGTTCCATTTCAAAATTCGGTGCACCTTGCCAATTTCTTTCATAATTTCCGAAATGCGCTGTGTTATTATTTTGTGACTGTTCCATATTTCTATGTCCCTCTTCCCGTATTGGGGCGCGGGTGTCCTCTGAAATACGTAATTCTTGTATTACCTGTGTCAGCTGATCTTGTGCTTCCCGGATTTCTCTTTGGTGTTGCGTATTAATTTGATAGTGATTTTGTTTGAATTTCCTAATTTGTTCGCACTCTTCTGTGTCATTAAAGACTACCGGTTTTGTGTCATTCAGATTATCATCTACCTTCGTAGATAAATTATTTAGCTGATCCAAAAGTTCAACTACTTTCTCTGATAATGAACTAATTTCCTCCATGTGTCTTTCTAAACCAATTTTCAGAGTATCTACTGTGTCCTTTAAATTTTCCTGAGTCTTTGCAAGTTGCATAACCGAATCGGTAGATGCAACTGAGTCAAGTTTAGCTTGCAAGGTCTCATGATTTTCATGAACAATAGTTTGCAGTTGTTTTATGGCTGCTTCGTGATTCTGTAATGCATTTTCATTCCGCGAAAAAATAGGTTGAAAATGCTCACAATTTCGTGTTTTTATGTCATTACAGATTTTTTGACATTTTGATTCAATGTTATGTAACTCAGTAGTTATATCTTCACGTGTTTGTTCAAGCGTGGTGTCTAACTTCCGAAGATTATGTTCCATTGTGTCTAACTTTTGAAGCTTTTGCTGTGTTTGTATCTGATTTTGTTCCATTGTGTTTAACTTTCGAAAATTTTGTTCCATTGTGTCTAACTTTTGAAGCTTTTGCTGTGTTTGTCCCATTTGTTGTATTAATTGTAATAACTATGCACTGGTGTCTGAAACATGTTCCTCAGTGCTTTTCAGCAGTGAATTTGCACCAGCAACATTCACATATTGACAAGCAGAAAATGTGTCTTGACTTATTTGAGAAAATGGTGAGGATCCAGAACCTGAATCTACAGTATTTGCGAGATTGTGTCCTGTCATTTCGGATCCCTGAGGCGAGCTATTGCCGACCGATCGATCGATAATGCTTCCCTGTTCACTAATTGTTTCACTGTCTACGCCATTATTTACCGCCCGCTCCATTTCCCTATGCACAATTACCAAATTACTACTTTGAATGTGTGTTAATTCATTACACAGTAGTGCTGATAAACTACGCTCGTCGTCACTATTATTTCTCAGTTTACTTTGGAGTCTAGTATTACGTTTTTCACACGCCATTATTGTCACAATATTTCGCACGATAACACAGAAAAGCACAATTTGAAGAGCAAAAATAAGAGAACACATTAATATAGCACTGAAAACAATATCTAGTTAATTGCAAGCGCAGCTGTGAAATACTTGGTGCAAATCTACATGCATGCCACAACTGTTTTACTGTACAACAATGAAAGACTGCAACTACAAAGGAGATTCTCTCTACAATTTCGCGCTAGCAATAAACAATAGCTACACTAATTACACAAACTACAAGGAAAAATCTAAAGATTCCAGTGAGGTATCCTCGGGTAAGGGTCGACATATGAAACGTCCCTTAGAAAAATCATACATGACTGTCCTTAAAATGACACACATTATTTTTAGTGCAACGCTATCTGACAGTGTCGTCGTAACTGCCGTCTGCTTCACGTCTGCTGTGCAGCGAACTACCTTAATTTAAGTATTAACTGTATTTTTCTTACTTGTCACTTCTTCTTCCGGGTGTATTTGCTTTTAGGAAGCTTTAATTGTCGGGTGCTATTAATAGTGTTCCATTGATTTCGTGTTTGTTTTGAATACAGTCAGAGAGAGTCCCTTTAGTCAGCCATAGTGCCAGTAGAGTCAGTGTCGTCGTAATTGCCGTCTGCTTCACGTCTGCTGTGCAGCGAATTACCTTAATTTAAGTATTAACTGTATTTTTCTTACTTGTCACTTCTTCCCTCTGTTTTTGCTTTTAGGAAGCTTTAATTGTCGAGTGCTATTAATAGTTCCATAGATTTCGTGTTTGTTTTGAATACAGTCAGAGAGAGTCCCTTTAGTCAACCATAGTGCCAGTAGCGCTAGTGTTTATTTTCAGTACAGTCCAGAGACAGGTAGTGCTATTTTCATTGCTTACTACAAGAAGTGGCTAGCAACCACAGTTTAAGGAATAAACAGTCGCCTTTAGTGAATTAGCAATCTAGTTAAAGGTTGATTTACTCTCTTCAGTAAATTGATTCCTTAGGATGGACAGGATGTGTGACTGCTGTGTACGGACGCAGGAGGAGCTGGCCACTGTTCGCGAACAGCTGAGCGTGTTGATGGCCGCGGTCAGCCGTCTTCAGGCTGCTGCCTCGGAGTGTAGCGGCAGCGGGGAGTCTGGTGCGTCGCAAGGTACACCCCAGGTGTTACATGCTTCACCCACTGTCCCTGCTGTCGAGACATCTTCGCGGGTACTGGGCGCGGTTGGGCCACCCTCTCCCCAAGGGAGTGGCGGGTTCAGCAGCGTTCGCGGCGCACGAGGCGGAGGGTCAATGTGGAGGCTGGCCGTGTGGCATCGCCCTCTCTGCCTGTGAGTGGACATGTGGCTGCTCCTTCAGCAAGGTCCGAGCAGGCACACGGGGGGAGGGGTTTATTAGTTATTGGGAGCTCCAACGTTAGGCGGGTGATGGAGCCCCTTAGGGAAATAGCGGGAAGGTCGGGGAAGAAGGCCAGTGTTCACTCTGTCTGCTTGCCGGGGGGTCTTATCCGAGATGTGGAGGAGGCCCTACCGGCGGCAATAGAGAGCACTGGGTGCACCCGACTGCAAATTGTTGCTCATGTCGGCACCAATGACTCCTGCCGTCTGGGTTCAGAGGTTATCCTCAGTTCGTACAGGCGGTTGGCGGAATTGGTGAAGGCGGAAAGCCTCGCTCGCGGAGTGAAATCAGAGCTAACTATTTGTAGTATCGTTCCCAGAACCGATCGCGGTCCTCTGGTTTGGAGCCGAGTGGAAGGCTTAAACCAGTGGCTCAGACGATTCTGCGGAGATCTGGGGTGCAAATTTCTCGACCTCCGCTATCGGGTAGAGAAATGTAGGGTCCCCCTGAATAGGTCAGGCGTGCACTACACGCCGGAAGCGGCTACAAGGGTAGCGGAGTACGTGTGGAGTGCACATGGGGGTTTTATAGGTTAGAGAATCCCCTCCTTAGGCCCGACAAGACGCCTCCTGAGACGCGGCAAGGTAGGAGTAGGCAAAATGCAACAGGGAATAACAATATTAATGTGCTAATAGTAAACTGCAGGAGCGTCTACAGAAATGTCCCACAACTGCTCTCATTAATAAACGGTCACAACGCCCATATAGTACTAGGGACAGAAAGTTGGCTGAAACCAGACGTAAACAGTAATGAAATCCTAAACTCAGATTGGAATGTATACCGCAGAGACAGGCTGTACAGTGAAGGGGTAGGCGTTTTTATAGCGATAAGAAGTGCAATAGTATCGAAGGAAATTGATGGAGATCCGAAATGTGAAATGATTTGGGTGAAAGTCACGGTTAAAGCAGGCTCAGACATGGTAATTGGATGTCTCTATAGGCCCCCTGGCTCAGCAGCCCTGAAGGATAATTTGGAAAATATTTCGAGTAGATTTCCCCACCATGTTATAGTTCTGGGTGGAGATTTTAATTTGCCGGATATAGACTGGGAGACTCAAACGTTCATAACGGGTGGCAGGGACAAAGAATCCAGTGAAATTTTTAAGTGCTTTATCTGAAAACTACCTTGAGCAGTTAAACAGAGAACCGTCTCGTGGCGATAACATATTAGACCTTCTGGTGACAAACAGACCCGAACTATTTGAAAAAGTTAACGCAGAACAGGGAATCAGCGATCATAAAGCGGTTACGGCATCAATGATTTCAGCCGTAAATAGGAATATTAAAAAGGGTAGGAAGATTTTTCTGTTTATCAAAAGTGACAAAAAGCAGATTTCAGAGTACCTGTTGGCTCAACTCAAAAGTTTTCTCTCAAGAACAGATAGTGTTGAGGATCAGTGGACAAAGTTCAAAACCGTCGTACATAATGCGTTAGATGAGTATGTGCCAAGCAAGATCATAAGAGATGGAAAAGAGCCACCGTGGTACAACAACCGAGTTAGAAAACTGCTGCGGAAGCAAAGGGAACTTCACAGCAAACATAAACATAGCCAAAGCCTTGCAGACAAACAAAAACTACGCGAAGCGAAATGTAGTGTGAGGAGGGCTATGCGAGAGGCGTTCAATGAATTCGAAAGTAAAGTTCTATGTACTGACTTGGCAGAAAATCCTAAGAAATTTTGGTCTTATGTCAAAGCGGTAGGTGGATCAAAACAAAATGTCCAGTCATTCTGTAACCAAAATGGTACTGAAACAGAGGATGACAGACTAAAGGCCGAAATACTAAATGTCTTTCTCCAAAGTTGTTTCACAGAGGAAGATTGCACTGTAGTTCCTTCTCTAGATTGTCGCACAGATGACAAAATGGTAGATATCGAAATAGACGACAGAGGGATAGAGAAACAATTAAAATTGCTCAAAAGAGGAAAGGCCTCTGGACCTGATGGGATACCAGTTCAATTTTACACAGAGTACGCGAAGGAACTTGCCCCCCTTCTTGCAGCGGTGTACCGTAGGTCTCTAGAAGAGCGTAGCGTTCCAAAGGATTGGAAAAGGGCACAGGTCATCCCCGTTTTCAAGAAGGGACGTCGAACAGATGTGCAGAACTATAGACCTATATCTCTAACGTCGATCAGTTGTAGAATTTTGGAACATGTATTGTGTTCGAGTATAATGACTTTTCTGGAGACTAGAAATCTACTCTGTAGGAATGAGCAAGGGTTTCGAAAAAGACGGTCATTTGAAACCCAGCTCGCGCTATTCGTCCACGAGACTCAGAGGGCCATAGACACGGGTTCACCGGTAGATGCCGTGTTTCTTGACTTCCGCAAGGCGTTCGATACAGTTCCCCACAGTCGTTTAATGAACAAAGTAAGAGCATATGGACTATCAGACCAATTGTGTGATTGGATCGAGGAGTTCCTAGATAACAGGACGCAGCATGTCATTCTCAATGGAGAGAAGTCTTCCGAAGTAAGAGTGATTTCAGGTGTGCCGCAGGGGAGTGTCATAGGACCGCTGCTATTCACAATATACATAAATGACTGGTGGATGACATCGGAAGTTCACTGAGGCTTTTTGCAGATGATGCTGTGGTATATCGAGAGGTTGTAACAATGGAAAATTGTACTGAAATGCAGGAGGATCTGCAGCGAATTGACGCATGGTGCAGGGAATGGCAATTGAATCTCAATGTAGAAAAGTGTAATGTGCTGCGAATATACATAAAGATAGATCCTTTATGATTTAGCTACAAAATAGCAGGTCAGCAACTGGAAGCAGTTAATACCATAAATTATCTGGGAGTACGCATTAGGAGTGATTTCAAATGGAATGATCATATAATGTTGATCGTCGGTAAAGCAGATGCCTGACTGAGATTCATTGGAAGAATCCTAAGGAAATGCAATCCGAAAACAAAGGAAGTAGGTTACAGTACGCTTGTTCGCCCACTGCTTGAATACTGCTCAGCAGTGTGGGATCCGTACCAGATAGGGTTGGTAGAAGATATAGAGAAGATCCAACGGAGAGCAGCGCGCTTCGTTGCAGGATCATTTAGTAATCGCGAAAGCGTTACGGAGATGATAGATAAACTCTAGTGGAAGACTCTGCAGGAGAGACGCTCATTAGCTCGGTACGGGCATTTGTCAAAGTTTCGAGAACGTACCTTCACCAAAGAGTCAAGCAGTATATTGCTCCCTCCTACGTATATCTCGCGAAGAGACCATGAGGATAAAATCAGAGAGATTAGAGCCCACACAGAGGCATACCGACAATCCTCCTTTCCACGAACAATACGAGACTGGAATGGAAGGGAGAACCGATAGAGGTACTCAAGGTACCCTCCGCCACACACCGTCAGGTAGCTTGCGGAGTATGGATGTAGATGTAGATGGAGATGTAGACTTTCAAAAATCCCTACAAAAGAATGGCCCTGACTAACATTAACCTATACGTTTCACAAATCACTTACCTCACAAAAATCTTGGTTACTCGAATTACTGCAATACAGCGAGCGCCACTACTGCCAGCTAAATAAAAGATTCAAACTACTGAAGGCACTAACTACTGATAGGCATAGTTAGCAAATGAAAGATTTTGATAGAGAACAAACAATGTATTTACCTTAATAGTCATAATATATATAGCAGTTCATGACATCCATTCGTGCAAATGTACTGTTTCTGATGGACACACCTCCAGATTATCCATTCTCAAAAATCCGCCATCTCACTACCCCACATCCACCACTGCTGGCGGCCCGCCTCCAACTGCGCAACGCTACGCGCTGTTAACAGCCAACAGCCCAACACTACAATGGCAGACAACAATGCAAACTAGCCACAGACTGCAAACAGCACAGCCAGTGATTTTCATACAGAGCGCTACGTAACGTTGCCAATAAGAAAACATAAACAGCCTACTTACAATGTGTCAAAACACGAGCCGCTTTGTACTCATTCCGTACCGCCTACATGTAGTAATTGCCAACTTTATGCGCACAAGGCGCATCAGTTTTCAGAATCGCCGTGGTCGCCAGTTCAGCTTAGGGACTCAAAGAATTTCTTGTTCTCATGTCTGAGTGCTGGCAATGTTTATCTACATTTTCTTCACTTTTTGTGTACTTTAAGCGTATTGTCGTTTTTGATGGATAGAGTTTGCACAAATGCCAGGGTCACAAACAGACGTGATGACCACTCAGGAACTGATAGACTCTTTGGTGGAGTGGGTAGTTTGGGTGAGAGAGGATAATGCATAACTGCACAAGCAAATGGGAACATTGATAGTAGATGACGTTTGTATACAGGATGAACTAACTGTAGTAATATAAACAGAAGCTTTATCCAGCATATCCACTCTTTCGTTGAATTTCGCTACAGTCGTCGGGTGACACACACATTTAGTAAAACGACGGCCGATAATGTATCCACTGAAGTCGGTCTAAGGAAAACACTCCCAGGTGGAATATGCCTAAAAAGTATGTTAAACTCATTCATTATTTTCCCATAGGAGGAAATATTAACCACCTATATTTAATGAACAAACATATTTCACCAAGTTACCTTGACAAAAGAACAGAGGGCTGAGGGCCTAAGACTATCTCCCTATAAGTTTGTAGTCATACACTCACGAAACCAGAAAGACTTCTTGTATAACTGAACAGCACAAATAACGTTTTGTTACCGAGACTTTGACAGTAGCTTGGACAATTTCTCATTCTGAGTAATAATATCACATTAACACATTCAATAAGGAACGTACTATTGCTGGTTAAGGTGATGGTCTTTGCATATTTTGCCAGGAAAGCCCCGTCTAAGATTCCTGGTTGGAGAGACTAGCTCAGACAATGGTGACAGTGTAAAGTTGGACTCCAGTGAATTCCTGAAATATGAAGTGCGAGTGCATTTGGATCCTGGCCCAGGAAGCTCACTCGAAGTGAGGCCAGTGCACAAGCCTACGTACAGCCCCCAGTGCCAGGATACAGTCTGTCTTGCTTCCTGTCAAGTGGCTGTCCTAAAAGGAGGTCTGTGAGCCAACAACCCTGTCGGCGCTTAGTCGCCGTCTGGTGCACGTGAGTAGCGTGATAGCCCTAGTCTGTCCTCTGCTAGGAAGCTGGTTACTGCATAACTTGTCTGTAATGTGTGTTTCTGGCAGAATAGGAATATGCTCTCGATATTGCACAGGACGCGTCAGCCGTTATTTAACATTTGGAAGCTGCTGAAAATCTGGGTTGCTGGTCAGAAGAAATAAGCCGGCACACTGACAAATTATATTTAGCGGGTTGGGCAAAGACATATGTAAAGTAGCATGAGGGGTCGAATAGGGCATGCATACTTGAGCAACTTGGGAATGGACACATCTAGCAATACCGCAAGCAAGACAAAACCAGATTCTCAACTCAGTAGAGTATTTCAGAAACAGAGTGAATTAGTGGAGACATTGTTGGATAGCATTAAGAGAACAAATATGGAACCTATGAGATGACAGGAAATGAGAAGGCGGACGAAATTATTCCGTAAGAAGTGGAATATAACGTACTTGAATTCTTGTCAAGGAGCTCGCCAACCAATATGTCGAGGAGAGTATGAATGAAAAACGTTAAAAACTTGGCAGCCGCCATCCAGGTTGCTGTGCGGCTTGAGGAACGTAACAGAGCAATAGAAGTACGGGATATGTGAAGTGTTTTTATACCAGAGGTAAAATGTTACAGATACGGACATATGGTCCACATTTGTAAGCCATTGCACCGACCATAATATTGTGAGTGTGGGGTAGTAGGACATCGCACATAGAATTGTAAGGTTGGGAAACAGAGGGAACAGCCGCATGGTAATGGGGTATTAAACATTAATGAGGATTCTATAATTGTCAGACAGTCTTCCCCCTAAAATTTAATACTACAGAGTTATAGATACAGGTGGAAAGTTGCTAAGTTGACATGGTAAATGACACAGGGTCTGATGCATCGGTAACATATCTGGACGTCTTGGCTAGGAGGAACTGAATTTCCCATGCTAAAGGTTACCTGGATTAGGGGCAAATGATGTGGAATTATTAGGATGCACGTTCCTCAATTTCTGCAATGGTGCAAAGAGGTTTCGAGAGTATATGGAAGTATTTTTCACGTTGCTAAATGGTACATTGCAATACTTGGGTTGGATTTCTTGAATAAGCATCAGGCAAGAGTAATCTTTCACAGCACACTCTCGAACCTACTTGACGAGATATTTTTCTGACTGTGAGAGACCACTGCAAATGATACGCTGTCAGAATGTTATCCTATCATCAAGGTGAAACCGAATGAACTGTGTACAAACTCATTAGGTCTAAGTTGCGTGATAAAGTGCCAAGAGGCACAGGCCAACTATTCTGAGTATTGGTAGGTAATGACATTCTGAATGATATAATGTGTTGTAGAGGCAGTGGAATACAACGAAGAACTGGATAAATCATATTGTGTTATACATAGTAGCAAAGCACATGTGTTGTTAGTGAATGGAGACTACATCGTTCTGGTCAGTGTGGATAATTTTGGTGTCAAAAAAGTGGTTTTATCAAAAGTATCGTTGATTGCCTATTCAGACGTTCTATGCTGGGTGTTAAAAAAAAAGTCATGAATACTTTGAGAGGTGGTAGTACGAACTGTAACAAAAAAAAATAGGTCCAATAAACATGGGTCCTGAAATGCATACTTTTTGCGATAAACACGTGTTTACTGGAGGTCTACAACTTGACGTTCATCCATGACAATGTACCCCTCAGCCTTCTGGTATAAAGAATGACGCACAACTTGAAGTAGACCTGGATGTTGTTGTACCTGCTGGAACGCATTGAAGATGTGACCCTGTAGTGTCTACACATTGTCGATTGGAGTGGTGTAGACCAATTCCTTCAATTGTCCCTACAACCAAAGCTTAAATAGAGTAAGGAGAAGAGAAGAATCTTGTATGTCTTATGTCAACTTACAAAACATGTGTTAAGAAATGTTTTGCCCAGAAGTGTGAGCAGGTAGAAATTGGAGACAAGTTCTTTGAACGGAGGGAGGAATGTTGCACCATGAGTCTGTGCAGGTGATGAACTGTAATGCGTCAATAAGCAGAACGATGTCACAGAGGAAGACACAGTAGTCAACCGGAAGTCCAGTCGCCGTTATGCAACAAGGGGTATTCAGAGTGCAAGAGTACCCGTTCAGGATACTGCCAATGTAAAGACGCCAACCAGCGCCACTTAGAGGCAAAGACAGGAAATCTTGCAGTTCGTGAAGTGCTGCGGAAGAGAAGACTGAAGAAGAAAACCAGAGGAAATGAAGTCATTGGCGCCCAGTGACGATCCTCTACCGCTCCTGTGCGCTGTGAGTTCCGTTTTAGAAGTGCAGCCATTGCTGAAACAATAAACGGTTAACTTATATACATACCTTTACTCTTTCTCAGATGCTCGCCAACGTTCTTTGTACTAAAAGGTACCTGGGTGTGTAAGTGATGGCACGCGCCAGGGAATAGGCTGTCGTTTAACTTTGAGGCGAAGACCATTGCAGTACCAGTTCAAGCAGCCAGCTGTATTCCACAGGCTTTGACTTCACTATCTGAAGGCAACTTCCTGACCCTGTGTTCGCACGCAGACAGCTTGCCTTCATCGCACCACTGGGTCCCGTTGTAAGTGACTTCATTCTGCTCGAAAGCACTTCCCAGGTGGGTTGTGTGGTCATGTCTGGACCAGTGGCAACCTAGCTACGTTGTTGCTGTTCACTGTTCCCTGTGAGACCCCAGTGCTGCTGACCACTACCCATTATGGGGATATCCCTTGGAGTTCAGACATGCTGGATACTACGGTTTAAACACACTGTCCTTACCAGTGTTGTACACTGTGATCGGAATGCAGACAAACCATATAACGGCATGCCTAAGAATTCCGTTAGTATGTTAACAGCACCCCTGTTACAGCTGTTAATGCTAGAAGAATGTATAAAATATATTTTTGAGTGGCTGGACGAAACCACCAGTGTGGGGAATTATTTCGTACGAAGCTCTTTTAGAAAGAGATTGTGTACTGACGCGTGTAGTATCTGGAAGAGCTGAAGCAGATAAATGCATCTAGCGAGGACTGTGTGTACTGGTACAGGAGGGCAACAGCACTCCAGCAACCGTAGAGAATCAGATCGTCACTGCTGCTATGAAGACAATATGAAATTAAATTATGTATAGTCAGTCTTGCCTTTCTACTGCTGAACGACTGACATGACGTTTTATGTTGCGCCAGGGGAACCTTTTCATTGCATCGAATGTTTACTTGAATTGGAATACTTAAGGAAAGACGGGGAAAATGTATGGTGCAATACGTGTACTACGTAAAGTTAAAATGTGTTCAGGTGTTCTCTTAATTTTTATCGGTAGCCTGAAGATGTCTTACTGAAAGAATTGCTGCGTGATTTCTGATTTCAAGTTTAATGAGCTGAACAATTTTTTTAAGGGGGTAAAATAATTATAGGCAAACCAAAACATTTATTCTCAAGAAAAACTTGAATCTCTGAGAGAACTGAAGTTCAGTTTCGCGCCGGGAAGAAAGTGATATAAAAAGCAAGATTAACACATAGGGCTCATACTAACAATTTAACGTAATAAGCCATTGCGTATATACTGGTAGGCCCCTATTGAGGGTGTTCTCACCGGAATTTGATATTCTTTGAGGTTTCAGGAACGGGAGAGAGGCATCCGCTCCTTCGTTGACGCCAGCACCCGTTGCAGTTAGCGCATACTGTCTCCGATAGTCATGCATTACCTGACATCGGTAGGCCACACGTCCACGGCCACTACGTATTCCCTACATCTGCGATCCAGTCTCTGTACTGCGTATAATATGAATAATGGAACAATATATACAAAGGTGTGTTACTAATCGTCTGCCCTGCTCTTTGAGGCACTACCATCTCCCCGACCCAGCTCCACCTAGAGAACAGCGCTTCATCCTGACCTACGAATGGCCGACTCCTCCACCGCCTTTGAGGTCATTTCCCTACTCCTACAGCCTCGCATTCATAACTGTTGAACTGTTAGTCCTACTCCACATTGTGTAAATCTATGTCCTTTTAGTTCATATCCAGTATGGTCGCCTTGAAAGTTAGTGTTAGATCGAAAATACAAAGGGATGCGGTTAGGAAATTAGTTGGTCCTAGAATATTTTGTGAAACCAGCGTTTTACAGTGCTTTATGTGTGTGAAAAATGCCAAGCCGTACTAAAGCGCACGAACATGCTAATACAGACAGAGGTAAAAGACTTGAAGAGGATTCATCTTCTTGGATCAATACTTTTCATATTAACGATTGAAAATACCTATTTTCGTATCTTCTAATTTGTCACGGCTTAGTCATAATTTCAAGATATAAGAAACAAATCAGATGCTGTAAATAAGAAACTAATCACCTCCTATTTTCAGAACATTTGGAACAACATGATCGACACCTTACATATATAGAACAAGACGTGTTGATTATAAGACGAAATAAACGCAACAAATATCTCAGCCCAATGAAAGCAAATATCCTATCGAAAAACCCGAAAGAAAGAGCAAGCAGACGACTAAACACATTTAAAAAATAAATGCCTCCTGAACCTAATGGAGTATATGGAAAATGATTAATTACTTTATTCGGCCACGGTTATACACCGTTTAGTCATACCAGCATACTAAAATTTGTTATAGAAACATAATAGGAGCAATTTTTGGTATAGTTAATCCTCTGTGTCCATTTTACAGTATTATCAACCGTTAAATCTTGATTTTCCCAAAAAATTGATTATAGTTTTTTAAGTTTCCGTATTGACTGTGTATAAGATGTGAAACATATGAAAACCCACCCACCGACACACACACACACACACACACACACACACACACACACACACATTTTCAAATGTAATCTTTGACCATTGATGTCAGGTAAACACATTTTAGAGCTGGTAACAATGCAGAAGCTTAAACATAACAACACCAACAGAAAAATGATCCTGCCAGAGCGCAAAAAAAGCAAATATGTTCCTGTTTAGAAACCTCTGGTAGAAAAGTGTAAACCATATGCCTCAATCCTCATTCCGCCTACCTCTCTTGTGACACAGAACATTCTGAACCCCTTTACTCAATCGCTTTGTAGTGAAGCATTCATACTCACCATATACCTTTCACTGCCACTGCCTATATATGTCACTCTTCCACCTTCTCTTATTCCTCGCAATGATTGAAAGTATATTCCACTGACACTGTCTCATCTCTCACTTGCACTGTTTCGTCTTTTGTTCTGTACATAGTTCCACGTAGTCAGTGCGTACACAACTTTCCCACTATAGCGCGCCCCGCTAAGCACAAGAGTGCAGGTGCAGCGCTCGTACATCTCCACACTACGAGATGGCGCTGCCTTAGAAACGGACCAAATTCTGCTTCCGCCGATCCACGTATTACTATGTAATGCAGCCAATGAGATTGCTGCTAATGTAGAACCTTTTCTCCTTGCGGATCACACTCGTGCAGTGATACCTGAACGCGTGAGGTATTATAACGAGTGTACAGACCTCTGATTAGTCAGTCTGCATTTGTCTGAACCAGCCTGTACCAGTCTGCATTAGTCTGTACCAGTCTATAGTCAAGTTTCAGTCTGCACCTAAGAAGATTATCATATTCCTGTACATAGCCATGAAGATAAATGTATAGACACTTTGTCAAGTATCAGAGATATGTGAGAATGAGATTAACGTACCAAGACCAAAGGAACTTCAGATTGTCAATTGTAAATAGCATCCTGAATCAAGTTACCTAATGTTTATGCTTGTTATTATTTTAATAAATGTGTGTGAAAATTAATCAAGTTCTGTTTAAAGTAGGTCACCGTCAATCTGCTACTCTAAGCGTGCTAGTGGCATTTCTATCGTCAGACCTAATGGTAGTAGATAAACACCCCACGATAAGACCACGAGACGTATTGCTGACAATCGCTTACTTCGTTAGAGCGACAAGTCAAATAATCTGATGGTGTGTGTACCAGAGGTCTCACAGTACGCACACCACATCTTTCTTTCCCACTGTCACCATCTCCACCATATCTCGGCAGCTCAAAACTCTCAGGGATCCAACTTTTTCCCCTTTACCGACACTCTTGAAATTTAGGTCCAAAATGCACCCTCCCATATACATACATGTTACAGTTTGCCGGTCTGAGAGGGTCCTAACAGTCCCCCCAGCCTTTGTGTGATCTTTATTCATCTATATTTTTCAATTTTACTGTCTCCTTTCTCTTATTCTCTCACTGTTTCTATCTCCATCCATGTTTCTTTGTGTTTACAGCTGCTGTCTCTCACTGACTATCAGTACCTTCTCTCTTTGTCTCCTGCTGCTGTTGTCTCCCTTTCTCTTTTATTGCTACTTTTTCTCTCCCACCATCACTTTCTCCTCCCTCTTTCATGTTCGAACGTCAAATGTGTGTGAAAATTAATCAAGTTCTGTACTTTTCTCACATGGCATCCCAAAAGCCACACATCAAGGTATTCAGGAATGAGTATTGAAGCAGCTGCACCCCACTTTCCTGTCAGAGTCTTTTAAAAAGGAACACATTCGCCTTTCTTCTTTTTTTCTTTTTTTGTTTCGACAGGAGCATTTTTTCTCTGGTTCACCTCATATCTGTTGAAAACCATCTAGTGACGTGAAGAGCATACACATGACTACCGTTACAGCCCTGACACTTGGTGGCTCAAAATATTCATTTTATTATACGCAGTGTGTGTGTGTGTGTGTGTGTGTGTGTGTGTGTGTGTGTGTGTGTGCGTGTGTGCGCGCGTGCGCGTGTAGATCAGCGTGTGTGTAAATCAGTGTGGCATTCCTGTTCCGCATGTTGCAGCGGTGTTGATACATCAGCCAATATATGAACTTAAAAAAGCTGCAGGCGAAAAGGTGATTTTTCAGGGGGTCATATTTCGGTCATATTTCTGGTTTTCTTCTTTTCCCTGCTACAGCACGATGTGCTGCTCATATCAAACGAATTCCAGTTAAGTAGGGATAGTTTATTTACATACTTCGACACATTAGTATGGGTTGACACACATAAACAACAAATAAGTACACATTATAAAAGGCTGACACAAAATCGTTTGCTTTCCGTTTTTCTGGGTACTTCGCTCATCAATCGCAGTTCATAAAAACGCACCGCTTATGATTCGTATCTCAAGAGAGTAAATATGTTATTGGGAATATTTTACTGAATTTACAGTCTTTCCAGTTCTACGCGATTTTGGCAGTGATTTTAAGCTTTTCTTCAGGCATGTCAAAGGTCTTTTTTAGCGCATTTCTGTCACTGTAGCACCGCTTTAGGCATACTCGTATAAGCGTGAAGTGCCTATTATGCAGAGAAAACGTGTCATAACATTTTATTGATTAAAAACAATTCAGATTAAAAACATAATTTGATGACCTCAGAGTCTCGTGATGACTCTAGAACCCTTACCATTTTTTTAATTTCGTCAGTTAGAACTCCATTTTAGTCACAGAACGGACAATACACATATATTTTACACGCATAAGTACAGTGACTTTAAATCTCTGGACCTCGGTAACGAATAATGACATCGAAGAAAGTTTCAAAATTCCCCGAGAAATTGGCACTTTAAGTACCCAAAAATCATGGTTTTTCGGTGTTTTCTCAGGAACGGCTTATGAACAAATGCTGGTTCTATAAGCCGCCTAAGATTCACCCTGGAGAACAAATAACTTAAAAAAACCAACCGATTCGCTCAGTATTCCTGAGATGGAGGAAATATGTAATATTTAAATTTTGACTCTGTACTGTTGTATGGCTATAGTATGCCCATCCTCCAGATAGGTATACAAATGGTCGCTACCGCAAGGGCTATCCCAAACGCTTGACCCCTTATCTTTGTGATCAGTAGAACCCGAAATATGACCCCTTGAAAAATCACCTTTTCGCCTGCAGCTTTTTTAAGTTCATATATTGGCTGATGTATCAACACAGCTGCAACATGCGGAACAGGAAGGCCACACTGATTTACACACACGCTGATCTACACGCGCACGCACACACACACACACACACACACACACACACACACACACACACTGCGTATAATAAAATGAATATTTTGAGCCACCAAGTGTCAGGGCTGTAACGGTAGTCATCTGTATGCTCTTCACGTCACTGGATGGTTTTCAACAGATATGAGGTGAACTAGTGTGGTAAGATTAAGTTACATTCATTGCACTGAGACACCCACTAACAATCAGTCAAATAATATCAATAAGGAAAATTCGAAAGTAGACTGAAAAATCTGTTATAATAAGATTAAACTGATGGATAATTAACAATCGAAAAGAAAATAGTGGAAATTAACAATGAAGTTTAGAAGCAGCTGTTGAGTGACTGTACTTAGCACACCTGAAGTGAACTAACGCTTGAGGTCGATAAGAAATAATCGTATGAGTAAAAACGGCATAAAATTATTTTGTTTAAGCAAACAAAGTTTTGAAATCGAAGTTTCCAACCTGTCTGAAAGAGAGACAGTGGGGGGGGGGAGAAGGAGAGAGGGAGAGAGAGAGAGATGACAGAAACAGAGCTGCCAGCGGAATAGAAAGAGGGGAGATAACATTACAGAAACATGCAAGAGCAACGTGGATGAGTGTAGTTGAAGAGCGTAATATAAGGGATTGTCTAAAGTTGACCGTCATCCAGCAGTACATATCAAAGCGCTGCTGATGGTGGTGGATGTCATATTAGTTCTTCTCTCTGCCAGCAACAGAATTAGGTTTCGTCCTCAGTCACAAAGTGCAGACCGTTAAAAGAATATAACTACTAGAACATCTGTATTTTACAGGGCGAAGCTAACTCCAGTTGAGGTGCTTAAACGTTACTTTCTATTTTAGTATAAGGGGCCCGTGGCCACCAGTACCTCGTTACAGGCTAACGAAGTGTTATGACTTCTGCACCACTTGTTAGCAGCAGAAACAGTGGCTGCGCCAAAGACTGAGACAGCGCGGAGTTTTACAATTATTTATTGAACTTTCTTTACAATTTCTTCCTCATCATCGCTGCCCAGCCCTGCAGATCCCTCCGCCTTGCTGCTGTTGTGTAGATTCTCTGCCAATGTGAGCAATGAACGCCGCTGATCGCACTGGGGCGCCTCGGTCCAGCAGTGCTCCGCTGAAGCCAGGATGCCCTGTGGTTGAGATGAACTCGTCGCCGCTCGGCACTGGCGGCTGGGAAGCCGTCAGTCGCTATGTCCACGAGGTCCCGTCATGGACGGACCATGTGCCGTGGGGCCAGGTTGCCGTGAAGTCTGGGCATCAGTCCCCAGCGGCGCAGACCGCGCTGCAGCTGGTCCTGCTGGACGTTCTCGCTGTAGTTAGCCAGCCGTGGTGCCGACCGAACTCGGGCCGACCTCCAGAGCTGAAGTTGACATCTGGCGGCGAATGGATGACTCCTGCGAGCTGGAACAGACTTCCAGAATCGTCACCTACGAAGATTGAACATTCGGACCGGACCACGTCCGTCCTCAGATCCGAACTGCTTCCTAATGGCTTCTGTCTGTTGCTGCCTGCACTCCACTATTTGTATCCGGCAGGAGGACGTTTTTTTACCCTCGTTGGTAGCTTTTGGTATTACTCCTGCAGTATATTGCAGTGTAAGTTAGCGTGCTGGCCTCACTTCCCCTTACCCAGCACTCTCCAGGCTTCGCTCGGCGCTCGGTCTGTGTGCGTCCTTGCGTCAGCCTGTGGGTAGACTGCTGCTGTTAGCAAGGCTATCTGTGCCTGCCTACTTCACAACGCCTCGGTCGCCGGTGTGTCTCCGTTTTGCCATTCTCTACTGCATGAAGCAACGCTTACTACATATGGCTGCAACAGAAGTATTTATGATTTATTCGGTTTGTTATCTCTATTACCTTTGCTTCTATTAACGTGCCATCACAACAGTAAGAAAGTGTGTGATGTCCTATCACCACAATACAAAAGAATCCGACTTTTCTTGGGCGTCTATGTAAAGATCCAAAAGTACTTTGATCTGGCTGCCGTCACTGAGGAAGCTGCGTAGCATAGCTTCATTCTGGCGGCCCACGATTGCATTCAGTGAACCCATGCATACCGGCACATACCGGCCAAATCATCGTCAGTAAACCTATCCGTTCTGCTCTGTTTCACTGTGAATGCACAAACAAAGGTGCGATTCCAATGCGGCGAGGCTGTCATGACTGAAGCCGCACGGTCATGCAGTCGCACGCCGTTTCCATGTCTCTGCTCTCGCGTGACTACAGACTCGCCTTTGGAAATAACTGCGTTCACCTACATTAAAAGAGTTCCATTAGACAAGGGCACGGATACTGCCACATGACGAGTGCCAACACCACCGCAGCATTCGAATCGCTCATTTAGACTGACAAAAAGTGAACGTACCTCTGTGAATACACCGGTTCCAGACAGATCACTGAATATGAGCAACGCTGGGCTTGACCGGTACGTGAAGGGTAACCGATCGGGTTCGTCAGCTGCTGTTCGTAATTTTCCCTTTTTCTTTTGGCAAACTGGAGGAGGGATAGTGGGGTAAAGCTCATGGTCATCAGAGTTTGCACCAATGTCCTGGTTACATTCCAAACCTCCCTGCTGCATCTCACCGAGGACAGCAAGTGTCACTGTTGACGGGCACGCTAAGATCAGCGGCCCCCTTGGTGCCATTCGAGCGGTGTAGGCTACGTGCCGGCACCGGATTTCACCCTCTCTCTCCTCTCACCATCGAACAACAGAAACATCACTCCAAACTACACACACACCCATTACAGTCATCCCCACACATCCACGTAACACGCAACTCTCACACTTCGCGAAGGAAATGTGCCAGTGTGCGCGAAGGATAGGTAAAATATTTACAATAAGGCAGCTGCACCGTGAAACTTCTTAGCTCTTACTTACACCCAAACCTCCAGAGATCAGACACTGATGCCGGCCGGTGTGGCCGAGTGGTTCTAGACGCTTCAGTCTGGAACCGCGCGACCACTACGGTCGCAGGTTCGAATCCAGTCTCGGGCATGGAAGAGTGTGATGTCCTTAGGTTAGTTAGGTTTAAGTAGTTCTAAGTCTAGAGGACTGATGACCTCAGATGTTAAGTCCCATAGCGCTCAGAGCCATTTGTACCACCAGACACTGGCGCCAGACGCTCAGATCAATACCAAACGATGTTTGTCGACAGACTATCAACCAAAACACCGATTTACTTCGTGCTCTCACCAATCCGACCATAATTGACCCGATCTCTCAGTAACCTAGCACTTATCCAATGTTATACGTTTGAAATTGTGCCTTTCTTCACGATTCAGTATCATGGCTTCAAAAATGGAAACATGTTATACTAAGCAGAAACTCGAAATCAGAGATAAGTTGAACTGAGTTTCTTCGCAGAAAGCTATTGCTGTGATCATCTTGGGGTTGAAGCCTTTTTTCCCTGTTTGCGTTAACAGTACATATGTTTCTGGATAGGGTCCACCTTTAGCAAAACACAATTTTATGAAAGTCTCTTCGGGTTTGCTGCCGGATCCTAAAATCAACTTGACTCGATATTTCGGCGATCCAACTGGTCGCCATCTTCAGGAAAATGCTGCTTCTGCCGATGAGTCCCGCTTAGAACTGACGCTAGGTTGCAAATCGACGTCCTATATAGGCCCCCGTTCAGTACGCGGCGCATGCGCCGCCCATCACGGTTTCTGCCTTCCAAAACAGGGAGGTGGGGCCGCCCTTAGTGAAACACTGCTGGCAACGATATATCGCAATCAAGGCCGCACCGAAGAACGTTCAGTTTTGATGCTAGATAATACAGGATTCCACGTTTTGCTAAGAGGAGACCCATTGTCTCTGTTGATTAAATTATCAGCCAACATAATTTCAATCGCCTCTTTATAGGCACTGTTCCAAAAACCGGAAATATTGGCAATCACAACAGTTTACTCAAATTTCATTTTGTGTCCCTCATTTAGGCAGCGTTCTGCTACCGCCGATTTTTCCGGCTGTTGTAGTTTCGTATGACGGCGATGTTCCACACACCTGTTATCCACTGCGCGAATAGAACGACCAACGTAAGCTTTCCCACATTGACACGGAATTTTGTACACCCCGGGTTTCCTAGGCCCCAAATCATCCTTCACAGAGCCGAGCAGAGCCCTAAGCTTAGGAAACCCGTGCCTTCCTTCACACGCGTGACCCGGACACACTACGACGCCACCGGCAACTCCAGCGCCACATCCGAAACTTGCTCGCGGCTAAGAAACGCCGGGACTGGCAACAGACATGCACCCGTTTAAATGCTGCCCTACCTATAAACTCGTCCAAGTACTGATCAGCCTTCCGTCGCCTTACCGGAACTAAACCCTCCCCCTACTATCCTCTTCTCCATGATGATCACCCCTTCCCTGACACCCTTAGTAAGGCCAGTCACTTTGCCTCCTACCTTTCCGACGTCTTCTCCATTCCCGACGATCCCCAGTTCGATTACTCCCTCTTCCCAGATGCCCGCGATCGAACTGATACCTCTGTCCCTCCACTCACACCGGGTTTCCAGTACTTGGACAACATTGCACACACGGAACTCAATGACCCTATCACTACGCAGGATCTCATTGCTACACTCCGCACAAAACGCAACACCGTTCCTGGTCACGATCGTGTCACCTACCGCCACCGTCGTGAAGCTCCGGTCTCTTTCCTCTCCACCCTGGCCAGGCTCTACAATGTAGTCCTGTCCACCGACTACTACCCCTACCTGTGGAAAACCTCCCGCATCCTGCTGTTCCTTAAACCCGGTAAACCGCCGTCCGCCGTCTCCTCCTACCGTCCCATCAGCCTTACCTCGGTCAAGGTACTAGAATCTATCCTCACCCGACGCATCCACAAGCATCTCCGCCAGTACCGCCTCCTTCCCGTTACCCAGTGTGGCTTTCGACCATCCTGCTCTTCCGATGACCTTCTCCTCCACCTCATCTCCTTTCCGAACAGCTACATTCCCGTCGCTACGCAATCTTCCTCTCCCTGGACCTCGAACGTGCCTATGAACGCGTATGGCATTCCGGTCTCCTCTTCAAGCTCCAAACCTTCGCCCTTCCCATTAACTACGTCCATCTGATCGGCTCCTTTCTCTCCCTCCGTCCTTCCTATGCCACCATCCATAACACGGATTCCTAAGCCTTTTTTCCCTCCGCCGGTGTGCCCCAAGGCTCTGTACTCTCCTTCCTTCTGTTCCTTTTGTATATGGCGGACATGCCGCCGCCGTCACCCCCCGTCCACCATCTCCACTTTGCCAATGACACCGCCTTCCTTGCCCTTGCCCCCACCCTGCAGCGTTCCCAACACCTTCTCCAATCCCATCTTGACAGGTTCACCACTTGGTGCAACCAGTGGTTGCTCAAGGTCAATCCCTCCAAAACCCAGGCGATCATTGCAGGCAAAACCACCCCTTCCTTCCGCCTCCTTCATTTCTATCTCACCATCTATGGCCGTCCTATCGCCCTCACCCCCACCCTTAAGTACCTTGGCGTAACCCTCAACCGTCGCCTCTCCTGGACCCCCCATCTCCGGACTATCCAAGCCAAGGCATGCTCCCTACTCCGTCTCCTCCTTTCCGGCCGTACATGGGGTCTGGACCCCTCCACCATACTCCACGCCTATAAATCCCTCATCCGCCCTATCCTCTGTTACTCCCATCCTGCCTGGATCTCCGCCCCCCTACCTTTTACAAATCCCTTCAGATCCTTGAACGCCATGCTCTCCGCCTCGCCTATCGCATCCATCTCCCCTCCCCCACGGGGATCCTGTACGACCCCATTCCGTTCCCCCACCTCCTCCTTTTCCTTAAACGGATACAGATCCCGTACACCTCCCAAAAACTCGATCCTCCTCAACTGCTTGTCTCCCCCATCCTCTCCCACCCCTGCCAAGTGCCGTGCCTGTATTCCCATATCCCACCCTGTCTCCATCTCTCCACCCTCCTTACCCTCTCCTAACGTGTCTTCCGCCAGCTCCCCCTCCCTGATGATCCCCTCCTCCCCTCCATCCACCCTTCTACCAACTTTGATCCTCCCTCCCTCTTCCTGTGTTTGCTCCTTTGGGCACCCTCCCTCCCTTCTCTCCCTCTTCCCTCCTTCCTCCATTTCTCCCCACTCCTCCCCCGGGCTTCCCCTCCCCTGTCCACCTACTCCTCCTCCCATCTTCTCAGCCATTGGCATCTTTGTTCTCCCCTCTCCCCTCCCCCCCACCCTCCTTCCCCTCTTGGGGACACGATACGTGGACATTCGCGCGCCGGAGATCATCGCCATCAGAGTCTCGTGTGTGCCGTCGTGTTTAGTGTTCAGTGTTCACTGTCGCACTCCATCGTTCACCTGTGCCATCGACATCTTCAGTGTTTGTGCGTCGTGTCAACTGTTTGTAGTGTGGATTATCGTCGAGTGTGAACGGCTCCGTGTATGTCTTTATGTGTCTACTGTTTTATTACCCACTGTTATGTCACTTATGTGTATTCTTTCTGTTGTTTATTTGTCTATTCTATGGCTGAAGAGCGGAGTAACATGCTTCTGACAGCCTGCCAGTTTGTATGGTTGTACGGGTTTAAAAATAACAATAAAGAAAAAAAACTACCTAGCGTCAGTTTTTAGCGGGACTCATCAGCAGAAGCAGCATTATCCTGAAGATGGCTACCAGTTGGATCGCCGAAATATCGAGTTAAGTTGACTTTAGGATCTGACAGCAAACCCGAAGAGACTTTCATGACTTATTACGCCGGGAAAGCCTACGTAATCAAAACACAATTTTGTTTTTTAACCCAAACATGTTTCACTGCAGTTGCAGCATATTCAGTGGGATTTTATTTTATGGCTGTTAAGGATAAAGAATGTTCTTTACTCTTCGTATACAAGTAAATATTATTTTTTAAATCGTAATTACAGATATTTGAAAAAAACACGTAAAATTATGAATTCATACCTTTTTACCACATGGTGTGGTTTTTCTGATGTATTGTTTTTCTACAGTTACTGTTTTATTTCACAGTTTGTCATCTGCTACCACTTACACCTTAAAGTAGATAAATTGTTTAAGCCAAAATTACGATTTGAAAATTGTTATGTCTATGCCTGAAATTAATTAATTCTATACGTGTATGCGTCTATTTACATTATATTTGACTTACGTTTCCTTTTTCCTAATCTTCATCACTGTCACTGACACTGTTTCGCTGTTTACCAACTGTAAAAACTAACATAGCGGACAGTGGAACAGTTGACGGTGTAAAAACAAGATGCACAGACACCTCCGAAAGATACAGAACAACCGGCTGGAACACCTTCAACTGTTCCACCGTCAGCCATCTTGTTTTTACACTGTCAACTGTTCCACTGTCTGCCATGTTTGTTATTGCATCTGGTAAACAGTGAAACAGCGACAGTGACACTGACGTTACAGCTCAATATGTAGTGTTTGACAATGATGAATGTGAGGAAAATGACAAACTGTGAAACAAATCAGTCACTGCAGAAACACAATCCATCAGAAAAATCAGGTATGAATTCATAATTTTATGTGTTTTTTCGAATACCTGTAATTACGATTTAAAAACTAAGTTACATGTGTGCAGACAGTAAAGAACATTCTTTATCTTTAACAGCCATAAAATAAAAGCCCACTGAAGATGCTGCAACTGCAGTGAAACATGTTTGGGTTAAAAAACAAAATTGTGTTTTGCAAAAGGCAGACCCTATCCCAAAACGTATGTAAAGCTATTGCTGCTGAGTACAATGCTGAATGGGCTAGTGTTTATTACCAAACTTTAAAAGATGAAATGCTCAAAAGCATATTGCAAAATTATGATGAAAGCGATAAAGAAGAGGACGTGGAAGGCTGCAGTCATCTTCCTGGAGTACATTATGCAACAATCAGAAACATGCAGTACCGACATATTGCTTGCACAGGGATTGTGTGATAAAGTATTATTGCCATCGCGATCCTCATTCTCACAACAAAAAATTTGGGACATGTTTCATAGTGATTGATACTGCAGTATATGTACTCACTCAAGAACTATGTTTTCTACGAAAATGAATATAACTTGGATTTAATAAATTATAATCCCTATGTGTTTGCACCAAATTTAAGATATCCTCAATAATGCAGCACGTCCGCTAATCCGGCACCGTTATTTGCAAGGCATGGCCGTATTGGTAAGAGTCTAGGTACTTATTCCTTTATGTTATTGTTTCCCAACTCTGACACTCCTGAATCCGAGTGACTGTTAATTTCTTTGCCATAAGATATGGGAAGCCGTGTTTGCTGAGTCTGTTGTCAATCATTCTGTGTATATGACCAAAAAATAATAATAGCCTCTTCCTTTTTCTTCTGATATTGTTATTACCGACGAGGCTTACACGAAAACATGAAAAGCCACAGATAGAAGAACTGAAAATTCTCAAAATTCTGTGCAGTTAACCAACTAGAAATCGTTCGGTGATTTGGAGAGTGACCAGAGATGTTCCTTAATTCGAGAATCCCTCTGCTAAAAACTAAAAGTGCTAATTTAAACCATCAAATTTTCCAAGACCGTCGGCAGTGTGCCCCGACTATCCGCTTGCAGTTCGCAGCAGCCGGACTTACACATTTTTCATGCGCCATGTGGCCTCGATTTAACAACAGACGCTCGCTCGCTACTACACACACTCACACTCCCGCATATTAAGCAGTTCCAGACGTAATACGGCAGCCACTCGCGAATTTATTCCACGCCTGTGAATAGCAACGTTAATCTGAGGCACAAGTTTTCAAATCCCGTAGAGATTTGCTTTTCCTGTTTTCTTTGTTTCGTACCCACCTACGTCCACGACTGGCAGGTTTTTAAAGAATAAAAAAATGGAAAATCTGGGAGGGCATCTTTAAGCGGCGGCTGTGGCGGCCAGCAGAATGAGATTACGGCGGAGCGCGCGGTCCTGGTCGTGGTTAGCCGGCTGGCCACAAACGCGGTATGTGCGTCGCTACGCGCCACGCACTCACATTTATACACGCCTAAGTCCACATCCTGCCCGGCGGTGCCGGCTTAAACGTCCGCAAAAACGCGAGTTTCCTGTAGACTCCTGTTCCGCCTCCGCGTACAGGTCGTTCACCGCAGCCAGATGTGGCCACCAGAAAACTGTTCTGCCCCATATCAGGCAGCAAGTGCAGGCATTGCGCTACTAACAACCAGTACTGGTCACGGGGGGGGGGGGGGGTTTCGTCGGTCAACTTTCGCACCAGTTCAACCGAACCCTCCACGTTACTCCGGCTGAGAAGAGAGTGAGGGAATATGCGTGGTCCTGCCCTGGGTGAGGCATTTGCACTACTGGCCTTTAAAATTGCTACACCACGAAGATGACGTGCTACAGACGCGAAATTTAACCGACAGGAAGAAGATGCTGTGATATGCAAATTATTAGCTTTTCAGAGCATTCACACAACATGCTGACATGGTAAAAGTTTCCAACCGATTTCTCATACACAGACAGTAGTTGACCGGCTTTGCCTGGTGAAATGTTGTTGTGATGCCTCGTGTAAGGAGGAGATATGCGTACCATCACGTTTCCGACTTTGATAAAGGTCGGATTGTAGCCTATCGCGGTTGTGGTATATCGTGTCGCGACACTGCTGCTCGCGTTGGTCGAGATCCAAAGACTGTTACAGAACATGGAATCGGTGGGTTCGGCAGGGTAATACGGAACGCCGTGCTGGATCCCAACGGCCACGTATCACTAGCAGTCGAGATGGCAGGCATCTTATCCCCATGGCTGTAACGACTCATGCAGCCACGTCTCGATCCTTGGGTGAACAGATGGGGACGTTTGCAAGACAACAAGCATCTTCAGAAACAGTTCGACGACGTTTGGAGCAGCATGGACTATCATGTCAGAGACCATTGCTGTGGTTACCCTTGACGCTGCATCACAGACAGGAGCGCCTGCAATGGTGTACTCAACGACGAACCTGGGTCCACGAATGGCAAAACGTCATTTTTTCGGATGAATCCACGTTGTGTTTACAGCATAATGACGGTCGCATCCGTGTTTTGGCAACATCGCGGTGAGCGCACATTGGAAGCGTGTATTCGTCATCGCCATACTGGCGTATCACCCGGCGTGATGGTATGGGGTGCCATTGTTTACACGTCTCGGTAACCTCTTGTTGGCATTGACGGCACTTTGAACAGTGGACGTTACATTTCAGATGTGTTACGATCCGTGGCTCTACCCTTCATTCTAACCCTGCGAAACCCTACATTTCAGCAGGATAATGCACTACCGCATGTTGCAGGTCCTGCACGGGCCTTTCTGGATACAGAAAATGTTCGACTGCTGCCCTGGGCACCACATTCTCCAGATCTCTCGCCAATTGAAAAGTCTGCTCAATGGTGGCCGAGCAACTGGCTCATCACAATACGCCAGTCACTACTCTTGATGAACTGTGGTATCGTGTTGAAGCTGCATGGGCAGCTGTACCTGTACACGCCATCCAAGCTCTGTTTGACTCAATGCCCAGGCGTATCAAGGCCATTGTTTCTACGGCCAGTGGTGGTTGTTCTGCGTACTGATTTCTCAGGATCTATGCAACCAAATTGCGTGAAAATGTAATCACATGTCAGTTCTAGTGTAATATATTTGTCCAATGAATACCCGTTTATCATCTGCATTTCTTCTTGGTGTAGCAATTTTAATGGCCAGTAGTGTATTTCACTTTACATACCTGAACCGTAGTACTACTCAGTTCAGGAGAAAATCAAAAATTTCAATCTCACTACAGTTATTTAGAGGAAATAGGAAGCGGGGGGATCACTAGTGATGGACAAGCTTGTGATTTTTTCACAATTTTAACTTGACTCAAAACATACTTCATTATAAAGTTCAATTCGGACATTTGTCCTCTTACTGATGCAATATACAAATCTTCATTGCAATTGAATTACATAAACACGAATAAGAATCATATTTTGCGTCCGCAACCAAAATCATAGATAGTAGGCACGGTGAAATAAACAGTCATAAAGAATCGTTCTTGTTTAACCATATCTCAAAAGACTAGTAACACTACACACTTCCAACCCAAAGTTACACAGCCACATGATACCACAACTTCATTAAAACACAAAGATCTTAAAACTGAACTCCCCACATAAAGGTCCACAGTGAAACATGCTTATACTAAAAATGCAAAGTGAGCCAACCAAGGTCGTAACACTGTCACTCGGGAAAAATAACAAGTTGCACATTCATTAAAGTTACACAAATAATTAACATGAGTGTTAAATAAGTATGGCTAGTAATAACTCAACCAGTAAAATGACTTACAGAAACGCTAATATTAACAAAGTGGCCTCACTTAATTAACGGACATAATGACTCCGAATGATCCCCAAATTGCACTTAACTTTAGAGAACAGCGTTAAGGCCCACAGAAGCATCTGGAAGCAATAACGCTACGGCCGGCAGGCAGTATGGCCGTTCACTCCCTACGGCTTGTGCAGAGGCTCACTAGCAGGCGGTATATGTTTGTATATAGTCCGATAGGCCTCACAATGAGCGGTCCTGACAAGAATCCATAACCGCACCGACGCCAGACAGAAACAAATGTCGGCGCTTTCCGTGATGAATAATAGCGTAAGTTATTTTCAAGAACTTTTTTCTCGACAACTGCACTCGTGTGATGTGATTTAAGGACAGAACGCAATACATCTTGTATTGGTTTTCTTATTGGTAACGCCACGTAGCGCTCTGTATGAAAATCACTGGCTGTGCTGTGTGCAGCCTGTGGCTGGGTGGCATTGTTGGAATTTGCTATTGTAGTGTTGGGCAGTTGGCTGTTAACAGCGCGTAGCGTTGCGCAGTTGGAGGTGAGCCGCCAGCAGTCGTGGATGTGGGGAGAGAAATGGCGGAATTTTGAGAGCGGATGATCTGGACGTGTGTCCATCAGAGACAGTACATTTGTAAGACTGGATGTCATGAACTGCTATATATATATATAATGACTTTTGAGCACTATTAAGGTAAATACATTGTTTGTTCTCTATCTAAATCTTTCATTTGCTGACTATGCCTATCAGTAGTTAGTGCCTTCAGTAGTTAGAATCTTTTATTTAGCTGGCAGTATTGGCGCTCGCTGTATTGCAGTAGTTCGAGTAACGAAGATTTTTGTGAGGTAAGTGATACATGAAAGGTATAGGTTAATGTTAGTCAGGGCCATTCTTTTGTAGGTATTACTGAAAGTCAGATTGCGTTGCGCTAAAAATACTGTGTGTCAGTTTAAGCACAGTCATGTATAATTTTTCAAAGGGGACGTTTCATAACCTGTACAGTAGTGGGCGCGTTGTGTTGAGTGAGGTCACCATTCTGATGCTTGGGACGAGGCACATGACCTCTGCAAGTTACCAAATGCGCCCGGAAGGTTCCCCCTGTTGAACGGAATACGTAATCACAGATATTTCTAAAGCAGTCTTACTTTACACAGGCTTGCAAAGATTCTGCGCTCATAAGACGAGCCTCGCGGAACGTCGGAAAAGAATTAAGAGAGAGGGGTGTGCGGAGAACGAGGTAAATCCGCACCCGACACGTTTTATTTATACGCCACATCAAGCGGCGCTGCCTCGCCGACAGAACGACCTGCAGTTTAAACGGATTTTTTTTTTAATTCCGCCGGTATTATTTCAGTATTAATTATGGAGTTGGTGGTTCCGTTTTCCGCCTGGCAGTCAGCTGCGGCAGCGCGGCGCTGGCGGGCAGTTATAATTCGGCGAACATCCGGCCGCCTTGTGTCCGGACTGATAGCTGCGACATCAGGGGCCGCCAGTTGTTGTGAGCGACGCGGGCGCTGAAGACGGCGGTGGCGGCGGCGCCGGTTCGTTTTTCCCGGATCACAATGATTTCGCTCTAATTAACTGGGCGAGCTCCCGCACTGGCTAATGAGACCGCGACGCCGGCGTGCTCGCGGTCGCTCCTCCCCCCCTCCCCTCCCCGCAGCTGGTGCCTCGCAAACTCACAGCCCTCCCGTCCTCCCAACCCTCCCCCTCTATATTCTCCCCTCCCGTGAACCCGCCCCCACGTGGCAGCACTGTGCGTCCTTGCGGCCCCCCGCGCCGGTCCCACCCCGTGCTCGCTGTCTCTTCCTCCCCCACCCCTACCTCTCACCACCCACGCCGAGTGTACCTCTGTCTCTTTGCCGTACTCGATTCGTTACACAATAAATGCTACTGCAGGCTGCTACAGCTGGTGCACGGGCGACGTCCCTTCCGCTCCACTCGTCTTCAGCGCCGGCGTCGACGCCACGGTGCCCGTGTACCAGACCCGCTGCCGGCTTCCACTCGTGTGGCCGCACTCGGAAGTTCGCCTGCAAGTCAGCAAAATGCGGTGCATCATTTCGTTGTATTCTCTGACATGTCTACTGCGGACGTATCCGCTGTTTCGAAATCCCGCTTTAAACATTTATTTAAATCTCAAAAAAGACCTGCTGCATATTATTGCATAGCAGGTCGTACAGTGAGTGATTTTACATGTTATATCACATAAATTTAGTTTGATTGCTAGTACCGTTTTGTTGGCGAAAAATTTACAAACGAATTATACAGGGTGTTACAAAAAGGTACGGCCAAACTTTCAGGAAACATTCCTCACACACAAAGAAAGAAAATATGTTATGAGGACATGTGTCCGGAAACGCTTACTTTCCATGTTAGAGCTCATTTTATTACTTCTCTTCAAATCACATTAATCATGGGATGGAAACACACAGAACAGAACGTACCAGCGTGACTTCAAACACTTTGTTACAGGAAATGTTCAAAATGCCCTCCGTTAGCGAGGATACATGCATCCACCCTCCGTCGCATGGAATCCCTGATGCGCTGATGCAGCCCTGGAGAATAGAGTATCGTATCACAGCCGTCCACAATAAAAGCACAAAGAGTCTCTACATTTGGTACCGGGGTTGCGTAGACAAGAGCTTTCAAATGCCCCCATAAATGCAAGTCAAAAGGGTTGAGGTCAGGAGAGCGTGGAGGCCATGGAATGGTCCGCCTCTACCAATCCATTGGTCACCGAATCTGTTATTGAGAAGCGTACGAACACTTCGACTGAAATGTGCAGGAGCTCCATCGTGCATGAACCACATGTTGTGTCTTACTTGTAAAGGCACATGTTCTAGCAGCACAGGTAGAGTATTCCGTATGAAATCATGATAACGTGCGCCATTGAGCGTAGGTGGAAGAACATGGGGCCCAATCAAAACATCACCAACAATGCCTGCCCAAACGTTCGCAGAAAATCTGTGTTGGTGACGTGATTGCACAATTGCGTGCGGATTCTCGTCAGCCCACACATGTTGAATGTGAAAATTTACAATATGATCACGTTGGAATGAAGACTCATCCGTAAAGAGAACATTTGCACTGAAACTATTGTTGGATGAACCATTCGCTGAAGTGTACCCGTGGAGGCCAATCAGCTGCTGATAGTGCCTACACACGCTGTACATGGTACGGAAACAACTGGTTCTCCCGTAGCACTCTCCATACAGTGACGTGGTCAACGTTACCTTGTACAGCAGCAACTTCTCTGACGCTGACATTAGGGTTATCGTCAACTGCACGACGAATTGCCTCGTCCATTGCAGGTGTCTTCGTCGTTCTAGGTCTTCCCCAGTCGCGAGTGATAGCCTGGAATGTTCCGTGATCCCTAAGACGCCGATCGATTACTTCGAACGCCTTCCTGTCGGGACACCTTCGTTCTGGAAATCTGTCTCGATACAAACGTACCGCGCCACGGCTATTGCCCCGTGCTAATCCATACATCAAATGGGCATCCGCCAACTCCGCATTTGATGCTGCGTACTGATGTGCTTGATGCTAGTACTGTAGAGCAATGAGTCGCAGGTCAACACAAGCACCGAAGTCACCATTACCTTCAATTGGACCAACTGGCGGTGAATCGGGGAAGTACAGTACATACTGACGAAACTAAAATGAGCTCTAACATCGAAATTAAGCGTTTCCGGACACATGTCCACATAATATCTTTTCTTTATTTGTGTGTGAGGAATGTTTCCTGAAAGTTTGGCCGTACCTCTTTGTAACACCCTGTATACAGGGTGGTCCATTGATTGTGACCGGGCCAAATATGTCACGAAATAAGCTTCAAACGAAAAACTACAAAGAACGAAACTTGTCTAGCATGAAGGGGGAAACCAGATAGCGCTATGGTTGGCCCGCTAGATGGCGCTGCCATAGGTCACACGGATATCAACTGCGTTTTTTAAAATAGGAACCCCCATTTTTTATTACATATTCGTGTAGTATGGTACGTAAAGAAATATGAATGTTTTAGTTGGACCACTTTTATCGCTTTGTGATAGGTGGCGCTGTAATAGTCACAAACATATGGCTCACAATTGTAGACGAACAGTTGTAAATTAAAATACAGAACATAGGTACGTTTGAACATTTTATTTTATGTTGTTCCAATATGATACCTTTGTGAAATTATCATTTCTGAGAACACATGCTGTTACAGCGTGAAACCTGTAAATACCACATTAATGCAATAAATGATCAAAATGATGTCTGACAACCTCAATGCATTTGGCAATACGCGTAACGACATTCCTCTCAAAACCGAGTAGTTCGCCTTCCGTAATGTTCGCACATGCATTGACAATACGCTGACGCATGTTGTCAGGCGTTCTCGGTGGATCACGATAGCAAATATGCTTCAACTTTCCCCACAGAAAGAAATCCGGGTACGTCAGATCCAGGGAACGTGCGGGCCATGCTTCGACGACCAATCCACCTGTCATTAAAAATGCTATTCAATACCGCTTCAACCGCACGCGAGCTATGTGCCGAACATCCATTATGTTGGAAGTACATCGCCATTCTGTCATGCAGTGAAACATCTTGTAGTAACATCGGTAGAACATTACGGTGGAAATCAGCATACATTGCACCATTTACATTGGCATCGATAAAATGGGGGCCAATTATCCTTCCTCCCATAATGCTGCCCTATACATTAACCGACTAAGGTCTCTGATGTTCCACTTGTCGCACCCATCGTGGATTTTCCGTTGCCGAATAGTGCATATTATGCTGGTTTACGTTACCGCTGTTGGTGAATGACGATTCGTTGCTAAATGGAATGCATGCGAAAAATCTGTCATCGTCCCGTAATTTCTCTTCTGCCCGGTGGCAGAACTGTAAACGACGTTCAAAGTCGTCACCATGCGTTGTACAAACGCATATACACAATTCTGTTTTAACTTTTTCCTAACTTAGATGGTAATAATAAATGAGGAACATAATAGTTTGTGGGTGTACTTTAAATTAAAATTAAAAGTGAATTTAATGGAAGAAACAAGAAATGGCAATTTGACTTAGATATGATGTGACAGTTTTTCCCTTTATACCTTCTGCTTGTATGGTTTCATCTGTTACATATGTTGTCTTGACGGTGCTAATAGTTAATTTAATGTATCGGTTAGTTAGTCTATCTGTCCAAACCTTAGGTAACAGTGGAGGCTGCCGTCCGGTGTGGCCGAGCGTTTCTAGGCGCTTCAGTCTGGAACCGCGTGACCGCTACGGTCGCAGGTTTGAATCCTGCCTCGGACATGGATATGTGTGACGTAGTTCTAAGTCTAGGGGACTGATGACCTCAGGTGTTAAGTCCCATAGTGCTTTTTTTTGCTTTTTTGGTCATCAGTCTACTGACTGGTTTGATGCGGCCCGCCACGAATTCCTTTCCTGTGCTAGCCTCTTCATCTCAGAGTAGCACTTGCAACCTACGTCCTCAATTATTTTCTTGACGTATTCCAATCTCTGTTTTCCTCTACAGTTTTTGCCCTCTACAGCTCCCTCTAGTACCATGTAAGTCATTCCCTCATGTCTTAGCAGATGTCCTATCATCCTGTCCCTTCTCCTTATCAGTGTTTTCCACATATTCCTTTCCTCTCCGATTCTTCGTAGAACCTCCTCATTCCTTACCTTATCAGTCCACCTAATTTTCAACATTCGTCTATAGCACCACATCTCAAATGCTTAGATTCTCTTCTGTTCCGGTTTTCCCACAGTCCATGTTCCACTACCATACAATGCTGTACTCCAGACGTACATCCTCAGAAATTTCTTCCTCAAATTAAGGCCGGTATTTGATATTACTAGACTTCTCTTGGCTAGAAATGCCCTTTTTGCCATAGCGAGTCTGTTTTTGATGTCCTCCTTGCTCCGTCCGTCATTGGTTATTTTACTGCCTAGGTAGCAGAATTCCTTAACTTCATTGACTTCGTGACCATCAATCCTGATGTTAAGTTTCTCGCTGTACTCATTTCTACTACTTCTCATTACCTTCGTCTTTCTCCGATTTACTCTCAAACCATACTGTGTACTCATTAGACTGTTCATTCCGTTCAGCAGATCATTTAATTCTTCTTCACTTTCACTCAGGATAGCAATGTCATCAGCGAATCGTATCATTGATATTCTTTCACCTTGTATTTTGATACCACTCCTGGACCTTTCTTTTATTTCCATCATTGCTTCCTAGATGTACAGATTGAAGAGTAGGGGCGAAAGGCTACAGCCTTGTCTTACACCCTTCTTAATACGAGCACTTCGCTTTGATCGCCCACTCTTTTTATTCCCTCTCGGTTGTTGTACATATTGTATATGACCCGTCTCTCCCTACAGCTTACCCCTACTTTTTTCAGAATCTCGAACAGCTTGCACCATTTTATATTGTCGAACGCTTTTCCCAGGTCGACAAATCCTATGAAAGTGTCTTGATTTTTCTTTAGCCTTGCTTCCATTATTAGCCGTAACGTCAGAATTGCCTCCCTCGTCCCCTTACTTTTCGTAAAGCTAAACTGATCGTCACCTAGCGCATTCTCAATTTTCTTTTCCATTCTTCTGTATATTATTCTTGTAAGCAGCTTCGATGCATGAGCTGCAAAGCTGATTGTGCGATAATTCTCGCACTTGTCAGCTCTTGCTGTCTTCGGAATTGTGTGGATGATGCTTTTCCGAAAGTCAGATGGTATATCGCCAGACTCATATATTCTACACACCAACGTGAATAGTCGTTTTGTTGACACTTCCTCTAATGATTTTAGAAATTCTGATGGAATGTTATCTATCCCTTCTGCCTTATTTGACTTTCCTGTATGCCGAGTCTGTCCTTCCGACAATCATATCTTTTTCGATGTCTTCACATTTTTCCTGCAGCCATTTCGTCTTAGCTTCCCTGCACTTCCTATTTATTTCATTCCTCAGCGACTTGTATGTCTGTATTTGTGATTTTCCCCGAACATGTTTGTACTTCCTCCTTTCATCAATCAGCTGAAGTATTTCTTCTGTTACTCATGGTTTCTTCGCAGCTACCTTCTTTGTACCTATGTTTTCCTTCCCAACTTCTGTTATGGCCCTTTTTAGAGATGTCCATTCCTCTTCAACTGTACTGCCTACTGCGCTATTCCTTACTGCTGTATCTATAGCGTCAGAGAACTTCAAACGTATCTCGTCATTCCTTAGTTCTTCCGTATCCCACTTCTTTGCGTATTGATTCTTCCTGACTAATGTCTTGAACTTCAGCCTACTGTTCATCACTACTATATTGTGATCTGAGTCTATATCTGCTCCTGGGTACGCCTTACAATCCAGTATCTGATTTCGGAATCTCTGTCTGACCATGATGTAATCTAATTGAAACCTTCCCGTATCTCCCGGCCTTTTCCAAGTATACCTCCTCCTCTTGTGATTCTTGAACAGGGTATTCGCTATTACTAGCTGAAACTTGTTACAGAACTCAATTAGTCTTTCTCCTCTTTCATTCCTTGTCCCAAGCCCATATTCTCCTGTAACCTTTTCTTCTACTCCTTCCCCTACAACTCCATTCCAGTCGCCCATGACTATTAGATTTTTGTCCCCCTTTACATACTGCATTACCCTTTCAATATCCTCATACACTTTCTCTATCTGTTCATCTTCAGCTTGCGACGTCGGGATGTATACCTGCATAGTGCTTAGAGCCATTTGAACTGTTGAGACTCGGAGTTGATTTAAAATGACATAGTCACCTGCATCAGGTGCTAGGACTCAGTAAAACTTCGAACCAGTCACACGTGACAAAGTGAAAGATGAAATGTCACATCTTCAAATAGCATTACATGCTACTAAATGATATAACATACAGCTACATAGAGAGTTTCATTTTCAGATTGATTCGATTTAGTGTTGTAGAAACCTCCCTTGCTTTTGGTATGTCTGTATGTTTATCTTGTCTTCACTTCTTGTGTATGGTATAACATCCGATTCCGTGTGTGTGCTCGTGTCTGTGTCGTTTACTATGTACTGCTAATCTGTCCGATGTTGAGCCTTATTTTAACGTATGGTCTCTTCTGTTCCTGTGCCGCATATAGTGCTCGCGATACTTCTTCTGCGATGTTGTTTATAGCGTTCCAGTCATCTTGTCTAGGTATTAACTGTCCAAAGTTCCGGTTTCCTAAACTCGATTTCACGTGTCCTGGGACATGGCAAATTCGCAGTATGTGTTCATGTGTGCCATTCTCATCACAGGCACAAGCGTGAGTCTGGTTTAGGCCAAATCTCTAGAGATGCACAGGATACGGCCCATGGCGCGGAAGAAAGTGCACCATGCCGCTTGTTGAATTTATGTACTTCAGATTGATCCGCTCTTGTACACTGGAGAAGAAAGAATAGACTCGTCTTCCCTTAATCAGTTGTGTCCCATTCTGTCTGACATGTATCAATTCTCCACTTGTTAGTTTCCATTTGTCGATTATGTCTTGTCCAGTTATTTCTCTTACTTTGTCTCTTCTTCCCTCTTCAGCCAGTAGGCAGTTTTTATTTGACGAATTGTAATATCTATAGGGAAAACTCCCAGTACCACGTACTGTGCCTCAATCGAGGTCGTGACGAAAGCCCCCGAGTTCCTGAGTAGAAGACTCCTCTGTGCGCGCCTCACAATGGCTTTATGCGTAACTAAACAGAATTGATGTGCCGAAGCACCAGCCGCAAAACACGCTATTGACTCAAAGAGTGCTGTGTAAAATATCTTCATTATCTGGAGGCGTGATATTCAGTCTTGCAAGTTTATGCATGAGTTTTGTCGCTGTCAGACTAGGTTGTTCGTTGAAGAATAAATGTTCGTCAATGTAAATGCTAAGTTATCGTGTCATAGGTTTCCATTTTATAGATATATTGTTTGACTTTATAATAGGATTTATTTTTAGTGTGCCTCTTAGATGTAGGTAATCAGGTTTCTTTGTTACTTTTGCGAGTTCGTTGTTCGAGTAACATTCACCGATGAACGTGAGAAGCTGCGTGGCTTTACCCTCTAATTGGGATCTTGAAACGTTACGGTAACTTGCAGCCAGGTTCTGTTAACAGGCAACACCACTGTAATGGCCTAACACAGCGATTCCTTAATTTTTTTTTTTTTTTGGCTACCCGAAAGGTCACACAGAAATAATACTTCGGTTAGCTAGTGAGCATATATTAATCACAGAGGGTGAACCACCTAAGTCTTGCACAGCAAATATTGCAGAAATGGAAATTGCTACTCACGCAAGGTTTTCGCAGAGTTGATTGGTAGTCAGGGCCTCGTACTGTCAACCAATAATCTGATTGTACTAATACTTAGGAAGTGTGTTTTTTGTGCAAACATTACTTCTTAAATTTCCCGGGTTCGATTACCGGCGGGGTCAGGGATTTTCCCTGCCTCGTGATGACTGGGTGTTGTGTGATATCCTTAGGTTAGTTAGGTTTAAGTAGTTCTAAGTTCTAGGGGACTGATGACCATAGATGTTAAGTCCCATAGTGCTCAGAGCCATTTGAACCATTCTTTTGAACTTCTTAAATGCAACAATGCTTATTGATATTAACAAACTAAAATTATGGTCCATTAGAATGTCTGTGGTGTTTGTTGCAACATTCTAGTGCTAGTGGTTTCCGAGACAACGTATTTTGAAAAATTTCCACACCGACACTTCCTTGTCCCTTTCAACCTGCGTCGCTGCTAGGTACGATTTTTTTGTGTTTGCTTACAGTGTGGTAGTCGGTCCCTTGAATTCGCTGCGACTTGCTAATAAATTATTGTGTCACAATCCGAGCACTAAGTAGTGTGTGACGATACCATTTACCAATACAGAAAAAGCTGACATGCTCATGGTGTACGTCGAGTGAAGAATGAATGCAGTTTGTTTTTGTGCGGTATATGCTGCAAGATATCCCAATAGATGTCAATCATCTCATTAATTATTTATCAACCACTTCAACCATTTGCGTGAAAGTAGTATTGTAACAAACACCTAGACAACGTAACAGAAGGAACCAAGTGACGACAGAAGATGGGGAAATTAACGTTTTAGCTGCTGTTGCAGTTGGTCCGCAAGTTGGCTACCGCGCAATCGCATGAGGAAGTGAATCAGGCAAGTGTTCCAAGCATGCTCCATCCACATGGTTTCCATCCCTAGCACATCTCGCTCCGTCAAGAGTTGCGCTGAAATGATAATGAGAACCGTCTTAACTTCTGTACATGGGTATTAAGATGCTCGAGATGTATCATGTATCTTGTTTAGGGATGAAGCCATATTCACCAATCATGATCGCGTAAACTGCCCAAACATGCACTATTGGCCTGTTGACAATCTCCGTTGGCTTCGTCAGGTGAAACATCAGCGTCCGTGGAGTGTAAATGAGTGGTATGAGACGGTGAACCATCTGCTCATAGGACCGATTTTCATAGAGTGAACACTGAACGCGCAAAGTATCGCAGCCTACTAACAGACCATCTTCCACAGATGCTGGAAGACGTTCCTCTGCATACTAGGAGGAACCTGTGATACCAACCGTTGTGACTGACAATGAGCAATTTTTCTCAAACAACTTTCATTGATGTAAGTTCACAACGTTGATGACTGAACATACAAACGAAAGGTAACAATAACGATGCCAGTAAAAGTCTCCTAATTTAGGCAAACAAAAGTTCTCTTCTAATTCTCCACAAAGGTTAGTGGTAATACACACACTAGTAAGAGTCCAATTCAGAGACGAAGATGTAATCTTCCACGGTCGCAGTACACGAGGTCGGCATCCGGCGTGAACTGCAATTTGGGGCTGGTTCTAGCCCCTAAATAGGTGTCTCCAGCCAATCAGGTTTTTGGCGCAGTGATACTTCCTGCAGGCCGTGGCTCGAGCTCCTGCTGCAGGAAGTAGTGCTCGGAGTGTCTGCTTCCATTATCTTGTATGTAAATATCCGGTGGTTACTATGGTGCTTTCGGTACACCTTGTGTATAGACAACCTCGTCCTCAGTGGTGTAATAAGGGTTGCCGGCTCTCAGGGGTTACCTTGGCTCCGGTATAACACCAAAATTATGGGTGCTCAGCACACAGTGCACGAAGTACTACGGCATGTCTTGGCGAATAGTTTCTAAATCGTCGGATTGGACGCAGAGGACCCGCGCCTTGGCCGTCCTGTTTCCCGGGTTTGACGCCTGTAGACTTTTTTTTCTGTGGGTAAAGCCGAAAGACGCCGTCTACAAGGATGTACTAACTACACCCACTGACATGCAACTACGTATTACTGCAACCTACTCGCACATCTCCGCTGCCGTGCACGCGTGCAGCAGTTTTTCCATGCCATATTGGAAGCACGTACTGCCGCTTCCGGTCGTCATTTTGAATTAGTTCATGTGATGGTCAGTTGTCTCATTACTGATCAGAATCCACATAACTGTCGTATGCTCTCGCATTGTTCTTTAGTGTGTCCTATCACAGGGTGGGAACTTTTCAAAGAACGATATCTCGCAAACGATGCGCACTGCAATCCTGCAAACAAACACGACTGACATTCTGATTAACTAATTTACCCTAATTTTAGTTTGTTATTGTCAACAGGCATTGTTCCATTTAGAAAAAAGTATGTGTTTGCACAAAAAATGCACTTTCTAAGTGTTATTACTATCTGTTGATTGGCTAAGAACATGAGCCCATGACTACCAATCCATTCTGTGATAACCGTACATCAATAGTACTTTCCATTTCCACAGTAACTGCGTTGGAAGTTTTAGATGATTCACCCTGTATTACAAATAATTTTGGTCGGAAAATATTGCAAAATAGTGGCACTGCAGCAGTATTACCGAGGCATGTTGAATTTGAGTCGATCTGCGGCACGCACTATAACTGGTGCCAGTTTGAATCTGGAAAAAAAATCTATGTAGTGTAATTGTGTTTATCTAGTTAGTACTGTAGGGAATTTTAAAAATATTGATTTTTGCTTAATGGGCGAATGTTTGAAGAAATTCGGCCAATCTTATCCGAAAAAGGACACTCATTTGTTAATAAATAGTGTTTAAGTCAACTAAATGAAAATTTTCTAAGTGACTCATTATAAAATATTATTTCAATTTTGGGGTTAAATTTTGGAGTCAAGCTGCGTGATGTTTTGAAAAACCATACTCTTAGAAAAACACGTTTGAAGTTTACAGATGTGTTATATACACGAAAAAATGAAAATTTCTGGTTTCAGAAAAATTTTACCTTTAATCTGCTATCCCAGAGCTGGCTTGTCGTACTGTTGTCGTTGGCATAAAAGTCATATCCTGTAGTTTGTCATAGAACGATTGAAATGTCGGTCGTGGTAATTCCATGACCGCACAATACTTTACAGTTCCGTTCAGTCCTACTCCAAGTAAGCTACGACTAGTACCATTCGACGGTTTATTTCATATGCATTCCGTATAAACTTAATACTTGGTATAACAACTTCTGAGCAGTTTGGGCAAGCAATAATTATTGAGAAGCCTAAGTCTTGAGGACCTCGGTCTTGCAACGTGATGTCTACATCTCTCGTTTTCCACTTCATGCGTTGAGAAGCAACAGAGAATTCGGCATGAAAATTAATAACCCAATAGCTCAATCTGTAATTCACATCATAAACCTAGTTAGTGTCTTTCAGTTTCTTAGCAGAGACATTTACTCCTTCCGAACTGCTCTCAGTCTCAATTTTGTTCTTTTAACTCTTCGACGCCGCGTTGGGTACGATCTTTTCTGCCCAAGTATATTTTCTTACCACTCATTCTTGCTTGAAACTCGAAATTGTATACTGCAACATCACAAATAAACTATCAGAAGTTAATGCCGCACACAAAATCAAGATTCGAATGGAAAGAGCTGTGTTTTTGGCACATATACTGATGCTTGTTGAAGCTAAGCTAATGTAATATTTCTGGTTTTAAGTGCTTCTAACTATACCCAGATAGTACAAGGGGTATCAAATTGGAGCATATAGGCCGTTTCGGGTCATCGAAGGTTCCAAAGTGAAAGGTCGTACTCTAGAGACCGACGAGGTTCACCTTTAAAATCTTTGTAAGTATCTGTAAAGTGAAACTGCTTTCGTGACAGCCAATCCCTTCAACAGGAGGAAACTTTCTGGTGTATCTAGTCACCTGCGTAGCACGATAGGTCATTTGTCACTGTTTCAGTTATCGGAATGATGCCCTCACTCAACACCGTGCTGCCAGTACTGTTCAGCTGGAACACAGGATCACATCCTTGCCTCAGATCACATCGAATGGTTGCAGTTGTGACATATGTATAGTGTGTGCCAGAAATGAATATATAAAATGAGAGGGCTGATGGAGTTGGTCATGAAAGCTTATTTCACATAGCAGCCCATGTCCGCACCCCTTAGCGTACTGGGCAAGGCGTTCAACAGCGTCGCTCGCCGCCAAGAGGCTAGGCACACAACATGCCATCTGAGCCGTCATGGTAGCAGGTACTCAGGGCAAAGATTTCAATGTATTTTGTGACGTCAAGGTAAAATATACGTCGGGCTGAAGTTTTATGACCTTTATTTGCAAACACTGTAGTCGATATTGCTGCATGTCTTCCAGTTGGGACATCACTACTGGTATTCTGCCTGTTACTGGGAAGTGCTTTTGGCTGTGCAAATGCCTGTTTGATAGGTGTTGTACAGAGGGCAGCACCTCTGCACACTGCGGAGTCTGGTTTGCCCTGCGTCAGTTTGTCATCAAACAGGGACACTTCGGGGACACTCTTGTGTTTGTTACTGTGTAAAGCGGATAGGAAATGGAGCGCTGTTCTTGGGAGGAAAGGGCATACATGCACCGTGTTTACTAGACGAGGGATGAAAATGCTCACGCTACCCCAAATTTGTATTTCGACAGTTTCCGATTCGTCGAGTGCCAGATCCAGCACATTCAATAGCATCCACGGGTGCCTGCGTGAGGCAGGTTCACGAGAGGTACGTTTTCCACTGGGATTCTCGTAATGGCAGATGTGCATTTAAAGCCTACTTTGAAACCCGGTGTACTAATTTTGTGTTACAGGTGCGAAGGGCTGACTGGCGCGGCCCTCAACGCGAAGTGAGTACACCAGGTCTTGAAGAGGAGGCGTTAGCACTGCGGGAAAACGCATCCTCAACAATCACGCGGCGTGTTGCACAGGAAATGGGTGTAAGCCATTCCACAATTTGGTGTGTGTGGCATGAAGATTATTTGCACCCTACCGCCTTCAGATGGTTCACGCCCTTAACCCAGACGATTTTCCACGTCGAACTGAATTCTGCCAGTGGTTTTGGAAAAGATGTGCTATTCAGCCGGACTTTCCGAACCGTATACTTCATACGGATGAAGCATCCTTTACACGAGAGGATATGTTCAACAGCAACAGTCAGCACGTGTGGGCACGGGAAAATCCGAACGCCACCTTTGTCCGTGGTCGCAAAGATCGCTTCGCTGCGAACATTTGGGCCGGTTTGGTAGGCGATAACCTGATCGGTCCATACATGGTCCACTGGCGACTGAACAGAGACAGACACTTAATCTTTTTACGAGAAATTGCCAAAGTTGTTGGAGATGTTCCACCCCACATATGACAGTGAATGTGTTACCAACAAGTTGGCGCAAGTGCGCACTTCGCACATGCACTACGAATGCATTTAGATGAAACCTTTGATGAGTACTGGATAGTGCGAGGTGACATGTGCTGCCCTCATGTGGAGCCACCTGAAATCTCTTGTCTATGAAACACCCTTTGAGACAGATTAGGAGCTGACAGCGGGCATTATGGTAGCTTCCAATGTAATTTCCACTTTGGTAGGAGCACTTTTTGCCGCTGTTTGCAGATAAAGGTTATAAAACTTTCCCTCGATTTCTTCTTGATGCCACAAATGCATTGAAAACGTTGCCCTGCAGACCTGCTACGATGACGGCTCGAGTGGTATGTTTGTTCAACGACGCCTAGCGCCGTACGCTAAGCAATGCGGACATGTGCTGCTATGTAAAATATGCTTGTTATGACCCACTCTGCTAACCCTCTCGTTTTCTACGTTTATTTCAGATACCCCAGAAACAATGACACATCATTAAGGAGTTACGCAAATTGAATTGGTCACAAATTATTTTCATGTAGGCATCAATGTAAAATGCAAAATTGTAAACTTTGGCGGCCGATACATGAATGCGTGACGCGGCACGTCTTTGCCAGAAAAGAATGATAAAACTCCGTACCAGTGCATTAACATGATTATCTAGTTAATAAAGTACATGATATAAATAGAGAACGAACAAGAAAACTCCTGGGTTATGCGCACAACGTGAGAAAACGAAGTAGATATGTAAGGCACTCAGTATGAAGGAAATAGTGAACTTGCAACACAAACATTTTGTGGCTACTGTACGGCAGCTTGTTTTCAACAGCAATGCTGCTGACAAGATGACTCTGGCATATGCTGTTATTTATGTATATTTGACGATGGTGGTACTGATTTTGTGTTTACCATTTGACGATGCCACTTTGACTCCAGTACAATGTAACCTGCCAACAGTTTAAATTCCATAACCTCCCAATAAAAATGGGTGACTAACCTCTCAATATAAATGTGACTCATATATAACCGTTCAGTAATTAACTGACTGTGAATATAAACTGGAAAATCTAGAAGTCAGCTATGCTGTGTCATGGCCCTGAAAAGTCATTCTGAATAAACTGAAGATTATTACCTCAATTATGTCGCCGGATAACGCGTGTATATCTGCACATGTATGTCAGTAGTACCTTTCATTGTGGTCTCTTTTATTGTTTTAAGCTGTAGACCATCTGCTAGTGTATTTATCTTTTTTCGTATATTTTTCTGCAGATCTAAAGATAGTCGTTACAGACCGAAATCGGTAATCATATGTCAAAAATTTGTGACCATACACGTGAAGTAAAGGAAATTTATTCTTCACAAATTTCATTCCGTGTACTGAGTTGAATAGTAAGTATGCGTCCCAGACAGGTGAGGGTAATAATACATCATTATTTGAGAGATCATGTAGTTAAGCCCAAAGAAGCCAGTTGGAGTAATCGGCGAATCGCTCGACATTTGAATAGGAGCTGTGCCACTATTCGACGATGATGGCAGTAATGGGTGAACTATGGCCGGAAGCAGCGTCAAGAACGAAGCGTTCGACCTTGAGAGACGACAGAACGTGACGATCGAGCAATCGTCACATATTCAGTGACCACAAGGACGATCAATAGGCGGCTCACAGAAAGGAGGCTAACCTCACTGTTCCCCTTACACCGACTACCATTGACCTCTGTACATTACAAGCACGTTTGTAATGATGTCTAGCACATTGAGCCTAGAATCTTATTGACTGGAACAGAATTGTCTTAAGTGATGAGTCCCACTTCGAATTGAGCCCCGATGAAAAGCAAAGATGGCTCTGAAGACGCCCCAGACAGTGGCGGGATACCAGCCTGACTGTCACCCGCCATACAGCCCGACATCCAGCAGCGATGGTTTGCGGTGCCACTTAATTTCATAGTAGGACTCGTTTGATTGTCATCCACAACCTCCGTACAGCACAGCTGTACGTCGATTTTCTGTGCACCGTATTGTTGCCCTTCACAGCAAGTCATCCTGGGCATACATTTCAGCAAGATAATGGCCTCCTGTACAAGGCGAGTTGTCAGTGTCTTTGCCAACACCTACATTGGCCAATGAGGTCGCCAGATCTCTCCCCAACTGAGAACGATTGGAGGATTAAGGGCAGAGTCCTCCACCCCAACTAAGGATTTTTACTACCTAAAGCGTCAGTTGGACAGAATTTGGTGCTATGTTCCCCAGGAGGACATCAAATAACTCTATCAGCCGATCCCAAATCAAATAATTGCTTCCATAAGGGCCAGAGGTGGACCAATGCGTTATTGACTTGCTCAATTTGTGAAACTCTTTGTCCTGAATTTCATGAAATTGCAAACTTTTTTTGTTTGTCCATGTACATCACATCTGCCGATTTCCGTCCCATTCGAATAATTCCATCGTGGTTCGTCTTTCTTTCTTCTTAGATTATATTTACTATGAACCAGTCGTAGGCTGCCTTACAAAATTTAAACATCTACGCCCCCAAGAAAGGCGCGATACCGGACTACAGGTCCTCTGCTAGCATCACAAGAGAAGCCAATATAAATTGTTGTCATTAAACATATCGGCAGACATACTCATGCCGGCCTGCTTAAAAGCTAGCCCTAGGTGGCGCTCTAGTCATGGAACTATTTCTTTGTGTCGATCATGTGTACCTCAACACGCGGAACAAGTAACTATCCTCCAGGTCCATATTTAAATGACCGCCCAGCAGCAAAGTGGTGAGTTCCAACTGATTTGCCGGTCTCATATGATCAACACAGATGGACAAGTCTTAGCAACCAAGGATTTGCCACAGAAGATATCGGACTCCGCCGACTACTGCCAGTTTGGACTCTATACAACCCAACTGAATATAGAATCCGAACGAACGTTTAGTAGTTACAGTCAGTGAATAACGTCAGGTATAACTTGGACTGTCACTGTCAATTATTCATACTGAGCGAACTTTCTAAATTGTGACTTCCGAATTTCCGTGTGGAACTTATTTAGGTACTAATTACTTCGAAAGTCTTTCAGACTTGCGAGGACTTACGTCCACAGTTGAAAATCGTTAAAAAATTTTCATTATGTTCATTGTTGTAATAAAAGCTCTGATTGTGCGTTACTGGATGGGAATCTTAATTAGATTTTGTGGTTCCGCTTTCATCAACAAATGCAATGGTGACGAGGTTGTAGGAACTTTTGCATTCCCAACGTTGTTACCTCCCACAAAGACGCTAAGAGAGGTACGTTGTTTTATCAGTCTCGATAATCGGATGCATTACCAACTGAAACCGGTTCCTATTTTCACTCAAAACATCATAGGTAAAAAAGAGTCTCTAAGATAGGTGTGTGCTTCTGTTATGGTATAGTTGTGTACGTAGATAGTTGTAATTTGTGGCAGCGCCTGTTACGCAACATGGCATGGATTTTTGCTTAATTATTGAGATTTCGCGATTGAACCGTCGTCCTCCGCAGGGGCAATGTCACACAAAACACTTCGCTAAAATTATAGATTAAACCCTTGTGAGATCATTGACCAGAAATTATGGCCCGCAGAGGGTAAACTCCATTGTCTCTGTACGATTGCGCAGTGGCGTCGTTTCATTGGACTCTTATGCTTCATAACTGAACTTGTATTCCTTAGAAATTCTCATTACAAAAATGGTTTTGGGGAATGTGTTACACTAATTACTGAACATGCACAGACTATAACGAAAAGCGATTGATTGAAGATAAAAATGAAGATTTACTACACTCAGATTAGACTTCCACAAACAACACACACATTGCGAACAAATACAGATTCTACGTGCTCCGTTACACAACTACGAGAAATATTGACACACTTAATTAAATTGATGAACAGTGTAGCCTTTTTGGGGAGGAAGCAGGATATGACGCATGAGAATCATTGAACCGTGAATGATTATGAACGACACCTATCTATTAGGTAAACAATGAGGAAACCAAATGAACCAGTACAACGGGACTCTTCGGGTTACAGAACATTGCATATGACTGAAACCCAAATGCATAACACCAGAGAAAATGTTAGATTGACTAAACTCGACATTCAGAAATATTACCGTGTGTACAGGAGATCGTCCTACTTAATAACATTAGCATCATGCCATTGCAGATGGTAATTAGGGATTAACTATCTCTTTCTCTGTGTTACATGTCCTGAATAAATTCTGAACGATGCAACTAAGGGACTGTGAGTCTTGAAATGTTCCGGTGGCGATCTAGTGGTGACGTGTCTACTCAGGTACTTTTACAGTTACAAAATACGAAACAGTCGCAGGAGTTACGTTAGGAGAAGTTGATCTGTAACAACACGCCACCGGAGGTGCCCAGTTGTCTCTCCAGCACTGATACCATGACCAATGCGATCCGTCCAACCGCGCCGCCTTTTTCTAGCTTTGACTTGAAGCTGTAAACGTGGATGAACCACACCGCGTTGTTATAACAGTGTCATGTGGGCCATGGCATAATAGCCATGAAAGAATCTTTTTTAGTAGCAAATTCGGAAGAGGAAGTGCACAGATACTCCAAAAATCCAATCCAATAAACTAACAGACGCGCAGCTGAAGGAGAAGCTGACGGACTTCTTTGATTGTCAAATTCATGCGACAGCAGCACGCCACAAAATTTTTAACTGTCCTAATAAATATGGCTATAGCTATGGAGAGCAGAGGTTCAGAGGTTGTCTCGAGAAGGCAGATTTCAGTGTCAGGATGTCAGGATGCTAATCGTAAACTGTCATATGCGGACTCATTAATACGTGATATATTTTCTCACATTCGCCAGGCGGAGGTCTTCGAAAGGACTTACTGAAGTTAAACGACACCACCTCGGCTGCCTCTTGTCATTCGGGCATTTGAGCACATCACGATGTTATCAGCAGCCCTCCAGGACCCCTCGAGTCCTCCTGACTAGGCTACCACGCTGAGTTTCGGCTCGCTTCCGCCGTTCCGAAACCACAGTGATCCCGGAAACTGCCACCTGACCTCCGAACACATCGTATCACCCACTCCCCAGGAAGATTCATTCCTGTCCCAATTGTTTTGACATACATCAATGACAACATCGTTACTTCTGTTAGACTAAATGTTCACTTTGTCGTAGTCGGATCAGAAGGCTGAGGTTTGGAAATCTGCCCACAGGATGAAATGGATAGTACGCACCGCCAAAAGCTGGACTCACACAGCGAACCCAGCCAATGAGGGGTGGGTACTTCAAGCGCATGCAGTCTTATGTACTTCCTGCGTCTTGAATTTGGAGGTGTCCGTTTATGGCACTCCAGCACGATTCTAGATAAATATTGGAATCTCCGAAATGATACTCAACTTGTAAATACAGAAGCAATTATGTTCGCCGTGTCTTCCACCATTTCATAAGAATTATAGAGTTACAGCTATGATTCCCATGTCGTGTAGGGCCAGTTTTATCCTAGCATCAGGAATAAGAATTCAGTCCTTACACTTAGATTATTGGCAGTCAAGATACTAATATTTTGGGTCTAGATCTTTCCTCCAATCTCCAAGTTAGGACTCAGGGCATATGTTTCACACCTTCAGGAACTCCACCAAAAAATTTACCACCATATTCTATGGGCAGACTACAGGTGTTCGTAGCTACAAGGCCTAAATTACGTTAAACCATCAGCGGTTCCAAAGTTTTGTACAGCTAGAAACGTTTCGTTTGCCTTGAAAGACAAATTAAAGTTGGAAGTACAGTGGTTACAGGATGAAGGTTTCCTCATTCCAATGTCCAGTAGTTCGTGGATCACCTATCATGTTGGTGGAAAAACCAGACGGATCCTCTCGTATCTGTACCGACTTCAAGTCCCACAATAAATTCTCAAACACTCGTTTTTATCTGTTCCGATCCTTTAAATGGCACTGTGAGCAAACGGACTGGTAGCACTGTTTTTATCAAGGCTGATCTTCGGAAAGCTTACCTTAAAATACGTTTTCACGAACAGACTAAATGCCTTTTGTGATAAACGAACCTTTCGGTCTGATCCGCTACAAGGTTTGCTGCCATTTGGATTTTGTAGCGCTCTCGCCATTTTTCAGTGGTGCTTGAAATATGGTAAGCTATTTGGACGATATTTATCATCACAACAGATTCACTCGATTGGTCTCCAAACTTACTACCAAATAACACAATCTGTCGAAGATAGAAAGAAAAAAAGGAAAAAAAAAAGACGCAAAAATGGCACTGCTGTAATTTTGAACCTTTTTAAAATACCTGATTTTTATGTATATGTATACTGTCATTATAATGCAATAATGTGAAAGGCGAAATAAAGTAAAAACAAAAAAAGACAAAGAGTAATACTCAAAATCAGCAACATGTTAAATCCATATTAATATTATATGTGAATATGTAATTCGGAATGTCGTAAAACCTGCACTTCATCTGTTCTAATTCCTCTTCACAAAAAGGAATCAGTTAGCAACTGACTTATTGGACTTCAACATTAACATTGCACGCTATCGAAGTCCTCCAGTCATAATGAATCAATACCTAAAGAAATTGCTGCGATCTCAGATTTCTGCAGAATAAGCAGGCTCTGTGACAGGTAAACGTACTCTAGAGGTAATCATGAATTTGAAGCAGGTAACTGAAATATGTCGTGAGTTCTTTATCACTGCATACAATTGTTTTTTAGATTATAAAAAGGCCTTTGATTGTGCCATTTGGTGTAAGTTGTGGCATGTGCTCTTTGGTTTTGGGGCTCTAAAACAACTACTGTCATAACTATAGGTTCTTCATAACAATCATACTACAACCAAAACGGTGAGTGGTGAATACTCGGAGTTTATCTATGTGTTAAATGAAGTTGGTTGTAGATTGCTGCCTCAGCTCTGTAACATGTATGCAGAGCAGGCCATCAGGGGCGCACTATCATGGTTGGTTGAATTTTCATGGTTGGTTGAATTTTCATGGTTGGTTGAATTTCAGTTGGGGGCAGGAAAATGAACAATCTACCCTTTGCGTATAATACTACTCTCATCGCAGGAAGTGAGGAAGAGCTCAGTAATCCTCCAGATAGAAGACTATTACTTTAACTTTGGGTCTAGATATAAACATCGTAAAATATTAAACTAATGGTTATTAATATCCAAGGTTTAGATCAAATCCAAATTACATGTAGCTTAATGAATCTGAAGCTAGTGGAGGTTTGTGTCCATGTCGGATCTCAGCTATCAAACTAATAGTCATTAATAGCCAAGGATTAGAGCAAATCCACATTACATATAGATTACTGGATCTAAAGCTAGCCAAAGCTTTTGGATATGATGGAGCTATGATCAATGACACAGGAAAGTGTGATAAAAATAAGGGGACGAATCGTCCTCGGCCGAGACACAATGGTTAAACTCAGTAACAACTGGCAGAACAGGGAGACATCGAAACCAACTAATATGCTCTTGGTGGAAACACTGGTGTTCCCTGTGTTCTCGTACGACTGAGATATCTGAACCGTGAAAGCTAAGTACAAGAGCCAAACTGATGCCTTCGAGATGTGGTGTTGGTGGAAGATGTAAACGGATCGTCATTAGAAATAAGAAACAATACGTCCATTATAGGAGAACTTAGCATGCATGACAAGATGGTTACCTTCCATGTCAGTCAAAGTTGCTTCCAGTTCATTGCACATATTTTGAGTAGAGAAGGGGATAATTTAGAATAGATCAACTTGCAAAGAAAAATCGAAACCAGGATACCGCGTCGAAGAGCAGCAAGTAAATGGTTTGGATCAAGCAAAGAAGATAATGGGTCTACGTCTACACATCGTTTCCAAAAGGGCTGAAGATCGCCAGCGAGTAAACCGACTGATGATGATGAAAACACATTCCATAGATGAAAGGAAACATATGGTATTCCAGCTGTCCTTATTGTTTCCTAGTATAAAACTCTCGATTCTTAGTCGAGGCTCTATCTTCAGACTCGAGGATACGACAATCGATGTATATTCATAACGAGTGTGTCCATAATTAAATATAGGGTACAAGGGAACTTCTCGCCATCTATACGCCACCAAGTTCAACTGCAGCTCAGCTCGAGGATGGTGGCTGGTGACCTACGATATTTCCCAAAGAAGCACCCGAGCTATTGATGGAGCAGTGCTGCCCAACAAAATGACTTCTTATAGAATCTCGTAACGTTTATGATCAAGTACACGGGATAAGCTAGTCTCCCACAACAACAAAGGTGTAGAGTATGTGACGGAGGGTTGAGACAAATTTAGAGATGAAGTCGTGCATCACCCTCTTTAAATTATCCCATTCCCATAAACAGACCGTGGACATGACTCGAAGAAAGTAATTAAAAAAAACTGAAACGTGGACGTGAAAGTGATAGCAAATGAGCAGCAGAGTGGAAAAACGGTCAACACAGCATAATTATAACGAGGATTCGTTATCTTTATTGATCTCCAACAACTTAAACATGTGCATGAATGTGTAAACACCTGAGAATTGGCACAAGCCAGAAACCGGTATTTTATTGTGACTGGTAGCGGAAATTTTTCTGCATCCTATAAAGGAACAGTCACGGAGTTCAACAGCATCGACTATGGATAAAATTCACTTCATATTATTGTCTCACTAGTGTCAGAGTTGTTGAAACGTAATAGAGATGAATGTTGAGCGTCGGAATTGCTTAACGCTGATAGCACAGACAGTTTTGAAAAAATAGTGCAGTAGGTCTACATGTTTTCTGCGCCGTGGTAAATACGCCTGCCGCTACCGAGAAATGAAATGAAAAATAACAGAAAATAATAAAGTGGTAAAAAAAGAAGCAGTACCGGGCGAGTGAAACAACATATATTGCAGAATTACCGCAGGTAATCATCTATCGTTCGTACCCTTGGCGAAATACTGAAATGTTAAGCATTGCATGTTCTGCCTTTGCTGTGTATTTTTAAAAAGGGGAAAACGGTCACCCCCTGGTCAATAAGGTAGCCACCAGAGACACTGAATAATGCAGGTCGAGCGTCACAACGTTCTCATGTCTTCAACAGCTCGTTTCAAACTGTCCATTTGCAAAATAAATGATTACTGAGTAGCAGCCCACTTTTATGCCCACGTTCCCGCCTGAATTTCATAGTGTCGTTAACCAGGCCCGAAATGGTACCAGTACATAATGTATGGATCCACAGCAGGTAGTCCATTTTGCACTCCTTCACTCACCTTTCCACATGGCACTTTTCAACCAATATAACACCCTTTTCTTCTGTTTCATACTTAATCTTTTCGTCGGACAAATGAAGCACGTGGCATGAACTCAAGAATTTAAAATGTATATATTTAATATTTTGAGCCAACTCTGTGCGACACGTATTTTGTTCTGCCAGTTACCCAATGTTGTCACGTGCTCATGATGACGGGTCGTATAATAGAACAATAAACTTCCATCAACGTTTTTGCTAACGTCAAAAAAAGAATAATAATATGGAACACCAAAATTCACAACACTTTACCATGCCTAATACTGTGTAGGAAACCTGTTGGCACTCAAAACAGCTTCCAGTCTTCACGGAATGGATAAATGCAGATCTTGTATGGTTTCCACAAGAATCCTATGTCACACTTGCTGCAAAGTATTGGCGAGTTCAGGTAAGGATGATGGGGACGTGGATAGCGATCAAGCACCGTTCTCTCCAAAGTAGGCAACAAAGGCTCAATAATATTCATATCTAGTGACAGTGGTGGCAGGAGAGATGCGACAGAACAACCTCTTGCTCACAAAACTAGTCCTGGACAATGCGATCTGTGTGAACAGGGCCCTGTCGTCTCGGACCACTGGAAGAGATATTTAACATGGCACGGACATGATCATCAAAAATGGGCACGTAATCCTTGGTAGTAAAGCGTCCTTCAGAGTAATCACGGGGCGCGTACAATACCACAACATGACTGCCCAAATCATCACCGAACCGCCGCCACGTTTTACTCTTCAGACATAAATTCGGCCAAAGTTGAAACAGTTTGCTACGAGACTGGTGCGAACATTCTCCCATTGGTCTACAGTCCACGTTTAACGGTTTTAGCAGCGCGTTTCCCTGTTAAGGGGATCTGCATCACGCTGTTCGGCAGTACTCATTTCTTTACGATGCTGCTTGGACGAAATGACACCGTGTCAAAGCGTACGTTAACAGGCGTTGTAAGGTGGTTGCTCTTTTTGTAAGTGAACCACTAGTGTCAATCGGACCACCAAACCCTGATTAATGAAACTGAGCCTTGTTATAATCAAATTCACAATCCAATAATTATTAATGAACGCCGTCTCACTACGATAAAACTTAAATAAGCAGCTCACGCTTACTTAATTTGAGGAACTTCACAAAAGGTAGGATAGTATGAATAATAGAAAATCAATTAACACGAAAATACTCATAAGATCCTATCAGAACCTACAAAGTGTGATAGCCAAATACTTATAGGAAAACAGTGTGCAACGGGGATGGGGGCCCGGTAATTTAATCTCAATATTCAAAAATAAAGAGAGAATAAATGGTAGCAATTCGACCTAGAGTCAGCTGAATGATGTGGCTATTCGCAAGATTTGAATGAACATCAGCTTCTAGTTAAAATGAGCCACATCAAGACACAGGTCTATGTTCTTTAGTTTGTGCAGTACAAGGCCTGCTTTCTCTGCAGACAGCATGCAGAAGAGCGGGGCACGTATTGTCATAAATAGGGGAAATTATTTGATAAGGAGAGGCCACGGCGTTCGGATCACGGATTTACTTCAAACTTCATATACTTGTAATAATCCATTAGGACAACAGAACGTGCATGTAGTAAAGTGTGCTACTTAGGATATTTCGAGAAAATCGCAATAGAAGTTTTACGTGTCAGTGATGTACCGATACGTTGAGCACGCTGCGGCCGCGATCATGGAGTTAGCGTTCAACTTGCGTCATCAGTGGATCGCTGGATTGAGTCCCACTTACATTTTCTTCAAAATTTATGTTTTATGGAAACATTTAAAGCGTAATATGATGAAAAAGCACGTGTATTTGCATGAAATTTTATTCAATTTCCAGTCTTATTTGGTTGTTTGCTAATTTTCACAACAAATATTATATTTATAGCTCTCGACACCCAAACGACCTAACGCATAAAGTTTCCCTGAAAGTGTATGCCTGTCGTGATTTCTGAAATCTTATATAACTGTAATCTGGTATGGCACCGAGAACTGGTTTCGCACCTGAACGCTTTTGATCTGCGGACACAGGTTTCAAGGACGTGGGACAGGCTTGGGAATCCCTAGACAAACATCGATAAATAAAGGTGTAAATTACTTTGTTCATCAATACAGTCACTTTCAATATACCAGAATATGAGCGTAAGTACGCTTCTAGGTGTCAGGATGATAATTTTTCATACAAACACAGAAAACGTAAATTCAAACGGCATCTGCTACGTTTAATGAATGTAGTTTTCCTGTATGCACATGGAATCTTCTGGGTTTTTAAGAGAAACATTTTGAAAAATTTCTCTTTCTTCCGACAGTTTGGATGCAAACCATGTGTAACGCAACAGCCAACGACACCTCGAGGCAGGTAAATATAAAAATAAATCTTACCTCAATGGAAACACATAATTGCCTAACGCAATGCCAAAAAAAAAACCTGCCAAACGCAAGACGCGAAACCTGTGCCCCCAAGTTCAAGTCGCGCACGTAGGTCCAGAGCCACACCAGTGTGAATGCTTAATTTCAGTTGGGATTATTAGGTGTGACAGACCGATAGGCTCCACACTGGTCATGTGGTGAGGTACGTCAGATGGTGACGTCAAACGTTCAACATCTGTCATCCACTTCCACTTTTGGGTTTATTTCCTGACGCTTTGAAAAGCTTTGTATATGTCGGGTGTGTGTTGCGTGGGGGCTTAATTAAAAAGAAAGGGGACTATAAATGCAATAATTTTAGTAGCTGTGTGACCGAGCAGGCAATCTGACTGCATAAAATAAAAATACAGAATGACAAGGAATTTCCATTAACACAATTGATTAATTAAGTCCCATGCAAGTATAAATGCTACGAAACAACAAAGTTCAAGTGTAACTGTTCTGTGTGTGGTAGTGTGACTCAACGTACATATATCTGGCTCGGTTCTTTCTCAAAATGACAAAATATTTTAAACACCATTTACAATGAACTAATTGAAAAACCAGAAATACGATAATTGCTCATAGAAACCAGAATTACAAGTCTAATAAATGAGCACTAGCCAGATGCTTTGTTGACTGTACCTGTGAGCAAGAGGGATTGTCATTAAAGAAAACTGTAATACCTTTTTACCTCATTATATATTGACGAAAATATTCCATTACACCAGCATCATAAATCAAATGCCCATCTCCTTTCTCAAATATATTCTGACAATTGCAACTTCTTCCATCTATACATTACACCAACTGAACAGCGTCTACTCTCTCGCCCAACAGAACAACAGCCTTCGACATCCTCTGAACTTCTACTGCACCAGTGGAGGCGGCGGAATAATAATCTTTGGCGCAATCTCTGGCGCTGTGACTCAGTGTAGCCACCTTTCAGTGTGTATGTGTAATATTTTCATGCAGCTCTCTCCGACCCATATTTTATTCTGTCAGTTATCCAACGTTGCCACGTGATCATGATGACGGATTGTATAATAATAATACAATAAACATACCTTCAGTGTTTTTACAAATAGAAAAAGAAAAAAAATAGACACCGAAACCATAACACATTACCATGCCTAATACCGTGTAGAAAACATGTTGGAATTCAAAACACTTTCCAGTCGTCTCGGAACGGATAAATACAGGCCCTGTGTGGTTTTCAAAAAAATCTTATATCACTCTTGCTGAAATATAGCAGCAAAAATTTATTTGTGATGTTATTAGTCCAATCGATTGAGTTTAACTATCGAATAATGCGTTTCTCTTTCCCAGTATTACTTTTTACAACCAGCACACCTTTTATATCCGCAAGTATAGTAACGCATAGGTATTTAAAGGAAGGACGACATTTAATACTAAAATTCATAGCATCTACAGCATGCTATTCGTCACGAACTCCAATTTCTTTGTGTTTATTTGTAAACCCTATTTGCGGTATTTTCTATTTCCATAGTGTATGCTGAATGGACTCGGTCGAGATGACGCTAGAATTCTTTAATTGTGTCTAATCCTCGTGGCCAGAATGGAAACGTGTACCGACAAACTGCGAAGAGACTTCAAAATATAAAATACACATCGTGATGGGAAGGCAAGTAACTTTTATTCAGTGCTGCACTGCACTTAAAAGTAAAACAGATAAGTGGAATTATTTTTCAATGTATTTGCCAGGTCTCTGTAAAAAACGGTCGGAGCGTCCTACCAATAGCTCAGTTCCTCGACAACAGAAATCCGCTCCTCGGTCAAGGAGCCTTTCGGGAACCACTATGTGAGCATCTACATAGTTCGACAATCGGACTGAAGGAATACATCGAGGCAATTCAGAGACTGGGTGCTAAATTTGTTACCTGTGGGTTCGAACAACTCGTACTTGTTACGGACATGATTGAGGAACTCAAATGGGAATCCCTGCTGTGAAGGCGACATTCTTATCGGGAAACGCTATTGAGAAAATTTAAGGAACCGATATTTGAAGTTGATTGCCTAACCATTCTACTGCCACCAACATACACTGCGCGTAAGAACTACAAAGATAACATACGAGAAATTAGGGCACATCGGAGGCATATAGACTGTTGTTTTTCCCTCGCCCTATTTTCGAGTTGAACAGGAATGGAAACGCCTCGTAGTGGTACAGCGTACCCTCCGCCACTCACCGTAGGGTGGCTTTTTGGAGTATCTGTGTAGACGTAAACGTAGGTGTAGATCTTTTTCTCCTCAGCTGTTCCTACAACCTGCTGGAATATGGAAATCTCGTCTTGCAAGATCTGTACTTCCTCATCAGCGTCATCCATCTCTTTGCGGCCTTGGTCAAATTGTTCGGACCGTTTCACTATGAATCGACGTGACATTTCTGTCGGTCCATATATCGGCAGAATTTGAAGCTGAATCTCTGTGTAATTTAGACGGTTTTACTACAAGTATCTTACTGTTCCGCGTACTGCAACTTTAGACAATGTTTCCAGTTGCGACACTATTTCAGTTGCAGGCTGTGACGAACCTGTTATCGAATAGCGCAGCAGAATTCTGTCTTCAAGGAACCCGTAACTTGTACTCTCCTCTCATCTGACAATGCACCACTGTTGTTGGTCAAAGGTCTTAGCTTGGGAATACATACGTACTTTACTTTCTGAAATCCCTATGTAACGCTTAGCGCGATTTAGCGCCGACTTTAGAACTATCGAGCTATCATCAGCACATCGGTTTACGGATACAAACGTACTTCAAATGGTTCAAATGGCTCTGAGCACTGTGGGACTTAACTTCTGAGGTCATCAGTCCCGTAGAACTTAGAACTACTTAAACCTAACTAACCTAAGGACATCACACACATCCATACCCGAGGCAGGATTCGAACCTGCGACTGTAACGGTCGCGCGGTTCCAGACTGTAGCGCCTAGAACCGCTCGGCCACCCTGGCTGACAAACGTACTTCAGCTGATGTAACTGTTATTGGTTGCAGTATCGTTTTCATTACCTCGATGATATTTCTGCAGTGGAGCCATCGTCATTTACCGCTTCGAACAATATTTGGTAGAACGAACCATCAGATATAGCCAAGTGAGCCATCGAAGACTGACATTGCAGTTTTGATATAAGGTCCTCACGTCACTCTGTATGCGTTTCGTGTACGCAGTTTGTTTTTAATTATTTATTTATGGAGAATTGAAAGACCTGTTACCTGATATTACGAAACAGTTTTTATGTGTGACAGTTTTCGTTTGTCATCTTTTCTGTTGTTGTTGTTTTGTTTTTATATGCAACATTTGACACGGAATAAATACGTCTTTAAAATAACAATAATTTGAAGTTGAAATATAAACCGAATTTTGTTGTTTTAGAAAGAATGTAGAAAGTGGTAGAGTAGGGGACAGATTTCTTAGTGCTATCACAGATTGTTCAAATGGCTCTGAGCACTGTGGGACCTAACACCGATGGTCATCAGTCCCCTAGAACTTAGAACTACTTAAACCTAACTAACCTAAGGACAGCACACAACACCCAGTCATCACGAGGCAAAGAAAATCCCTGACCCCGCCGGGAATGGAACCCGGGATATCACAGATTGTGACCGGCGGTGAATTCCTTGGAATTGTTTCCTCGAGCTGTTGACCACGAGTCACAAAAAAAAAAAATTTGTAGTTAGTAGTTGAAGAATAGTGTTGCTGATCCTATGTGTTAACATTAGGTATTCATTCATGTACAACACCTTGTGCTTTCTTGGCTAGACTGCTGGCACCTCACACTACATTTACTCTAGTATCACAATTAGTCAATGCATTTCAACACTTTAAGTCTGAATCATAATTCTATGTGTCTTTTTCACTGTTATCTCCCTTTTTCTCCTTCTCCTCATCCTCTTCAGCGTCACTGTTGCCACTGTCTCTGTGGGTGTCGCTGTCAACCCATTAGAGATGGTTGTTAACGTAGCACATAGACTTGTCTGTTACGACGTGTCCACCGGTATTCTTCAAGTGTTGTTTTTGAAATACTGTCTGTTAATGCTTTTGTGTCCATTGTTCTTGGACTCTTACTGCTGGGTATACTTCTGTTTCGGTGCAGTTTAAGTGCAGTGTCTGTCTATTGTCTGCTTGTACCCCGCAGAAGAAGGCAGTGTGTTATGGGGAAGTTTCTTTCCCACATGTACATGTAGGTGTCTGTCTCAGACTGTCGGGGTTAAGTGCATGGGGTGAGGTATGTGTCCATTTAAAAAATGAAACATACAGCGGCTGGGATCGATGTGTTTCGTTCTCAACCCTTCATTTATGTCTGGGTGGACGTAATACAGTCTACGTCACTTATCACTTGCGTATCACTTACCTTACCATATGTCCTAACGCCAACTTTTAAGTGACGAGTCGTCTGTATCGGTACACCTGTTACCGTGTGTACCTTATCTAGTCTCCCCATCTTTAACTAGTACCTTCCAGCTCTATATTTGATCAGGATATCTGTCCGGCATATTACGAGCACTGCACGCAGTACATGCAGTTAGGTGGTGTCGAAGGCTCTAATAGGCTATGAAGCGCACTTCTCTGTCCTCGTCTGACTGATGCCTTTTTGGTGATCAGGTTCAGTCTTTGTGCCCACATGGTAGCTTCGAAATTGAGTACGGATTCGTAGAGGGCAGAATGGTATGTCCTTATAAGTGACAGAGATGGTTTGACTTGTTTTGAATTTCGCCTCACCTATTTAGGTAGTATATTTTCTGTCTGTAGTTCAAAAACCAATGACACCTATAGAGGGCAGCGTCTTCCATGTTGGAAATGTGACACTCTCTTGGAAATCCGGTGCTTTAACACTCGATGCACTCTGTAGCCTATGTTATGAGAAAATCGTGAAAATAGAGGGAATTCGCGCGTTTCCCGACTGACGAAGTTAGTAACGTTTTCTGAGCTGTGTATCTGCACGGACTCTTTACCAAATGAGTCCCGAAATAGAATTATTGTGTACCATTGTGTGTGTTACTCAGTAATGTCAGACTCCGTGTGTTGCAAAAGTGGAATTCAATGTTGATGTAATTAAAGAGTCCGTGGAAGTATGCCTGGTAGAAACTTTATTAACCGGTACAGTAGCTATCACGATTTGTTCTCAGCGACAACTTCAGAGCACGCACAATGCTACAGCGAGTGGCAGCTCATCGGACAACAGAATTCCACATCTCCGCATTGGGGGACTTTGATCACTGGCATGATCATGATGCGTGAGCGAAACACCCACTGCACGCTATTAAATTGTGCAACGACGGTAATAAATGTTCAAAAACGATAATCAGCGCAAAATGGCATTACTTCCCACGACAGTCATCTATGCATGTAAAATTCGCATCCGTCCCATTCTTGTCTGTGACTATGTCCTCCATGACTATGTCTATGCCTATACCAGCATAGACTTCCATATTTCAAGGGTTTAATGTCTCCTTCCAGATCCTGGAGCAATATGTGCCACGCCATGCAATCCACCATCTTCCATCTGTATTCTGCACCACCTTACAAAGATCCCACACCTCCTCAAACGTGTAGAACACGTTCGCCTCTCCTACACCTCAAATAAACTTGAGTTCCAACACTCAACTGTCTCACCCACCATTAGACATGCTTGCCTGTTGTCACTTCTGCCGACACAGCTGACCTTCCCTTCATCTCTAAGCACTCCGCGTCTTCCTCAACGTCACTTCAATCGCCTGCCCTGCCCAGAACATGAACTCACTCCTGAAATCTACCATCCCTATCAAGCATAACCTAATCTACCCATAAAATCTCATACCAAATGAAGGCTTAACCCACCCTTACACCCCCCCCCCCCTAGCTCATGTCCACACATCTCGTAATACCAATATCTCATATACCAGTTCCATCTCATAATAGATACCCACATTCCATATAAACACAGTCGACAGCATTATGGAGCCACAACCAGCTTGAAGAGTGCCTTGTTGACAACTTGGGTCCATGGCTTCGTGGGGTCTGCACCGTTATCGAACCTTACCATCAGCTCGTACCAACTGAATCGGGACTTATATGACCAGGCCACGGTTTTCCAGCCCTCTAAGGACCAACCAATATGGTCATGCGCCCAGAAGAGGTGCTGCAGGTTATGTCGTTTTCTTAACGAAAGCATTCGCGTCGGTCGTCTGCTCCCGTAGCCCATTAACGCCAAATTTCGCCGCACTGTCCTAACGGATACGTACGTCGTACGTTCAACGCTGATTCCTGCGGTTATTTCACGCATTTTTACTTGTCTGTTAGCACTGACAACTGTACGCGTTGTTCATGGTGAGGGGTAATGCCTTAAATTGCTTGACGCCGTGGATCACGGAATATTGAATCGTCTAACGATTTCCGAAATAGAATGTCCCATGCGTTTATCTCTAACTACCACTCCGTGTTCAAAGTCAGTTAATTCCCATCGTGCGGCCATCATCACAGCGGAAACCTTTTACCACGGGTCATCTGAGTACAGCTGACAGCTCCGCCTTTTTATACCTTGTGTTTGCGATACTACCGCCATCTGTATATATGCATATCTCTATGCCATGAGGTTTGTCACCTCAGTGTAAATGAGGGATAAATAGAAAAATCTGGAACTATCGATCTTCGACAAATTACCTGGAGATGTCTGATTGGTACCAAGATGAAATACCATATGTGATGCTGAACGATGGACGGCGGCACTACCACAGCAGAGTACTTAGTGCCTTGGGAGAATTTCGAGATCTCCTCCGGGATTTCAGAAGTCGAAGGCGAGAAAACTACAAGACATACAGGGAATAGATGTCAATGGATGGAGCATCTCTTAAAGTTTCTATCCGAAATACGCGTCGTGGCGTTGTATCAGAACTCAGCACTCAGCACGAGCAGGCGTGTGTGTCAAAACATGTAGACAAATCTTCCACTTTGTACTGCCACATCAAATTAGTTCGCATCTGGACATAGGTAACCAAATGAACGGATTTCCAAAGCGGGCTGCTGTCGTTGCACCTTCTAAGGCAGCAGCAGCAGCAGCGACTTAATGAAGTGGTAGCGCGTACTGACATTTGCCCAGTCACAAACGTTGCACGTATTGAACCCCCGTAAACTGAATTAAAATCTTAGAGAGTTGCTCCGTCCACAACTACGTATCTATTTTCCGTGTGTCGTCACTTTTTATGTTTCCTCTCCTTTTGTTGCGTCTAGATTCTTGGAGACGTGTCCATCAATGCTGCTAAATGAAAGACTGTTTATTTTGTAATGAATTTCGCTCCTTTTTATTAATAAAGTATCTATTGTGGCCTGCAATTGATATTTATTTATGTATATTGTTATGTATGAGGTGGAAGTATGGGCCTCATGGAAAAAGGGTGACGCGGCTGAGTCACGCAATTTGACTCTTAGGATGATCACGAGGTGTGCACATTAACTGCACTCGTTCATCACGTAGGCTGACGCGAGGATCAATGAACTATACTTAACGGGATGTATCTGGAACATCTTGGGTGATTAGAAAGTTGGTACACAGGAATACAATTGAATACTTAGCTTTAATTCAGTATCAGCGGTGAACGTTGATCTTGACTTTGTACAATAATATTTACAAGTGCAGTTATAGACTGAACTGAGAATACTTCTTTACAATTCTGAGTACTTCACACGTATAGATCAATTGTCAATGTCTAAACTGTATGTGGCGCCTGGCTAGGTCGTAGCTACTGACTTAGCTGAAGGCTATGCTAACTAGCGTGTCTGCCCATGAGATCTCTGAAGCTATAACGAGTGTACCATTCCTATTACAGTCGACTGTAGAACCGGCCAGTGCGCTAGCTTGTCCCGTATGACCAGCCGAGTGGCGGCGCTAGGTCTGCTAGTGTCGACAGTGGCGACTCGCGGGTCCGATGTGTACTGATGGACCGCGGCCGATTTGAAGCCTACGACCTAGCAAGTGTGGTGCCTTGCAGTGACACAATATATGTAAAATTGCATTCCATAATGGTTCAAGGTAAGTTTCTATACTACAGTTTTTGTTATTCGCTTATTGTTAAGCAAGAAAAACTTTTTTGAGTGCAGGTGATGATTTTGTGACTTTTTATTCCAGAAGTGTCGCCCTGGAGTTGTACCTGGTTTGCGTGCGTGATTTATCGAGCACATTTCTATTGAACATTCCACTTTCACTCTCTTTTGGTTGTGTATGTGTGTGTGTGTGTGTGTGTGTGTGTGTGTGTGTGTGTGTGTGTGTGTGTGTGTGTGTGTATCTACTGTATGTAGTGTTGTCAACTCACGCTTCTGTTTTTCGGTCGTCTTTGACTTGTGTTATGATGTCTATACGTCGCCTGATGTTCGTTAATTTGTTATTCGTTACGCATGTGCCGGTGTTACTGTGCGTGGTGCGGCACTGTGCGTGGTTCGGCTTGCTCTATACACAGACACCACAGTATAAACAAATGATGAGCAAAACACACAGAACGACAGTTGACAAGTGTGTATACGGTAAACAAACGCAACTGACACACAGTGAAAGTTGAGTGTTCAATAGAAATGTGTCCGAAAACAGCCCAAAATCGGACATCCTGCTGTACGCATGCGAACTAAGTATAAGTCTAGGACGATACTTCTAGAACAGTAAGATTACAAAACCTGAAGTATAACCAAACAGTAATTTAACCATACGACTCTTTCGTTCAAAAACGTTGTTTGTTACTTAGCAGTGTTAGAGACTAACAAAAACCTATAATATGTAAACTTGTCTTGGATCATTATATAGTGCACTTATTACCCACATAAAGCAAACATATATTTCAGCCCAATGAAGATGATTCATAAGTAAGAGGCAGAGAGGCGTATGGCACAAAACAAGCAGCCGTTCATTTAATGGCATGAGACATCACATTAATAATTTATGTGTGTCTTCTAGTTGCCATGCAGTCGCGTTGTTGAACCCAGGAAGTACTTATGATTAACTTCGTAAAGATAAAATTCGCTTTCTGGCTCTAGACGGGCCAATCGGGTCCCACCGACCGTCTTATCATCCTATTCCGATGGCGTCATTAGATGTGGCATGGAGGGAAACGTAGTCAGCATACCGCTCTCCCAGTCGTTCTCGGGTTTTTAGACCTTGTAACTGCTAATAAACGCGGTGGGGGAGGGTTTCACTTTAAAGAAAATAGTTCTTTAAATGTTAAACTCTGATTACTGTCAAAGAAGAATATGCAACGAAAGAAGATTCAAACAATTACACAATTTGCTCATTACAAAAATTACAGACATTTCAATATATCGTGTAATTTGTGACTTAATGAAAAAACAGAAATCAAATTAACAAAAATCACGAATACTATTAGCTGTATAAGGAGGTTGTTTGTGTTGGTACCCGCGTATGATAATTACACGATATATTTGTTAGGATTCGTAAGCAGTGGGTCCATGAGGTACAGAATACGCCGACCACCAGAAGAAGTTTAAACAGTTTTTAACAAAAGACTGATTATAAAACACGCATGCTACGCGTACCCATCATCATTGTGTCCGACATCCTAACAGTGGCTAATTACGGTCGTATCGAAAGGCCCCATAGTGAGCTAAGAAACGCCCGAGGCCGCGCTAGTTCTACGGCACGCTGCGGCCAGCGACCAGTGGCTCACTCTCTTGTGGCGCACTGCGACCGTTCATGTTCTTAATTTTCTTGAACTGATTCATTACTGACGCATGTGACAGACGTTTTAGTCCGAGGTTCGCCTGTCGGAGGATCTGTGGTTCAGTACACTAAAGCGCGCTGGCTGTAAGCAGTTCAATTCTCTTCTGTCATATCTGCTGGACCATTTCGCTTTCGCCTTTTGGACAAAGGCACGTACTCGGATGCTGATGAACTCCAAGTAGAGGTAGTCAATTGTTGCACCATTCCTTATCGACACTATCATTTCCATCTCCTCGTCCCATTCTTCTCCATCGCCTCCAGCAAGTCCTAGTGTCTGGATATCATCCACAATATCCATATCATTTTTCCAGGAGAGAAGTTATCCGATTCACGATTGTTCTGAGACCGATTGCTTGTTCCGAATCGGTAGACCAAGAAAGCCACAATGAATTTCGGATCCATGTACAATGTAAGAAGAAGGCATACAATACTTTACTACTTGACAGCAACATATGGGAACATACAAGAAATAGCGACGTCATTGATTTAACAGTTTTTCTTCTTCTGACATAAGCTTTCACAAAATATATGGGTTTCGGCAAACCGGTATCAAAGGAGAGAAGGTTACTTTTAAGGGACAAAGATTTCCGCCTAGCGGTTCTAGGCGCTTCAGTCTGGAACCGCGCGACCGTTACGGTCGCAGGTTCGAATCCTGCCTCAGGCATGAATGTGTGTGATGTCTTTAGGTTAGTTAGGTTTAAGTAGTTCTAAGTTCTAGGGGATTCATGACCTCAGATGTTAAGTCCCATAGTGCTCAGAGCCATTTCAACCATTTGAACAAAGAGTTCCTTCAATTTGCAGTCCTGACAAACAAATATTTCTTTCTTGCGTTTGCATGGATTGCCTCGAACATTCCTCTAAAACTCTTTTCCATCAATATTTTTAAACAAGTTTACACCTCCATAAGAGATGAAACACGTATATGTTCAGTGTATTCAGTACAGCGCTGGCGAGGCATGACAGAATCTCTGACCAGAGAGTTATTTATCGTTGCTTGTCTGCGCTTGACCGCGCGAGAGTTCTGTTGCAGAGGGCACTCTGTCTGCAGTAGTCAGTCTGTATTAGAGATGGGCAAACTAAAACACGTAAATGTTTCGAAACAAATGAAACAGTTCAATGTAATGTTTCGATACGGTGTTTCGAAACAGTGAAACAGTTTGTTTTGTAATCTAATAAACCTACACATTTTATCATCTTGAATGTCTACTGTATAAGTATGTCCACATAAACACAAATGAGGTGCGAGAGCGCTAATCATATCGCAGAAAGTATGAAACTATCACTTAGGCGTCTTGGCAGTTTCGTATTTCCTGCAGCAAATGCGCTACTTTTGTGTCATGTGACTTTCATACTTTTCAATTGGCTGAGGAAAGCCTTAGCTGAAGACAGAAGAACCACCACGAACGGAACTGGAGGTGGGAGCAAACTGCAGAAACAACAGATATGCTACTGGGATTCCCACATTCCATTAGTATGGCTAATATACCCATCCTGCTAATTTCCATGCACACAAAGGGAATCATTGTGGATAACAGACACAGTGACTATAGACTCAAAAATAACGCCAAATAATTCGAATAAATAACAAAATATAACAGAAAAAAATTGTGTTTCAAGGTGTTTCGAACCGTTACTATGAATTTACGATGCTTCCCGTTCACCATTACACTATCAGTGATATGTCAAACAGATTGCTTGCAATTATACCTACATAAAATTTATATACATATCTAATAACTGTCACTCTACGCCTTTTTTATTTAAAATGTTGTAGTCTTACTTGCGTTTCTTAATATGATTACTGTACATGAACAGAGAAGCGTATGTTATAAAAAAAAGTGTAATTTAACTGAATGATTTTCACATATTTATTATTTTGAATGCTAACAGTATGCGTTGTTTTATTGTTTGGTTAGTGTTTATAAAGCAGATGTTACGCCATTTCGGAATAGGACAGTCAGCTAGAAACGAAGCTTTATTTTCGGATATCTTGAGCTTCATGCTATTGCTTGTCAAAAGATTTCGACACTCTTGAAAGTGTTTCATGAAGTGGTATGTTGTGTTTCAGTACCTGTGCCGAGCCCGAATCTCGTCCGACACAGAGCGGAATGAAACATCACTGCTTCGATACAATTAGTCTGTTCCAGGCGCAGGTGGACTGAAACAGTCTTATTTTGAAACAACGATACAGTTTCTGTGTCTGGCTCGAGATCCGAGACAAAGGCGGAATGAAACACCACTGTTTTGAAACAGTGAACCATAGCCGTTCCGAAACACTGAAACAGTTCCAGGTATCGATACACTGTATCGAAACATAGAAACAGTGGCCAAGTCTAGTCTGTACAGTTGTGTGTGAGGAGTCGGCGGGCGTCGACATGGGTCTCTGGTCACGATTCAGGACGAGGTATATTGTTAGATAAGGTAATGAAGCAGCATTGCGCTCAGCTAATAATGTATTGTAATTGTAATCAATTTGTTCAATAAATGCCCCAAAAATAATTGTTTTCAAAGCAATCGTTATTAAAAAACAATCATTACAATTGAATGTTCATTTCTCAATTTTTGTGTCGAGTTTACATTGGGTCATTATTTTTCAATATTTTTGTAGCGAAGGTACAGTCGCTTTTATTTCAATTTAACGATGTTTTGTGGGATCTCAACAACATTTGGGTCATTATTATTCAGTAATCTTGTGGGAAAATAACTTTTGGCACGTTTTCATTATCATAGACTTTTCATTTATTTCTGCTGGGAGGTTGCGTTGAGCACGATTCCCATTAACATTTAATTATTGCCATTTTTCTTACATTTTTGCGGGGAGGTTACACACGATTTCCATTTATATTTAATTACTTTCTTTTTCAAATTTTGTGGGGAGGTTACACTTGGCGACATCCGGTCCAGGATCGTGTTTCTTTGAGAATCTTCTGAAAAGTAGTCAGATATCTGCTCTCTTTTACTTAATATAATTAATATTTGGCGCAACGCATTTACTAATTTTATGACTTTCTTTCCTCAGATCATCGGCAATTCGTTACTCTGTTGTATTTGTGTTTGTTGCTTTTTGCATTGTGCTTATTTCTTTTGTGAATAATTATGACTATTGTAAAAATGCCGCGAAAGACTATTAATAGTGCATCGCGAGGTATAATGAGTGAAATAACCGATGTAAATAACTTCACCGATAGTACTTGTGACACACAGTGTGTTGATGACAATCCTCCGTTTACTGACAATCAGTATGTACCGACCACTAATAATAATTTTAATCTCATTGATGAACAGACAAATTCAATTGCGTCCTCTGTTAATTTGACGACAGTTGATGACGCGGGGCGTTCTGTTGCAATGAGCGCTGCCCAGCTTGACACACCCGGTTTGCAGGATTTACGTGACAAACAGAAAAATTTTTCTAATGAAAATGAACAGTGTAATCAGAGTACGACAGATTTATTTAATTCCGATTTAGTGAATAACAGTGCACATCCGACTGGCGAACCTTTTCAAGAATCACAGAATAACCAAATGGTTACACAAAACGTGACAATTGCAGGTACGTCATCAAACAGCACAGAGAATAGAGCTGGTAATATTGGCTTGGAGCAAATGATGGCACTATTGCTACAACAAAGTTTGAAAATTTCAAACATATTAAGGAAAATTTAGACAACAATGATGAAGAAAATTTCAAACAACTTAATGAGCAGAACAAACAAAACAATGAAAATTTCAAACAACTTAGTGAACAGAACAAACAGTTAAATGAAAAATTAGACAATAATTCCAGACAGTTAAATGAAAAATTAGACAACAATTCCAGACAGCTTAGTGAGCAGATTAGAGCCGTTGCCGGGCAGTGTCATGATACTAAAGAACAGTTACGTGAGGAAATTGAAGCTTGTGCTAGGAAAAGAAGCGAAGAAATTAGATCTGTTGCTCAAGAATTAAGGGATATGCAAACAGCTGCAACAGAAACACTTAGAGACGAAATTAGCGGAGTCGCTAAACAATGCTCCGAAAAAGCAACACAATTACGCGACGAGTTTAAATTAATGACAGCAGAACTTTCGCGCACAATGGACGCAAAGAGAGACGCGAAATTCGAACAACAGAACACTCAAATTGACGAGCGTTTTAATCACCACCTAGAAAACAGTAATACGCGTTTCCGTAAATTTATATAGGATCAGAATAAAGTAAAACGATAAGTAATGGAAACAATCACAGCACAGAGACAAGAAGACAAACGTAAATTGTTCGCGAAAGCAAAAACATACATAGACAACAATATTGCTACAGTGTCCGACAAAATTAATACCATCGAACAGTTGAACGCCGAATTACGTGATGAAATTTCTGATCTTAAATCAAAAACATATACACACACAGCAGATATTCAGACAGTGACAGACTGATTCGAACAATTAGAACTAACACAGGATTCCGATGTCGTCAAAGCTGACGTTAAAAAATTGAACGAAACCACACGTAAATTACAAAACCAGATTAATGCTTCTGACAGTAAATATAATGATCAGGCAAAAATACTGACTGAAAAATATGATGAATTGGCCAGTCGTATTGATGTGATTGAAAGTAATAATGACAGCAATGTTTAACCAAACACCTGAATTCCAAAATTTACAGCAGACAATCAATGAGATAGATTCGTCTAATAACACATTGCGTAGAAAATTGTCAAGTTTACAGCAAGAGGTAACAGAGATGAAAAATGTTTCAGGGTATAACACATCACAGCAGACGCCACTTTACGAACATATTTCAGACTCACGCAGCGCGTATAATTTGGGTAATCTACAGAGAGTACGTGAGTTAGATTCAGAACAGCCACAGTCAAACAGATTCTCATACAATCCTGAACCAGTTCCGTCATACAGAGATGATAATTTTGATTACAAACATTTTCTGTCAGTGAGAAAATTTAAAGTGTTTAAAAATGACAGATTACAGATTCACCCACTGGATTGGATACAACAATTTAGCTTTGCTTTTCCACCGACTTGGCCCGTAACGCATAAACTTGAATTTATTTGCAGTTTTTTGGAAGGCGAACCGGCAACTCCTATGAGACCGATCGCGAGACAATGCTATTCGGTAGAAGAGTTTCAGAATGCTTTTCTATCAGCGTACTGGTCGAAGACGACACAGCGCGGAATTAAAGATCAGTTAATTAGTTTACCGAATTATGAGAACTCAAATTTTCCCAGTGTCACGCAATTTTTTGAGCACATGGTGCAACAAAACCAGTACCTAATGAACCATATAGTGAATCTGCACTCATTCAATTATGTATTTCTAAATTGCCACGATCATTAAGAGTGTCACTTCTAACGGGTCAGCAAAAGGAACATATTTCGGCATTCAGGGATCTGTTGCAGCTTTTAGAAATGCAGCAATCAGATTATTCCTTAGTAAACAAAAATTTTTCATATAACAACCAAGGCCAACAAACTTACAGTAATTATGGTCAACCACGTAATTTCAATAGCAAAAGTAACAGACGCTTTAGGAACGACAACCACCAGAACTTTAATAGCAGACAAAATTTTGATTATCAGTATCGAGAAAATTATCAGCAAGAAGAACCACATTTTAGTAACAATAGAGGTTTTTCACAACAACTGCAACAAACCCAGCCGGTTAGAATACCTAACCAACAATGTAATGCACAAGGTCAAACTAACTTTAATGTTTCGCAGTGTGGACGTATAGTCCCTGGTACAACAAATAGTAACGCACGGCAGCAAAGGAACAACTACGTGCAGAAAACACAGTACTTCAATTCCTATCGCAATGCACCGTATAGGAATGACTATTACGACAGACGTAAAAATAATTAGGACACTTTTCAGCATACATCTAACAACAGTCGGTCTTACCAACAGCAAAATTATCCACAAGAACATATTCTCATGAATGAACCCGACACTAGGTATCATCCAGAGCGTAATACGTCTGGAAGAAATAATAGAACAGTTCAAATAGTCGAAATGCCACAGAATCATCCTGACAATAATAACACGTCAGGTAGAATCTGACTAGATGCTGTACAGGTCGCATCTTCCAGTAACACAAGCAGTACCTTTGACACACAAAATATTGTTCACGAAAATGTTATTACTTTTGACGACATCAGAGACACTCTTTTACAGGAAAGACCAGTTGTTCAGAAAACCATATCACATCCTGTCATCGAAATTAAAATTGGTTCATCGAAATTTTCAGCAGTAATCGATTCCGGATCACCTATGTCAGTAATAAATGAAGAAACTTTCAACGAGTGTAACAAAGAGAATACCTATCCTACATTACCATTAGGCAAAATGAAAGTAAAAGGAGCAGTATCGAGTAAAGGAGTAGACGTTAAATTACAGACACATTTATCATTTTGTATTGCAGGTCACAGATTTCACTCAAATTTTTGGATTGTTCCTTTATTGACAACAGACGTTATTTTAGGTACTAATTTTCTGGTACAACACGACGCAGTTATTGACTTTCAAAATCCCTATTTAATGTTAAAGGATGAAAATGTACAATTGGCTTTAGAATTTCAGCACTCATTATCTGCAGAAGTACAAACAATTAATCGTACAGAGGTCATTTCCGTATCACGTAACACAGACAGTAATCCCACATTGTTCACAGATACGTACGTACATAACTATAATACTCCAGACGAAGCTGACTACGACGTAATGCAGATGATTTCTGATATAGTTAAACAAAGCAGTGCAAATACATACGACGAACTGACGCAACTACACAAAATTCTTTTACAGCAAGCTCCAGTTTTTGACAACGTTCCTGGTACTATGTCCGGTTTTATGTATGAATTCCAAGTCAAACGGCATGATACATTTAAAGCCAAGCATTATCCCATTCCATATATTCATAGAGAACAGATTAAGAAAGAACTGCAGGATATGCTTGATCAAGGAATTATTGAACCAGCAGATAGTCCGTACATAAACCCGCTTCATATTTTTAATAAAAAGGATGGCTCACTTCGCCTCGTACTTGATTCACGTCACATCAATGACATAATTATTAATGAAACAGATCGACCACAGACACTAGAGGAACTTCTACAGAAATTTCACGGTACTGCTATTTATTCTACATTAGATCTGAAATCGGGATTTTGGCAAATTCAGCTCCATCCGAACTGCAGAAAGTACACAGCTTTTCTTTGTTTTGGCGACTGTTATCAATGTCGTAAATTACCGTTTGGCTTAACTATTTCTTCTGCAGCTTTTATTCGCGGTTTGAATACAATACTTCCGACAGAAGTTAAAGACAGAATCACGACGTACATAGACGACATTCTTATCGCAGAAGCCAACTGGTCTGAAAACAATATGATTCTTGAACGACTGTTACAAATTGTTCGTGCACAAGGACTCACAGTTAATCTCAGTAAATCGCACTTTGGCAAAACTTCTATAAAATTTCTTGGACACGTAATTTCAGCAGAAGGCATTGCACCTGACCCGGAAAAACTTCAAGCTCTACGTGACATTACTGTTCCTACAACGAAGAAGCAACTACGCAGTTTTTTGTGTTTAATTAACTTTTTTCGTAAATCTATTCATCACTAGACACACCTAGATTATGCCAATTGACAGGTAAAAACAGTATTTGGTCCTGGGATAAGCAAGCACATTCTGAATTTATGAACCTGAAACACGCCTTGTTGAATGCACCACTTTTATCGCACCCAGATCTTACTATAAATTTTTCCATTGCGACCGACAGTTCGAACACCGCTTTAGGCGTACATATTTTTCAGGAAATTGAAGATGATGGCTCTACAATAATTAAAAACATCGCATTTGCAAGTCACATTCTGTCACCTGCTGAACGACATTATTCTGTTACAGAACTGGAAACGTTATGTGTTGTATGGGCTTTTACGAGATTTCGGCATTTTCTTTATGGCAGACATACCACCGTTTACACAGATCACAGAGCGATACAATTTTTACTTTCAGCTAAATTCACACACGATAGATTAAGCAGATGGAAACTTTATTTACAGGAATTTAATTTTACAATAGTTCACATTCCCGGTACACAAAATATTGTAGCAGACGCACTATCCCGTTCTCTCAGCAACAATCAGCAAGACGTCGCAACCATCTTCTGCAAAGCAAATTTCAGCGTCATGTACATTCAACAAGTTGCATTTGAAAATTTTATTTCGTCGTCATTACAGGACATAGCACAAGAGCAGAATAAAGAAACGTGTGGAAAGAGATTAAACACCTCTGGCAAGATAGGAAAAATGTTACGATTAGAAACCATTACACTGTACGCAATGACATTCTGTTTCGCCGCTCTCATCCTGACAGCAACAATTGGTTATTATGCATTCCTGATGAACTTGTTAACAAATTAATCTGGTACACTCATTTAAGCTACGCACATTACGGAGCAAGAAAATGTTTTCTTATACTGAGACAGAACTGTTATTTTGCCAACATGGAGAAACGTATTCGACGAGTTTTAGCGTCATGTAAAATCTGCCAGAAAGCTAAGTCAGATACCACTTCACATATTCCTCCATTATATCCCATTGTACCTGTTAAATTAAGACACATGGCCGCTGTAGACATTTTTGGTCCGATTCCGAGAACTAATAGAGGTTTTTGCTACATCTTTGTCGCTGTTGAACTCACTTCAAAATTTGTTACCTTCACTCCGTTACGCAAAGCTACTGCTAAAACTCTTTCGAAAGCATTCGTAAAACATTTTCTATTTCATGTAGGGCATGTGTTGAAAGTAATTTCCGACAATGGACCACAGTTTCGATCTGCTATATGGACACGTATGTTACGAGCTAGAAACATTACTCCGATCTATATATCCAGGTACCACGCTTCCTCGAACCCTTGTGAATGATTGATGAAAGAAATTGGTAAACTGTGTAGAATATACTGCCATAAAAGACATATTGATTGGGACACACACATACACTCATTCCAGGATGTAATTAATTCCATACCAAATGAATCCACTAGGCTATCTCCGTCTGTTATACTGAAAAGTGTTGAACCACCAAACAAAATTACAGAATTAGTAAACTTTCCTACATCTCGTCGATTACGACACCACGAAATAATCGACATTGCGCTGAACAACATCAAACGTGCCGCAGAGCGCCGGAGAAGACAGCAAAAACAGGTTTGTACACGCCGAGACTTTCACATTGGACAGAAAATATTAGTACGTACACACTATTTATCCAGCAGAATAAAAGGTAAGGGCAGTAAATTTGAACTTCTATACGCAGGTCCATATCGGATTCGCAGCATTCCTCACCCCAATGTAGTACACGTCGAAACCCTGAGAACCAGAAAAAGTAAAGGCAACCAGCATGTCTCCAATATTAAACCCTTTATTGAATGAAGACACTTTATGATTTAACATGCTATGATGCCATTTACTAATTTTTATGATCGCTTATGCAATTATACTCACATGACTACTTACTGATGATTATCGTATTTTTTTCTTGGCAAGTGCCCGGCAAGGTAAGGCTAGCAGGTCGCTCTTCTTGTCGTTACACATCAGACCGTGCACATTTTCCATTTTTTTTTGTATGTATGATTGTTTTCCTGTTTTATTTATATGCATTATGAAATATCTAAGACATAGCAAACAGCAGTTGACTTTGAAATTTTTGCTTTAAGATATCTCAACATCGTGACTACTTTACTTTTTTTTTTTTTTGCTGCTGCATTATGATATTCTGTGTACATTTTGCTTTTGAACACTGTCTATGTTTCTGACATATTACGTTTTCTGTCATGTTATGCTGTATGCTCAGTTATGTTACTATCAACCAGTTTTTATCTAATGGGTATATGATTTAAATGCAAGACGTTAATCTTTGTTCATCATTTTCAGAAAGAAATAATGTGTAAAGGAAATAAATTATAAACAGAAATGGGAATTTCATCTATGGAATAAACGAAAGAGAATGCAATACCTTGTGATGAAGAGTAAATGGATCGGGACTGACAAGCATTAACAAGAATATACTGTACACATCGTAAAATAGCAGTCTTAACTAATTTTTTCTTTCAGAATACGAGGCGACTGATGCAGGCTGTCAGACAGAACTACACATCTTAGTATTAGTGATGAAATATGATAGAAATAAGGAATCATAGTTTAATGAATAATGAGGTAATTTTTTGCAGATGATAATGAATGCTGATGAATAATGATGAAGAATATGCTACTATGGATAATGAAGTTTTTTCTTTACAGGTGATGATAATAATGGAGTTATGATAATATAGATAATGAAGTGATGGATAATGAAGTTTTTTCTTTACAGATGAGGATGATGTTGAAGTTGTGTATTTATGCTATGTAGTTGTTTAAGTATTTGTTGCAATTCGTTTTGACAGTATGTATTATATTGCATAGTAGAATGAATGAAGGTTTGGAAGGGACAGCTATGGAACACATTTTTTATACACATTTCACTACCTGTTAATTCGAAGTTCACTACTTTTCAGCATAGTATGTGTTTCTTCTTTCAGCTCAATTATCCATTTTGTATTTTTTCCAGGAGAAGCTTTTCATGATATTTACTAAACCTGTTACTTATTAAATCTGTACTAGTACCTGCATTTTTTTTACACATTTGTGTCTATCATTTATAAATGTGATCACATATACTGCCTTGTTTCATAACCTTTTTACAGCTGACTCATGACAAATGACGTTACACATTTTCATTTGCAGCAATAACTCAAAAGCAAACAAAGTAATTACCAGTCCTAAATAATGCTATTAGTTTAAGATAATTCTGAATAATACTGATCAGCTCTGAATAGTATGTCACTTCAGTAATGACTTCTTAATGATACAAAAAAAATATATATATAATGCTTTGTAACTGGCCAATAAATGCCACTGTTTATTGTAATAAGACTACTTATAATACCCATGATTACAAATGCTATGACTGTAATTAATTGATTTTCAATAATGACTTCTAAACGATTAAAAAAATAATGCTTTGTAACTAGCCAATAAATGACACTGTTTATTGTAATGAGACTACTTATAATGCTGATGATTATTAGTGCTATGACTGTAATTAACTGATTTTCAATAATGACTACAAAAAATGATGCTTTGTAACTGGCCAACGAATGCCACTGTTTCTTATATTTTAAATTTGTATTATGTCACTTTTATGCTATATATATGAATACTAGTAGCTTGATGCTACACTCATTAGCTCTTGTTTTGAATAATGACTTCTGTTGGTTTGTAACTGGCCATTGATTGCCACTGTTCGCTGTAATCAGATGATTTATGAACATTATTCTGTAATACTTCATATATGGTACAGAAATGTTCAGTAACTGGGCGATGAGTGCCACTAATTACTTAAATCAGTTGTTAGACTAGTGTAATTCTCATTGAAGACTAATATGTGACTTAATGTCCTTCACCTTCTGACCTGACTACCCTGAATTACTGCAATATCCGTTTGTCCTGTATATCCTCTTGATCATGGAGCACTATATTTGGTTTTGCACTAATTCTACGTTGGCGTACTTTACAAGAATGTGGTGTTGACACGACATGCTGTCCACCAGCTTGAGCGATGGAGATATTATTATGGTCCCACAGTTTGGTGAACCTAATGTACTGCCAAAATGATAACATGGAATATTACTACGACATTTCAGTGTCTTTGCTACGCTGATAAACACTTATGGGAAAAGAACTTCAGATTGTCTCACTTGGTGTTGTACCTCTGTGGAAAGATATGGACTTTCAGTGCAGCTGCGTGCAACCTAAAGTGCTACAACCATGATGCAATCCTTCCTTTTCCTATCCTAATTCTTGTAACATAATGAAAATAATTTTTTTTGCTAATATGATTTATATTCATGACCTATACATTTTTTGTTAATTTGCTGATATTTTCTGCATATCAGTGCGTGTGCACTTTTGTCATTTTTCTAACATGATTTCTACTTATTGTATATACATTTGTGATTTGCTGATCTTTCTAACATGATTTCTACTCGTTGTATGTGCATTTGTGCACTTTCGTCATTTGTTAGTATGATTTGTACTCATTCTGTATACATTTTGTGATTTCCTGATATGTTCAATACTTCAATGCGTATGCACTTATGTCATTTGTTACTCATTGTATATACATTTCGTCATTTGCTGATATATTCTGTACTACTGTGCGTGTGCACCTTTGCCATTTGTGAATATGTTTTGTACTTATTGTATATATTTTGTCTTTGTCTGATATGTCCTGTACTCAGTGCATGTGCACTATATTTACGATATCTGTATATATTCTGTAATTGTAAAGTTAATTAATTATGAAAAAATTTGTTGCTCATGGCAAGTCCGAATGACTCACCATCGCTGCCAAATTTTTACCCCCCCCCCCCCCCCAGTGGAGGGTTATGAAACACGTATGTGTTCAGTGTATTCAGTACAGCGATGGCGAGGCATGACAGAATCTCTGCCCAGAGAGTTATTTATCGTTGCTTGTCTGCACTTGACAGCGCGAGAGTTCTGTTGCAAGGGGCACTCTGTCTGCAGTAGTCAGTCTGTACAGTTGTGTGTGAGGAGTCGGCGGGCGTCGACATGGGTCTCTGGTCACGATTCAGGACGAGGTATATTGTTAGATATGGTAATGAAGCAGCATTGCACTCAGCTAATAATGTATTGTAATTGTAATTAATTTGTTCAAGAAATGCCCCAATAATAATTCTGTTTTCGAAGCAATCGTTATTAAAAAACAATCATTACAATTGAATGTTCATTTCTCAATTTTTGTGTCGAGTTTACATTGGGCCATTATTTTTCAATATTTTTGTAGCGAAGGTACAGTCGCTTTTATTTCAATTTAACGATGTTTTGTGGGAGCTCAACAACATTTGGGTCATTATTATTCAGTAATCTTGTGGGAAAATAACTTTTGGCACGTTTTCATTATCATAGACTTTTCTTTTATTTTTGCTGGGAGGTTGCGTTGAGCACGATTCCCATTAACATTTAATTATTGCCATTTTTCTTACATTTTTGCGGGGAGGTTACACACGATTTCCATTTATATTTAATTACTTTCTTTTTCAAATTTTGTGGGGAGGTTACACAGAGTATTCCAAATAATTCCGCTCACATTCGAAAACATCAGGTCACCTACCCTAAAACCTGACTGTTTGGTGCTATGCCTCTAATATGAATGTTTACGTAAAGGAATTACAGACATTCAGATGCTGACTGCAGACGTGTATTGATTTAAATAAATGAAGAAGGTAGAAAATTTGGGCTGCACCGAGATTCGAACCTGGGTCTGCTGCTTACTAGGCAGATGCGTGGATCACTGCACCATCCGTACACAATGATCATCGCAACTGCACGGATACCCTAGCATGCCTCCCATCAAACGCAAATTCTCAACCTATCCACACACTAAGAATGTAGTGCCCTTTGCCCATTATCCTCAGTATTTGCGGCATTTCGCCAATTCCTGTAAGAGTTAGAGCCTCGTGAGCATCCACACTGAAGTGATCGTTGACCGTTTCCATCTTAAAACATGTATATAGTAATCTCCCCATTATATTAGTTTCTGTCTGAAATTTAGCCTAATTTTTCATTCCACTCTATCAAATTCGTATTATCAAAACTCTGTTCCCACAAACGGTTAGCCAACATAAACTCGTGTGCCAACCTTTGACCAAACAGGACCTAATTTGAACTGGACTGTAATTGATCAGAATGCAGCTCGACTTTATATCAAATGCACAACTGAAGTAAAACAATTAGATAACCCTAATAAAAATTTCCATTTACCTTGTGTGGCAATTGTTGCAGATTTCTGCAAAGCACAACAGCAAACAACAAGCAGGCAGCGGTTAAACTAGATTTCTGTTTCTAAATACATAATCAAACTGTTGCATGTGGTAATGCATAATGATAAACAGTGGGGCGGTGACAATAACTATTCCCATGAAATGATACTCCAAAACAATGATTTTAGAATGAAGTTCACACTCAAAGAGACAGAGTAAAACTTCGTGTAATCTTAACACATAACATTGGTCTGGTCAATACTATGCTTAACAAAGTGAAAAACGTTTTAAAAGTGGAACTTTGTTAACAGAAAATTTCTATAAAAACAAAACAGCTTAATCAAATATTATGTTAATGCATGATTCAGGGAAGTGGTGTGGTCTTTCTCTCAGCTCCCAGCAAGTTAACTAGCTGAAAAGAAACATTACTAGCTGTGCAGTGTTGCAGTCTTACCTCAAACTTCTTCTCTTCAAAAATAATAACAGTATTCAAGATTTATGTCCTTGTCGCCTTCCAATATATACATCTTACTCATCCTTGCTGTCCTTTATAATCAATCTTTCTTCATCTAAGAGATACAATTACAGTCCACACAGCACTACTGAATAAGTCCATCACCTACCACACTTCAACCAATGATATACCAGACTGTGCAAGGGCAAAGACTGTGCCATGACAAGACCAAAGATTGTTTACAGTAAGATAACTTACGTCTCTCTGACACACACATTGATCACATACAGAAATCGAAATGACATGACTACCTTACATATCCTACACCTTCTCCCAGTAGAGCTTTGTACGAAGATCATTTCAGATAGGAAGGGACGAGTACAAAATTCTAAACATTATGGATAGGAACATACAAAACATGTTACAAGTACAAAGAGAAAAATTGTTTTACAAAAATATGTCTGATGATAGTATTCACCACTGGTATATTAATTTTTTTAGGTCTATGAGAACGTTCTGCATAGCGCTATTTTGAAAGTTTATATGCCACATTTTGTAATGAAGCAGTATTGGAAGTAGTATTGGTAACCTACACTGTTTTTGTAGCATACAGGAAGTAGGTTAGAGTGTCCATACCGCACAAGGCCTACATATCTAAAGCGCAGTCACATACGGCAGTATTAATTTGTGTGATGAAAGTACACAGAAGAGTGTCCTTGTCACAAACGATCAAACTTTCGTTAGCTCGTTGCAATAATTTCACTGTTGTGTGAAGTTTTGTGGAAGCAGACACAGAGAGACTGAGCACATTTCTCAGCCAATAACCCCACACACACACAAAAACAGTAAAATGTCAGATGTCGTCATATCTGTTTGAAGCAGACTGTAGATCCATTGATAACTCCAAAATCATCTTGTAGTATCGAAAAGTTACTTATGAAAGTCAGTTGCAGTTTGCATCAGTGAAGTATACCAACATGTGATGGACAATATTTGAGCATATAACTAGTAGAAACATTTCTCCTGTCGTGGTAAATCTCAATCATCTGTGGTGAATAATCATTTACAATTTGTTGCATTTACAATATACAGTTAACTATATTAAGACAGAAGTAATAAGGTTTTACATCGTTGTGTATATGGAATTGCACATGTACTGTAATGGTAACAAAAGGTCTCTATGTCTATAAAAACAGGAAAAAATAGCACCATGGTTTTTGCATTAATGAACTATGGAAACATCAGACAAGTCCATCATGTGAAACAGTGTACAATAATGGGCATAGTAATATATAATTACAATGTCTGTACAGAATTATCTTACAGAAGATTCCAGATCTATTCAAATAAATAGAGACAAAAATCAAAGAATGGAAAAATTCAGAATGGAATTTAACAATATTATGAGAAGGAAAGTTGATGCTCACCATATAGCAAAGATGCTGAGTTGCAGATAGGCACAACAAAAAGACTGGGCCTTGGTCAACAATAGACACACATACGCACACGCACACGCACATCATCATCATCATCATCATCATCATCAGTTATCTGCTATATTAGCAGGTCCTTTGCCTCTCCATTTTCTGTGATCCATTGCTTCCTTCTTAAGACTGCTGTATGTTGTACCGTCCATCATGTCATCCAGTATCTGGAATGTCTTCCTTGATCGCTTCCTTTTCCCTTTTACGTAACCTCCTAAAACTGTTTTTATTAGTCCATCATTCTTTCTTAATATATGCCCAATCCAATTTCTTTTTCTTCTCTTTATTACATCTAGTAACTGTCTTTTCTCTCCCACTCTTCTCAGTACCTCTTCATATTTTACTCTGTCTGTCCAACTTATTCTTTCCATCCTCTGCCATGTCCAGATCTCAAAAGCCTCCAGCCTTTCTCTGTCTTTTTTCCTCGTAGTCCATGTTTCAGCGCCATACAGAAGAACACTCCATACAAGACCATTTATGAGTCTCTTTCGGAGTTCTCTGTCCAGACCGCTGCAGAATATTCTCCTTTTCTTATAAAACGCCTCTTTTGCCATTGCTATCCTTGTTTTAATTTCTGTGGTTCATTTCCAGTCGGTGTCTATTCTGCTTCCAAGTTACTTAAAATTTTACTCCTGTTCTAGTATTTCTCCATTCAGCATAATTTGTATTTCCTTATTTCCTCCCAGTGCCAATACTTTTGTTTTATTTGTGTTAATTTTCATTCCATATTTTTTCCGTTACTTGCAATGGTGTCCACCAAATCCTGTAATTCTTTTTCCCCTGTGGCTAAAAGGACCATGTCATCAGCAAACCTCAAACACCCTACTCTTCTTCCTCCAATTTCTACTTCTTTGTCATCTAATGAGCATCGGTCAGTCATATTTTACAAGTAGAGGTTGAAAAGAGAAGGTGATAGACAGCACACTTATCTTACTCCATTTCCTAGTCTGATCCAGTTTGTACTTTCTCCTCTCAGTTTAACCGAAACTTTTTGATTAAGATATAATGAGTTTATAAGTCTTTTGGTTTTCCAGTCCACTCTCTTTTCGCTCATTATAGTCGCCAGCTTGTCCCAAACCACATTGTCAAATGCCTTTTCTAGATCGATGAAGCACATATATAGGTCTCTTCCTTTTTCAATAAACCTTTCTCCCAAGATTCGTAGGAGCCCTATTACATCTCTGGTGCCCGTATTCCGTCTAAAGCCAAACTGCTCCTCGCCAAGATTCTCCTCCATTACTTTTTCAAGTCCTTTATTAATTATTCTTAACATCACTTTGACTGCATGTGAAAAGAGGCTGATTGTCCTGTGCTCACTGCATTTGGTGGTTCCTTGTTTTTTCGGTAATGGTATCATTACTGTTGTCAGAAAGTCCTTAGGCCGTTCACCACTGTCATATATTTTATTTAATAACCTCAATATTTCTCTTATTCCATCTTGATTCAAGCATTTTAGTATTTCTCCCGGTATTGTATCGTACCTACCGCTTTGCCATTTTTCATTGCAGCTATGGTAGGCTTTACTTCTTCCATTATGATGGTTGGCCCTTTCTCGTCATCACTTACACTGTTGTGTGATTCAAGTTCCAGAGTTTCTGGTTTGCTATTTGTGTCATATAACACTTTTAGTTATTCTTCCCATCTCTGGAAGACATCGTCACGACCTTTGGACACTACCTCTTCGTCTTTACTCAAAATTTCCGTAGTAGCACTTCCTGCTCTGTTTTGTTCCCATGCCATAGTCGTATCTTCCCTTCCTGTCCAGTTCTTCAATTTCATCACATTCCTCTTTTAGCCATTTTTTCCTAGCCTGCTCTGTTTCTCTTCACAGTTCATTATTTAACCTTTGGTATATCTTTCTTTCATCTTCAGTGTTCTTGTTTTTCAATTTTCTTCTCTCCTCCATCTTGGAAATAATTTCTTGTGTGACCCATGGTTTTTTGATCTTTTCCCTTTTACATATCCTATATTTTGCTGTCCTGCTTCAATGATTCCTTCTTTCATCATATTCCAGTACTCGTTGGCATTATCAGGTGGTTCTTTATCTCGTATTCACCTCTGTCATTTCTCTTTCCCAGACCATGACTACCTACTATGTTTCCCTCTGTCCCTTCCCCCACAATGGCGTTCCAGTCTCTCATCACTGTTTTGCAGCATTTTTTTTAGTTTCGTCCATTATTCTCTCTATTACATTGTATGTTTCCTCTACAATTTGGTCATCATGTTCTGAAGTTGGCATATACAGCAGGACAATCAGTAAATCTTTTTGTGCTCGTTTCATCCTTACACCAATAACCCGGTCATTTGCATAGTCTACATATTCCACACATTTTGTCAATTCCTTTCTCATACTCATTCCTTCTCCATTCATTTCTTTTACTTCTCTTCCTGAGTAATACAATACATATTCATCTGACTGAAACTCTCCATGTCCATTCCGTCTTACCTCAGCAACTCCTACGAGGTCCATATGATTCTTTTCCATCTGTCTTTTGATTTTTCTAGTTTTCCTGCTTGTAGCAGAGTTGTAACATTCCAGGTACCAATACTCGTTTTTATTTTTTGCCTCCTTTCAAGTTGTCCCCCCCCCCCCCCCGGAGATCCGAATGGGGGACTATTTTACCTCTGGACACTGATTTAACATGAGAGGAAGCCATTTTTGTGCATAAAATGGAGTTCGAACTCACACATGACTGCAGACTCAGGCAACCGAAACTACGTTGCGAACAGCAGCACTAGTGCATGATGGGAGTGGTCATTGGGTGGGGGTAAGGAGGAGGCTGGGGTGGAGAGGGGGGGAATAAGTAAGGGAATAAAGTAAAAAGAGATACACACAAGAAATGAACATATAAGGATAGTGGCCACACACACCAATGAGGTGAACACAATTATATAATTATGGAATACATGGATTAGGGGATATCCAAAGTTCACATCAAAGAATACTTTATGCAGTCAGTCAAATGCTAGTCTATGATTATACTTAATATTTTCAGTAATGGCATGATATCTAGTTATATTTCATCCTTTAGTTTGCACACTTTTTAATCCTTTTGCCTATAATTTCATCAGACTTTCAACAAATATCACTGTTTACTGCACTCTTTGCTTCTTTCATACTTCTCATAAGTTTATTTTATTTAGCTCCATTGCCATACCTAACTATTTGTCATCTCTGCCCTAGCTAGCGATTTCTCATCTTTGCCCTACCTAATCATTTCTCATATTTTCCCTACCTAACCGTTTCTCGTATTTTCCCTAGCTAAACATTTCATCTCACTTTCATCTTCGTCCCCATTTCTTTACTCATATGTTCGTGTATATGTTGTACAACTTCCATTCTTGCCTTTTTCTCTTTGCTTCCTCCTTACACGTCTTTCGTGACTTCTTATGCATCTTTCATGACATATGAGAGCTCCTTACAGTACTATACTTAACATAACTATTACAATAATGGCACTTCATCCTACAGCAACAATTTACGCCGAGAATATGCATTTTAAGGAAGCTCAGCAAATGACATAAGTGTAAAAGGCAAACACACCGGAAAATTCCTTAAACTAAAGCAATGAATGTTATGTTACATCACAAGTAAATGCAAGAAGCAGTTAGTCTGCAATGTCACACATGTTAGAAGAAATATTGATATGAAAGAATCTTATCCTATACCATGGCAAAAAGAGTAAAGCTAAAAGTAAAAAAAGAATCATCGTCAGTATCTCAAATACTTTTTGCATATTGTCTGTCTATGTCACACCTTGCGTGCGATGGTTTTTTTCTTCACTTCCTAAGAATTTAAAATTTCCCAAACATCCTGTTATAATATCGTTCCATAGATATGTCAAATTTATGTGTTAGACAAAGAAAATGCAGTTTAGTTCTACAGAATTCAGTAGAAGTAAAACTTTGAGTGCCTGTAGCAATATACCAATCAGGAAAAAAACAATGCCATTCACCAGCATAAACAAGGAAATAGACACTACCAAAAAGACAAATAAAAAAAATTCAGTGAGGTACCGTATACGAAAAGAGTGTGTCACAATATAGAGTAGAAATCAGTACTGAGCACAACTTTGCGAAATATTTTCTGTGCAGTAAAATATACCCTTTTCGAATTACTGTAAAACATAGCTGTTACTTGTTGTGTTGCTCCGATGAAAAAAAGGACAGTAACTGTTTACTAAAAAGGGTAAATAATTTGCATTAGATATTTATAAACTCCACACCAAGGAAATGACTCTGATGTCTTAAATCACGTTACCTTCATTCACTATTTTCATCCATCCACACCTTTCCAAAAACTTACCTTATATTGTTATAAACACGAAATGCATCCACATGACATAAAAACTGACTATAAAAAGAAACAGGGACCCTATGCCCTGACCACTACTCACCCACACCTTCTCTTCACTAATCGTCATAATTATTGTCTCATTCTACTACAGTATGCGTCATAAATCTCATAACTGTCATCTCATGTACCTCACCAACATAAATCTTGTTATCCTATTGCAATATTAATCATATTCGATGTCTTCGTCTCAATAGACGCTTCAAATAATAATTCCCTGCTCTGTTTTCGTCCACTTATTTCCACATAAACAACACCTCGTAGCTATAATTGTAAATATTACAGCTCAGTAAACACAACTTCACTACCTCACAGTAGGTTCTCAAAAATTTATTTCATCAAAATTCCTACAACTTTTCTTTCCAGGCAACACAATTACCATCCTAGCAGTCTGTATGCCTGCGTCTCATCGAAAGTAGGGGAAAGTGTTAAATAGCCCTGTATTATCATCATTCAGTTTAACAACACATAGTTGGTAGCCTATGTATCCTCTCAGAACTGGTTTAAAACAGGACTGTCTATGTTCATTTTATTAGAAATTGTTTATTCTTATTTGGTTTCTACATGAAATTTCAAATTTCATAGCAGTTTGTTTAGCGTACGCGTAGTGACACGAAATTGCTCGAGTTGTTGTTCGACAAATGAAGTTCTTGTCAAGAGTTGCCTGCCACGCGACGGGAGTAAAAGAAAAAAAGGTTCAAATGGCTCTGAGCACTATGGGACTTAGCATCTATGGTCATCAGTCCCCTAGAACTTAGAACTACTTAAACCTAACTAACCTAAGGACATCACACAACACCCAGTCATCACGAGGCAGAGAAAATCCCTGACCCCGCTGGGAATCGAACCCGGGAACCCGGGCGTGGGAAGCGAGAACGCTACCGCACGACCACGAGATGCGGACGCGACGGGAGTCGCTCTGGCATGCAATGCCATAGCATTGTTCATCGCTCACTGTTGCTATGCGCTGAAACGCAAGAAATATTTTCGAACATGTGACATGTAGTTCTATCATCTGTGTGCAACTTTAGCATTTAGGGTTATTCTATACATACTTTGATATGTGAAACATGATGAAGTCCCTTCTGTTTTGTGTCCGAATAGTTTCAATTCCCACAACATTGTCATGTACAATTCCATAAATCCTATAAGATCCGTTATATACAAGAAAGAATTGGTGACTGAGATGCTTGCTTTTACAAGATAAAGGATGAGATTTGACCAGAATTTTCGGTACAACCTGTAGTTTTTTGGTTTTTACTTGTCCCTGCTGAGATTTACACTCCTGGAAATGGAAAAAAGAACACATTGACACCGGTGTGTCAGACCCACCATACTTGCTCCAGACACTGCGAGAGGGCTGTACAAGCAATGATCACACGCACGGCACAGCGGACACACCAGGAACCGCGGTGTTGGCCGTCGAATGGCGCTAGCTGCGCAGCATTTGTGCACCGCCGCCGTCAGTGTCAGCCAGTTTGCCGTGGCATACGGAGCTCCATCGCAGTCTTTAACACTGGTAGCATGCCGCGACAGCGTGGACGTGAACCGTATGTGCAGTTGACGGACTTTGAGCGAGGGCGTATAGTGGGCATGCGGGAGGCCGGGTGGACGTACCGCCGAATTGCTCAACACGTGGGGCGTGAGGTCTCCACAGTACATCGATGTTGTCGCCAGTGGTCGGCGGAAGGTGCACGTGCCCGTCGACCTGGGACCGGACCGCAGCGACGCACGGATGCACGCCAAGACCGTAGGATCCTACGCAGTGCCGTAGGGGACCGCACCGCCACTTCCCAGCAAATTAGGGACACTGTTGCTCCTGGGGTATCGGCGAGGACCATTCGCAACCGTCTCCATGAAACTGGGCTACGGTCCCGCACACCGTTAGGCCGTCTTCCGCTCACGCCCCAACATCGTGCAGCCCGCCTCCAGTGGTGTCGCGACAGGCGTGAATGGAGGGACGAATGGAGACGTGTCGTCTTCAGCGATGAGAGTCGCTTCTGCCTTGGTGCCAATGATGGTCGGATGCGTGTTTGGCGCCGTGCAGGTGAGCGCCACAATCAGGACTGCATACGACCGAGGCACACAGGGCCAACACCCGGCATCATGGTGTGGGGAGCGATCTCCTACACTGGCCGTGCACCACTGGTGATCGTCGAGGGGACACTGAATAGTGCACGGTACATCCAAACCGTCATCGAACCCATCGTTCTACCATTCCTAGACCGGCAAGGGAACTTGCTGTTCCAACAGGACAATGCACGCCCGCATGTATCCCGTGCCACCCAACGTGCTCTAGAAGGTGTAAGTCAACTACCCTGGCCAGCAAGATCTCCGGATCTGTCCCCCATTGAGCATGTTTGGGACTGGATGAAGCGTCGTCTCACGCGGTCTGCACGTCCAGCACGAACGCTGGTCCAACTGAGGCGCCAGGTGGAAATGGCATGGCAAGCCGTTCCACAGGACTACATTCAGCATCTCTACGATCGTCTCCATAGGAGAATAGCAGCCTGCATTGCTGCGAAAGGTGGATATACACTGTACTAGTGCCGACATTGTGCATGCTCTGTTGCCTGTGTCTATGTGCCTGTGGTTCTGTCAGTGTGATCATGTGATGTATCTGACCCCAGGAATGTGTCAATAAAGTTTCCCAATCCTGGGACAATGAATTCACGGTGTTCTTATTTCAATTTCCAGGAGTGTATTTCTTCTCTCTGCAGCCTTTTTGATGTTGTTTAGCGCATTATCTACTACTTCCTTACGACTTAATTTTTTTCGAAGCTTGAAATGGCATATAACTTGTTGATGCGATATCGTGATTCCTGATTTCTGAGTACAAGCAACGCACATAAGGACGTAGAATCGTCTGGTAACTCGTTGAGTAGCTCTTGGAATGTGTGACAATGACAATATATTCTGCACAGATTGTTAACTTCCCGAATAATGCGTGCTGAAGGATTGCCCCGTGGCCAATACAGCGAAATAAAAACCATTCTAATTTTGTGACGTCGCAAAGTGAGAAACTGTCGACCGCTGCCTGAAATGACTTTATCAGTGTGACAAAAGGCCTTGGATACTGTTATGGCAGTAGCGTTTCGTAAAGGAGTGCATGAAACCAATTCTGAAGTCACTTCAAAAGCAACATAAATGTATGACAAGCCATTGAGTGATCTGACTAGAGTTCCTAACAGGTCTACTGCAGCCAACTCCTTCAGTTTAGAAGGAATTATTGGAAATACTGGAGCTCGGTGTGTAATGGTTGATGATCCGGTTTTCTGACTCAATTTACATTTTGCTAAGACTTTCTGTATTCTTTTCTGCATGTTATTAAAGTAACAACTGATGCGAAGTTTGTGAAAGCGTTTTCTTGGACCAAAGTGAGCACAGGAGAGACGTGTATACCAAGTAAGCTTAGTTACAAAATCATCGGGTATCCACACAACCCAAAGAGAGCCACTCACTGCACATCTTTTGAAAAGAATGTTGTTACGTACCGAATAAAATTGTATTACTGCAGTGTGTGTTTTGTTATACCATTTACTTATTACGTATTTCTACGTAGGGTCTTTATTGTGCTCCTGCGCTATGTTTCACAAAGAAGAAGAGATAAAGTTTTCAAAGGCTATCTTTGGTATATGCAATGAATTTAAGTTTCTCTCCTAATCATTTTCAGAAGTGTTCTTCACAAAACCAATGGCAGCAAGTGATAAAGTATCTGCTACAACGTTTCGAATACCGGGACTGTGAACAACAGTGAATTCTTGTAAATACAAAGCCCCCATCGTTTCAAACGATCATGATTTAACTTAGATGACATTAAAATTGGAGTGCTACATGTTACACGTTAGGATGTTTCCCATATAAAAGTAACCGAAATTTAGAAAATGTCCAAATAATTGCCAGTGCTTCCAATTCGGTTACAGAATAATTTATTTCAGATTTAGACAAATACGACTGGCAAAGGCTATACTTCTCTGCATCGTTACACCATTCTCTTCATATTCTTGGAACAGATGAGTGCCAAGTCCAGTTTATGACCAGTCCGTTAATAAGCAAAGGTTTCGCCACAGATCAGGATGAGCAGGTATTTGAGCATTAGAAGTGCATCTTTCAAACTCCGAAAATCTAACTACTTGTTTATTCCAGTGCCACATGGCATTTTTCCAGTAAGTGAACATAACGTAGAAGAGGCAAGAATTTTCATACTTAAAAAAACGGCGATTAAAATTTGCTAAACCAAGAAAAGTTCGAATGTGAAGTTCATTGGTAGAAGGGATGACTGCCCTAATTGCTTGGACTTTCTCTGGGTCTGGTTCATCACCTCCTGATGAAATAATATAACTAAGGAATTATACTCTTGTTTTTCCCAATTCTGATTTTTCTAAGTTGGTAGTGATTACCGAGTCTTCAAAAATGCCCAATGAACTACTCAAAATTTGGTTATGCAGTGACCAAGCTTTTTCTGCTACAAGAATATCATCAACATATGCTGTTAAGTATCTTTTCAAATAGTCCCGTAAAATAGTGTTCAAACCTCGAATAAAGGTACCTGACGAGATGTTGAGGCCAAAAAGTAATTTACGAAACTTATAGCACAGACCAAACCATAAGGAAACAATATATTTTCTACAATCTTGGTGTAACTCTTTCTTCCAAAAACTTACACGGAGATCTACAGAAGACAGAATTTGGACGATACAGAGTTCTTCTACTAATGTTTGTGGTCTACCTCTTTCTGTTGAAATGATAGTGTTATTCTGCTTTGAATCTAATATAAGTCTAACCAAGTCATTTTCCTTCTTCACAATATGTAATGGGTTTTTAAATGAACGGACTGCGGGTGCTATATCCCCTGTCCTAGCATCGACTGCATTTATCCCTTCACTTTTTCTCTGTAGGAACATGGAATTATGTGTGGTTTCATGCTAAACCTATTGTGCTCTGTGATCTAGAATTTATATTGAAAAACCTTAATAGTTACTACACAATGTGTAAAAAAACAATGGAATATGTGTGTATAATTTCAAGAAGATCCTTTCTGTCGGTTTACTGTACATTGCTCTACTTTTCTTATTTATTTATTTACACGTCAAGTTCCGTAGGACTAAATTGAGGAACAAATCTCCAAGGTTATGGAACGTGTAAGTATATGAAATTACAACATAAAGTAATAACAGATAAAAATAAATGTTTATGAACCCGAAAAAATTAGTCCATAAGTTCAAGTAAACGCTATAAGCAATATAATAAAAATTAGCTTAATTTTTCAAAGAACTCCTCGACAGAATACAGGGAGTGACCCATGAGGAAACTCTTCAGTTTCGATTTGAAAGAGCGTGGATTACTGCTAAGATTTTTCAATTCGAGTGGCAGCTTATTGAAAATGGATGCAGCAGTATACTGCACACCTTTTTGCACAAGAGTTAAGGAAGTCAGATCCAAATGCAAGTTTGATTTCTGCCGAGTATTAACCGAGTGAAAGCCGGTTATTCTTTGGAACAAACTAATATTGGTAACAATAAACGACAATAAGGAATATACATATTGAGAGGCCAATGTCAAAATACCCAGATTCGTGAACAGAAGTCGACAAGAAGTTTGTGAACTCACACCACTTATTGCCCGAACCGCCCGTTTCTGAGCCAAAACTATACTTTCAGAATGGGAAGAGTTACTCCAAAATTTAATACCATACGACATAAGGGAATGAAAATAAGCACAGTACACTAATTTTCGTGTCGAACGATCACTCACTTCTGATACCGTTCGAATAGTAAAAATAGCAGTATTAAGCTTTTGAACAAGATCCTGAACGTGGGCTTTCCATGACAGCTTGCTATCTATTTGAACACCTAGAAATATGAACTGTTCAGTTTCACTAATCATATACCCGTTCTGTGAAATTAAAACGTCAGGTTGTGTTGAATTGTGTGTTTGAAACTATAAAAACTGAGTCTTACTGTGATTTAGCGTTAGTTTATTTTCTAGAAGACATGAACTAGGGTCATGTACTGTACTATTTGAAACTGAACCAATGTAACACACAACAACCTTTACTACCAAGCTAATGACATCAGCAAACAAATATTTTAGAGTTACCCGTAATACTAGAGGGCATATCGTTTATATAAATAAGGAACAGGAGTGGCCCCAACACTGATCCCTGGGGCACCTCCCACTTGTAGTTCCCCACTCAGACCCCACCTCACAGCCGTTACCAGCATTGTGAATAATGACCTTTTGCTGCGTTTTGGTAAAGTAAGATGTGAACCAGTTGTCAGCTACTCCCCATATTCCATAATGGTCCAGCTTCTGGAGCAATATTTTGTGATCAACACAATCAAATGCCTTAGTTGATCAAGATATATGCCAAGTGTTCGAAACCTTTTGTTTAGCCCATCCAGTACCTCACAGGGAAAAGAGAATATAGCATTTTCAGTTGTTAAACGACTTCTAAAGCCGAACTGTACATTTGATAGCAAATCATGTGATATAAAAAGAGCAACTATCCTTACATATGCAGCCTTTTCAATATCTTTTACCACCACTGATGGCGTAGAAAAAGGTCTAAAATTATCTACATTATCCCTTTCTCCCCTTTTATAAAGTGGCTTTACTACTGAGTACTTTAATCGCACAAGAAACTGACCATTCCTAAAAGAAAAATTACAAATATGGGTAAATACAGGACTACCATGTGCAGCATAGTACTTTAATATTCTGCTCGACACTCCCTCATAGCCATGAGAGTCCTTAGTCTTCAGTGATTTAATTATTGACTCAATCTCCCTCTTGTCTGTATCGCAGAGGAGTATTTCAGACTTCAGTCTCGGAAAGGCATTTGCAAGAAAGTTATATGATTTCATGTAGAAACTAATTTTTTATTTAATTCACCAGCAATGCTCAGAAAATGATTGCTGAATACTGTACGTATATCTGATTTATCAGTAACAGAAATATTTTTACTGTGAACTGCTTTTATATCATCGAGCTTGTGCTGCTGACCAGACACTTCCTTCACAACTGACCATATGGTTTTAATTTTACCCTGTGAATTAGGTATTCTATTTGCGTACCACATACTCTTTACCTTCCTAATAACATTTTTAAGCACCTTAAAGTACTGTTTGTAATGGGCTACTGTAGCTTGATTATGACTACTTCTATCATTTTGATATAATTGCCGCTTTGTTCTACATGATGTCCCCATCCTATTATTAAATATGACATTGGTTTGAATACAAAAGCTTTTTAGTGTTAAAATTTGTGCATCGTGGTCTGAAAGGCCATTTACGCTTTTACCAACAGAATGCACATCTAGTAATGAACAATGAATAAAAATATTGTCTATGGCTGTGTTACTGTTCCCCTGCAACCAATCTGGGAAAAATACAGTTTGCATCAGATCATATAAGTTTAGGATATCTACAAACATCCTATTGTTTTTGCACCATCATATACAAAATTTATATTGCAGTCACCACATATAACTTGTTTCTGGTATTTACTGCGAATTGAATCAAGAACCCTCTATAGCTTGAGCAGAAATGCTCTGAAGTTGGAGTTAGGGGACCTATAAACAACAACAATTAGAAGTTTAGTTTCACTAAATTCAACTACCGCTGCCCAACATTCAAATATCTGTTCATTGCAGTGTCGTGATACGTCTATGGATTCAAATGAAATACTGTTTTTTTGCATATAGAGCCATTCCCCCACCCCACAAGGAACTCCTTGAGAAACAGGCAGCTCATCTGTAGCCTGGTAAAGGAAGCCTCTGAACTGTCAAGTTATGTAAGTGGCGCTCTGAAATACCAATAATTGCAGAGTGAACATCTATAAGCAGTTCACTAAGTTTATCTCTAATACCTCTTATATTTTGATGAAATATGCTAATTCCTTCTCTACTTGGAAACATTACATCCTCGGAAAGTGAGCTCTTAGTTAGAGGTACTTCCTTTAAGCAGGTATACCTATCAGCTGACTTCAGTCTAAAAAAGGTGCAGCTCTAACACCAACTACTACGGGAATTTTTTCATGAGTGACATCACCACCAACACCACCACCACCACAACCTACTACACTGTCACCAATAAGTGTAGCCAGCCTCCCCTTCCCATACCTATTGAGGTGCAGGCCATGCCTAGTGAAACCTGTTCTACTGATAGGCCCAACTGGCACCACTGAGATGTGACCCATGCTCTTCGCCATCAGCGCCCTCTCTGGCCCCACGTTAACACGCCTAACAGCTGAATTACGGTGAGGCCGATAATGACGCTGAAACAGTTGCACGAAATGCACATTAGTGCCACCAGTTTGAGTAGCTATCTTAACCAGGTCACATCTACATGAGTGACATCACCACCAACACCACCACCACCACAACCTACTACACTGTCACCTATAAGTGTAGCCAGCCTCCCCTTCACATACCTATTGAGGTGCAGGCCATGTCCCTATCGAGACAGTTTCCTGATCCACCCACTATCATTACCTCATCCTCCTTCGTAAAATTCTTACATAACTCCCCTACGCTGTCAGTCACTTGAGTCAACACTGCACTAGGCTTCACAATGCTGGTGACCTGGTACTCACTCGCCAACACTTCCTGCAACTGCTGGCCCACACGGCTACCATAGGAACTACCTAGCAGCAGAACCTTCTTCTTTCTGCTAGACTTTGCAACTAACCAAGGCCTCCTAATTGCTGACGACTGCTACATGTTCTCTACGTCTACAGCTACACGAGGCTCCTCTCAACTCAACTCTGACAGTTAGTCATATCTATTGCATGTACGCAAAGTAAAACTGTCTGAATACCTCCTCTTCCTAGCTGCCTTCTTGCCAACTGCCATTTATCATTCCCCACCACCCTTCACCCTCCTCAATCTATCTAGTTCCTCCTTTGAGCATTGTAACTGCACCTGAAGGGCACAGATCTTACGCCCCTGCTCCTCTATCATCTTATTTCTACTACAGATTCTGAATTCCCAGGAGAGCATCTCACTAAAGTGACCACTGGTTTCCCCACTGCATTCCCCCCAATGAAAATACTTTGAACAAATCCCACACCATAACCTACTACTCACAAACCTACGACAGAGCCCACATTTCTCACTCATGGTAAAATTTTACAGTTACTGAAAGAAACTATACGTCTACATTAACAAAGTTCAGTTATGCCAGTAGAACTATTTAAGTACAAACAATAATGGTCTCGAAATTCTCTGCCCAGTAAGAAAGCAACTTCTCGTATTAATACTACAACACACAGCTAATTCCAATACCAACAAAACTTCACAAAATTATTAGCTAAAACCAAAAAATTCAAAAGGCCACTGGAACACTAAGCGAAGTTAAAACACTGAATGAAAAGTTTACTGAAATATTTGCTAGAAATAATTATAAACGTCATTTGAAAACTATAGCACGAAATTTACTAAACGACTTCAACGCACAGAAAACTCTAAAAAACACAGGGAGCGAATGATTACGAAAGTTTATTAAGTCGTTATTTCGCCACAAACGGCACGCAACACCACTGAAAACTATTGATTTCAATAACAGAATGAAAAGTTTACTGAAATATTTGCTAGAAATAATTATAAACGTCATTTGAAAACTATAGCACGAAATTTACTAAACGACTTCAACGCACAGAAAACTCAAAAAAACACAGGGAGCGAATGATTACGAAAGTTTATTAAGTCGTTATTTCGCCACAAACGGCACGCAATACCACTGAAAACTATTGATTTCAATAACAGTATTACAGAGCACAAATAAGTTTGTCAGTACTTAGCTTTATAAGCGCTACAGCTGCAGTGCACGCAGCAAAATGTAAACATACTATTGAGGCACGAGGCTCAGACGAACGACGCAAACACACTAACGAATAATAGACCACTCAAGTCAATAACACAGGAAGAAAGACTGAGATTAATGAAAATCCACTAATGAGTTACTTTTATGGCAAATATTAACACAAATAAACTTTAAAATAAGTAAATGAAGACAAAAATTTTATTAAATATTAACGAGCAATTTCAGCAGCAGTGCAGCACACGTGACAACACACCTTTTTATGAATGAAACTCTGTACATAGATTTTCAGATCCATTTGATCGTAAAACGTATAGGTACAGCTTGTGTCATTATGAAAGTACTCTGATGGAGTTTGCGATGCATTATGTATCAAGAAACAAACAATTCATTTCTCTTTCTTGTTTCGAGATCCAGTCTTGAAATCTTAATGAAACTGACTTACCTTCATTTCTATTCGTATTCATTGTCACTGAAACTCAAAACCGCCTTATATTTGTTTAAAAATTTGCTCTTAATGTTATTTCGGTGGACAAGACAGGAAATTCCAAGAAATTAATCGTAAATTTGTAGCCTTGACACAAAAAGTCTAATTAGGTTTGATGTTTCACGTCAACACTTTTCCCATATAGCGCCTTGTATTTTAATCCTACGTTTTACGACAATGTGTTGTTGCCATACATTTTGCAATGCAGTGTCACTGACCACAGAAGTGTTGCTACCAGAATATAGGACAGCGGAAAGTGTAGTATTGCCTACTGAAATGTTTATTATTGCATGTACTACAGAGTTTTGTTTGATATCGGTTTTTTCCATTTAAATATCCCTAATGTCTTCAAAACAAACGATTAAAAGTGTCAGCAGTTGCGTGCTTTGTATGATCCACGAAATTGCTTGCTACCAGAGTCGTGAGTCATTGTCTTATATTGCTTCCCGTCGTTGATTGTCTTGTGGATTTGGTGATCTAATTTCACCTATTTCTATCTGTCGCGCTGGGGTTGGCCTTCGAGATTTCTGCCACTGTGAATTATCATACTGATTGCTGTGACTGTGTTAGTTTTCACTGTATTGGTTGCTATTTGCATTAACTGTTGTTTGCCATGTATTTAGTGGATTCGTTCCAGCTGAAGTATATTCATGAGAATTTATATGATTAATTTGTATGATTAATCAGTAATTGACCATGTGGCCACAAACATGGACAGGGAAAACTGTGATGTAGCTGGAAAAGATTTCGGACTATCAGGCCATCTCTGCCGAATAACAACAGTAAAGTCAGGCATCGAATCATTCCCTAAACTACGAGCCTACAAATGACACCTGTCAGAAATCAAAATAAAAGATTTTTAAAAGGAACTAGAAATCAAAGCTGGGCTGAAGTTTATAAGGAAACCAATGTGAATATGAAATTCTCTAAATTCTCCACATTGTTTAAATTGAACTTTGAAAAGGCATTTCCAAAAGTATGCATGTCTGTATCAACATCTCACAAAAGCAGATGGGTAACAGCAGGTATTAAGAAGTCCTCCCAAACATTTAAACACCTCAATTCCATGAAAAAGATTCGCAATGATCCAGAATTCTTAAATTTCTATCGCTGATACAAAAAGATCTATAAGAAGGTGGTGATTGCTGCAAAAAAGTCATTTAATGACAAAATGATATATAACGCAGTAAATAAAAGCAAAGCAGCCTGGGTTGTTATAAAAAAGTAAAAGGGGAGAGGCAAACAAACGCAGAATAACATACTGCTAAGGGAGGGGGATAAGGTAATAATTGATCCACAGCACTTAGCAAACTATGTAAATGAGCATTTTTAAGCATTGCATAGAAGTTACAGCAAAAATTCCCCCAAACAAATATAACACCTGTAAATAATGTTGCACTAAATACAATGATATTATTTCCTACCACAGAGAATGAAGTCAGTAAAACAATTCAAAAACTAAACTGTAAGAAGTCAGTAGGCTTAGATGAAGTACCAATGTGTGTACTGAAACAATGCTTAGGGATTATACAAGGCCCCTTAACAAATATAATAAATGAATCCTTCACATCATTGACATTTCCAGAGCAGTTAAAACAGGCAACAGTTGTACCTTTGCTTAAGAATGGTAATGCAGAAAACAGAAAATTACTGGCCCATTTCCCTGCTGTCAGCATTCTCAAAAATAATAGGAGCAATTGTGAAAGACAGGTTAATGAATTACGTGAATAAATACAATATTTTAACAAAATCACAGTTTGGTTTCTGAAGTGGCGAAAATACGGAGTCAGCCACAGTAGAATTCACAAAAGTTGTACTTGATGCTCTTCATAAAGATGAGTGTGTCACAGGCATACTTTACAATCTTTCAAAGGCATATGATACAGTCGACCACAAGATTCTATTAAATAAATTAGAAGCATTAGGAATAAGAGGGGTAGATAACAACTGGTTTCGATCATACCTAACAGATAGGGTACAAAGAGTAGAGATAACACATGCCTCAGATAGAGCTAAAAATTTAGTAGAACACTTATCAGAACCAAAATACATTAATATAGGGGTTCTGCAAGGTAGCATATTAGGACCAATACTGATATACATCAATGACTTTCCCAGTGGTGTTACTCAAGGTGAAAAAATCCTCTTAACTGATGACAGCAATATTATAGTCACTGAGAAAACAGGAGAACACCTTGCCGAGAAAGAAAATGAAACTCTCAAGGAAGTTTATGATTGGTCAATAAGTAATAAAGTGACATTGAACATAAAGAAAACTAATACCATGAATTTCAGTTTGAAGAGGAAAATGATAATGTTAAATTAAATGTAGATGGCACCTCTATACACTGTGTAAAAAATGCCAAATTTCTAGGAATGAATATTGATTCTCAGTAGAAGTGATGTGAACACACAAAGGTACTTGGAAACAGAGTGTCATCAGCGTGTTTTGCACTTAGAATCCTGTCATCAGTGTGTAACATGCAGTGTCTTTTAGTTATATATTATTCATATGTACACTCAATTCCTAGCTATGGAATTCTTTTTGGGGGAACAAATGCACAAAATATGAACACAATTTTCAAACTCTAGAAAAGAGCCATAAGAATAATAACCGAAAATATTAGTCGAGCTCATTTTAAAGAACTGTTCAGAACACTGGGGATTTTGACTGCTCCTTGTGAATACATTTACCAGTCAGTTGTACACATCAAAAATAACAATGGTAATTACTGCACAAACAGCTCTGTCCATGACCATGCAACAAGAGATTTAACTTACATTTACGGAGGAAAAATAAGCATAAAATTCAAAAAGCATTTTCTACCAAGGAATAAAGCTATACAATAGATTACCAAAACAGATTAAAGAAATTGACAAAATACACCAAAACACACTTATTTAAAAAGGTAGCTGAAAAGTACCTGTTATGCAATACATTTTATACATTGAAGGATTACTTAGCTAAAACATAGTAGGCGTATGATAATGAATGTTATACAAATAAATAAAAATAATAATGATTACAAAATATCCAACATTCCGCATAACACCTTCACTTTGTGTTTTTTCCTTCTTTCTTTCCTTTCTAGAAATACTTACCCCCAAGCTACCTCTTTCTGAGCTCAACATCTCACTCGTTATGGGGGGATGTTGACTCAGTTTTTCAGGATAGGAAATGGGAAGTTGTGGTACAGAAAATTGCAGAGAGATCACCAGTGTGTGTGTGTGTGTGTGTGTGTGTGTGTGTGTGTGTGTGTGTGTGTGAGTGTGTGTGTGTTTGTAGTGAGGGAAGTGTTAAGAAACAACGTGTGTACAGTGTGTGCAGTGACTGATAGTGAGATATGAGTGTACAATGTGGCATTACATTATTTAATAAGTTATTTGTAAAACACAGTATTGTATACCAGGAGTAAATCTAATGATTGTCTCTAACTAGAAGTCTGTAAATATATGTGTATACGAATTAGCTTATTTTAAATTGATCTAAATTTGTAAATACTTTGACATTTCTTATATCCTTGTAAAAAGAGATCTACATATGAACAAAGCTACTACTACTACTACTACTACTACTACTACTACTATTACCTACTTACTACTACTACATTACCATATGACTGAGGGTACTGTCTGTGACTATTTTGCGTTGTTCCTGTGATGTATGTTGTTTTGGGATCATAGTCAGAGCTCCGGAAGTTACTTCTATCACAATAATCATTCTTGAACTGCGACAGTCGTGCGTCATACGGACGATGTCGGTTATCCCGTCTGTAATTGTTTTTATGGTTGTGTTTGTTATTCGAGATTCCACCGTTTTTGTTTTCACGCTGTACCGACCAGTCTTGCTTGTCATAGCTTCTGTTGTAATTATTATTGTGTCTTTTCGTTGAACTGTTGACACCAATTCCGGTTCATGAAGTAACGTTTAAAATGCTTCTAAATCATCTTTACATCAGCTGGCAAAAATCACATGCTTCGAATGTATAGGTAACTTTGTTAAACAAATGCCAATTAGCTTTGACGGACTGATGGGTTTGATAAGTACCATGTCTTGAAAGAATTTCGGTACGTTGGAGAAATCAGACTGTTCAAAGTTTCGTAACATCATAACGCTATGTTTTACCCTACCTTGTGTAGCCCGCGACCAGCAGTTGACAAAAATACTTGGTAGAAATCATTTACGCTTTGTCTATCTCTCACTACTGAGCGCATTCTTGCCGAAAGTTCATTTCCAAATATTAGCAGAGGTATTCTAATTTGTGTTCAAGTGGCGAATCTGGTGGTAAAGAATACAGGAACTGATCAATCCTAGCTTGTGGGTGAATATCGTTACTGTGATTCCTGAAAACTTAATTTACGTACTGTCAAAAAGTGTTTGTAATCGAAATTACCATTTCTATGCAAACCAGAATGTTCTCTATGGCACCACATCGGCGACTCGTTGTCGTAACTGGATGTGTGGTACAGTTCTCTTGGAAAATAACCTAAACATCAACAATTTGCATGGTGTCACAAAAGGTTTCTGGATATGTATGTACACGGTCGAATTCGTCCTTTTTGGCTTCGTGGTTAAGCTTTCTTTCAGTATGCTCGACCTTTTCATTCATAATATTCCTGTAACACTTATTTTCCAGCTTAATTTTCTCTTGGTTGTCTTTAAAATTTATTAAAGAGTAGTATTCTGCTATGTCCGAAAACTGTTCTGGCTTTGTGCCATTTGAATCTCTGTCTACAATGGTTGACTAATTTCCCGTTTGCGTTGTCAGGTCACCAACTTTTTCTTTAATTGTGCTTAACTGTTCTTTTCGTTTTTCCGAATTTAGTGTCAAAGTTTCCACTTGCTCGCCAACTTCTTTTACCGTTGTGTCTAGCCGTTCGTTCTGTTCTTTTATCTATGTAACTATCGCAGTCGGAACTACATTGTTGATTTTAGCTAACAAGTCGTCCTGGTCATTACGCTCATTTGTTTTCATGTTTTCGTGTTCTGTTTCAAGGTCACGTATTCTAGTTGGAAAACTGTTGATTGGAGGTCACTTTTTATTTCTTCCCGCAATGAATTACTATTTCCTTCCTGAATTTTTTAAATTCCTTTCTAAATGATTTACTATTTTCTACCAGTAATTGCCAATTCACTTCCAACGATTTTCTATTTCCATCTTGTGTATCTTTAAGCAGCTAACGAATTGAGTCTAAAAAAGTTGTCGTATTCGCGCAGTGTGTTTCAATACAATTCTTCACTGAAGATGATGTCTGTTGTGTTCGTTCAAAAGACACTGACGCAAAACATGATCCTGATGTGTCTGTTACCAGGTATTGTAAAGTTTCGCACGAATGTCGCGACTTCAGTACTCTTTCGCTAGACTGTGGCGACAAATCGCCGACCAAATCAGCTTCATAATCTGCGTGTTCATTCTTCATGGTTTGTTCTGTTTCGTCATTGTTCCCTAAACTGGTTAATAATTGTGGATCCGCGCAATTTCCTGCAGTCTCACGTAAGCTACTGGTAGCTGATGATCGCTCAAGGTGGTTTCTCTCATCCTGTACTGAATTGTTATTTTGCAACACCCTATGTTGTCTTGTGCTACGACGAATTTTTCATATTGTATTCTGTTGTACCAAACATGATAAAGCACTATTTCTTGGAAAAACAAAATTGCTAGAATGACAAAAAAAATTGTGCTACTGCATACGCAAATACTCAACAATGAAAGAAATCCACACAGAACCTGCACAATTACGCCAACTGCTTACACAAGAAAGTACTCAATAATCGTCACATTACACAAAATTTCACAAACTGAACACAGCATTCTAAATTACATGCCTGAAGAGAAGTACAATATTAGTAAAATTAGCGAAGCGGTATGTTTGCTTTCGAGAAATCCAACACCATCTTACTACCAACGAATTATACTGGCGGAAAGGTTGACGTATGAAACCTCCCCGCTATATTTGTTTCTATCTGAAATTCAGCCCCACTTTACCTCCCACTCTATAAAAGTCTACGTTTTACCGAAACTATATCCCCACTAACCTTTGACCAAACAGAACCTAATTTGAACTGAACTGTAACTGATCTGGATTGTGTTTATATCAAATGCACAGATGAAGTAAGAGAATTACCTGACCATAATAAACAACCGAGCGAGGTGGCGCAGTGGTTAGCACAGTGGACTCACATTCGGGAGGACGACGATTCAATCCCACGTCCGGCCATCCTGATTTAGGTTTTCCGTGATTTCCCTAAATCGCTCCAGGCTAATGCCGTGATGGTTCCTTTGAAAGGGCACGGCAGACTTCCTTTCCCATCCTTCCCTAATCCGATGAGACCGATGACCTCGATGTTTGATCTCTTCCCCCCAAACAACCAAACCAAACAACCAAAGAAAAACCTAATAAACATTTCCATTTACCTTGCGTCTTGAATGTTGTTGCAGATATCTGCAAAGCACAACAGGAAAAAACAAGCAGGTAGCAGCTAAGCTACATTTCTGTTTCCAAATACACATTTAAAATGTTGCATGTGGTAAGGCATAATGACAAACAGTGGGGTTGGGACAATAATTGCTCCTATGAAGTGATATTTCGAGACAACGATTTTTGAATTAAGTACATGTTCAGAAAGACAGAGTAAAACATCACCTGATCTTCACTCATAACTTAGGTCTGAGCAATACTATGCTTTACAAAGTGAACAACGATTTAAATTTGGTACAATGTTATCAGAGAATATCTGTAAAACTAAATTAATATGTTAATGCATGACTCATGTAAGTGGGGTGATCTTTCTCTCAGCTCTGAGCAACTTAACTAGCTGACAATAATAATTCCTAGCAGTTCAGTGTTGCAGTCTTACTTCAAACTTCTTCTCTTCAAAAACAATATCATTATTCAAAATTATATCCTGTTCGCCTTCCAATATATATACATCTTATTCATCTTTACTGTCCTTTACAACCAGTCTTTCTTCATCAAAGAATACAATCACAAGTCCACACAGCTTTACTGAATACATCCATTACCTACCACACTTCAGCTAAGAAAGTATCCGACTGCACAGAGGCAAAGACTGTGGCATGACAAAACCAAAAATTGTTTAAGAGTGATATAACTTGCCGTCTCTCTGACCATGCACATTCATGACATATAGAAATCAAAATGACACGACTACCTTACAACACATATATGTGTGTGTGTGTGTGTGAACAGCTGATTACAAAAACAACATATGTCACTTTCACCTACTTTTAAGGAAGGTGAGAAAAACAATGTAAGTCCTATATAAATTATTAGAATAAGGCGAAACTTAAGCTGAAGATTAAGTACCACTCAACAGGTTTATTGTCCACATCTCACACCTACATGCGAAACCGTTTGCATTGCAAAAAACTGTTTATGCAGTGGATTTATGTTTTTTTGCAATAAGTGCATTTGATGATAAAAAATTTCAAAAAATACAAAAACAAATTAACTTTTTTATTTATAATACAGTAGACTGTTCTTGTGGTTATTGTAGAGCTTTAATACAACATATTTGAATGCTTTCGCTAATTGACACTGTTTACAAAAAGAAAAACAAGTAACAACACAAAATAGTATCAACAGTTTACAGTAGAGAAGTCCACCCAACGTCTCTTGCATATTTCTTGTACGCCAAATTAATATTTCATTTCAGAAGGATGAGACACTTTCACTGTTAGGAACAAACCATAACATTGTTTAATGTCTTCCATTTTCTTTACCCCAATAGCTACTTTCGTATCCTTGTAACGCTTTTCATCTTGCAACCGTGATTTCCCCCTTTGGTCAAATTTCAAGGAGAAGTTATTGGTCTGAAGACCATTAATAAATTCCATTGCTTGCACAACTCCTGTCGTTGATGATTTATAATAGAAATGATGAAATTTTGAAATATTTAGTGGTACCTTGACAGCCCTTGGAATATCTCGTTTCGATGTTTCAGTGAAAGAGCAAGTCTTCATATAAATTGATGGACACCACTTCTTGAAATCTACCATTTTATCTCCATCCACCAAATGCACGATGAAATTACAGTTTGCAGTTACTAGACGCACAATTAATTCATGGGTTGTGTACATTCTTTCTATTTTCTTGAGAGCTCTCTTTATTAGCTCAAGTACCCGATCACATGGCCGGAATGAATGACCACGGATAGGGTAAATATGTTCAGTATTTTCAAATCGGTCTAATAACCACAAGAGCTAAATGCAGGCGGATCATTGTGTAGTGTTTGTTCTGTCCTGGGCAGATATCTGAACAACAGAAGTAAGTGTTTCACATCTCGGGTTATATATTCATTGGTGTACCTTAATATAAAAGCACAAACATCATTGGACCCTTTCATCGTATTCCCCTCGTGATTGAGATAAAAAACAGATGACCTTTTATCCATGTAGACTATGCGAACAAAATACTGCAACAGTCAAATGGCGCAAGTAGATCACCTTTTGTACCAGGACACGAGGAAGTTGAACATTTTGCATGTAGTCGAAACATAAAGCAGTAGTTCTAGGATTAGTCTCCGACTGTCTTTTTCCATCTTGCAGAGCATCATAAGACTGCTTAGATCTTCGGATATGGACAATCTTCTCTGCTACTGCTACCCATTTTGCTTCCTTTTCGAGTTTTTTTTTACTTAATCTTTAACGTCAACTCTTCACAGGTGCAGCAAGTGTCTAATTTAGGTCTTCAGGAAGGTAGTGAAAAGTTTTCACTAAAAATCTTACTATAGTACTCGTATTTCACTGGTGAGTTAGGATGTTTGGCAATAAAAAGTTGGTGCATTTTTTCACAGACAGCTCACATCAAGGTAGTGCACAGTGCGGCTGCCATAATGACTTTCCTCAATGAGGAATGAGCTTATGTGATCTGTAATTTTGACAATTTCCACTGATGCCATAGCATTAACACTCTTACATTTCCCTCTTCCGTCTTCAGCTGTCTGCCCACCACACAGCAGTTTGCGAATTCTTTTAACTCTCACATCAGTTACTGCATAAATACTTACAAAAGCTATTCTGCTGGCCAGGGTGGCCGAGCGGTTCTAGGCGCTACAGTCTGGAACCGCGTGACCGTTACGGTCGCAGGATCAACTCCTGCCGCGGGCATGGATGTGTGTGATGTCCTTAGGTTAGTTAGGTTTAAGTATTTAAAGTTCTAGGGGACTGATGACCTCAGGCGTTAAGTCCCATAGCGCCCAGAGCCATTTGAACCATTGGAGCTATTCTACATACATCAAATCGTTTGTCTCCAACGAGGGCACAGTAGCTGAAAGATTTTTCACGTCTGCACCCCTTCTCACTTCTTGGGCATTGTTTTTTGACATGAATAGCTGTGATTAGTCCTTGCAGGAAAAGGTCCTGGTCATTCATGCATTCCATGTTCAGAAAATGTGCTAAAGCTAAAGTTCTTTTATCTTCTGCAGTAGCACTAAAACAGTTTCTTCGACACTAGTAGCATTCTGACCTCACCTTTTGCGGAATTGCTTTGCTTCAATAATTCACATGTTCCTCTCCATGAATTTAGCTCCCTTCATAATATTTCTCTGATATTCCGAAGGATGTTTCACCCTTTTCTTCTCATAACTGCTAGTACACGCCACTTCATCCATTTCCACAAGAATATTAAAATCAGGAATAGCAATATCTTCCATACAGTTGTACCGCACTTTACTGTAGTGCCAACAGTTGAGAAGAAAAATAACCGAAGTCCTGGACTTCGGACGTTTCTGCACTCAGCTCAAACTTCCTACCTCTGTTTGAACGACAACAAACGATGGCTTTGGCTGTTTTCATACACAGTCTGGTGGAGCTTCATGCAAAATATGCATTTTTGCCTTTAACTCGGTTTTCACCAAAAGTGCACTTGCGAGGTTTTAGCAATCAGCGATTCATATATCCTAAACAACTATATACATATATATACAGGGTGTTACAAAAAGGTACGGCCAAACTTTCAGGAGACATTCCTCACACCCAAAGAAAGAAAATATGTTATGTCGATATCTGTCCGGAAACGCTTACTTTCCATGTTAGAGCTCATTTTATTACTTCTCTTCAAATCACGTTAGTCATGGAATGGAAACACACAGCAACAGAACGTACCAGCGTGACTTCAAACACTTTGTTACAGGAAATGTTCAAAATGTCCTCCGTTCGCGAGGATACATGCATCCACCCTCCGTCGCATGGAATCCCTGATGAGCTGATGCAGCCCTGGAGAATGACGTATTGTATCACAGCCGTCCACAATAAGAGCACGAAGAGTCTCTACATTTGGTACCTTGGCTGCGTAGACAAGAGCTTTCAAATGCCCCCATAAATGAATGTCAAGAGGGTTGAGGTCAGGAGAGCGTGGAGGCCATGGAATGGGTCCGCCTCTACCAATCCATCGGTCACCGAATCTGTTGTTGAGAAGCGTACGAACACTTCGACTGAAATGTGCAGGAGCTCCATCGTGCATGAATCACATGTTGTGTCGTACTTG